>NC_057795.1:423907020-424213969 GCF_018294505.1 Triticum aestivum | reverse complement strand
ATGTCGCTCAGACGTCCGACTGTGGCATTTCTTTTAAAGCCCTTTCTGCGATGTCGCTCAGACGTCCGACTGTGGCATTTCTTTTAAAGCCCTTTCTGCGATGTCGCTCAGACGTCCGACTGTGGCATTTCTTTTAAAGCCCTTTCTGCGATGTCGCTCAGACGTCCGACCGTGGCATTTCTTTTAAAGACCTTTATGTGGTGTCGCTAAGATGCCCGACTGTGGCATCATTCCCTTATTTTTATTTGTTCACCTTTTGAGGCGTCGCTTCAGACACCCGATCGGTCCTTATTTATGCTCTGTGGGATTTCAGGCGGACTACCGCCGTTTCCCTTTTTACTTACCCGTTATGCCAATTTTATTTATTGTGCATTAAGGAATTAATCATGTTGCATCCATGCATGCATTTGTTATATCTTACGTCTGAACTGTCTTGCGAGTACTTTCAAAGTACTCACTGGCTTGTTGATTTGGCCAGATGCTGACGAAGGCGATCTCATGGATGAAGAGTTCGATAGCGAGTCCGACACTTAGAGGAGTCCCAGTCAGTCTCGTGCGACCCTGGATTTGGCCACTGTTTTATGTCCGCTTCCGCTACCAAATAAATTTATCGAGCCTCACCTCGACGTTCGATGAAATGATATTCTTAGAGTCCTGTATTTCCCTTCCCGCTGTGTTTTTCCACCACCAGCCTATCCTTGAGTCAGTAGTATGTCTCCACACCACTGTGTTCTGTCCGCCATTATGTATGATTATTGGCGTGCTTGTAATAATTTGGTTGAGCAGCCACAGTTCAACCCTGTAATATATTTTTATGCTACTGGCTTATTGTATCAAGAAATTGTCTATCAGTGAGGAGGATTTCTCTCATACTGGACTCAAAAGACTGGTTTATCAATAAATATTTTTATTGGAAAACCGGTCGTGACAAGCATGGTACCAGAGCCAGGCTGACTGTAGGAAGCCACTAGGTGCGATCGCTAATTAGTCATTAGCATGTCAGAGCTATTTTATGATTTTGCAATTGTAGTCATTTTCTGTCAGTCAGCATAAATTTATGATCTGACCCTGCAGAATTTTGCCTACTTTTGTAGATGGCCGACATCAGCTGTGAGTCTCAGACCTTCGCCAACGTGCCCGATGGGTTCGTCAAGCTTCTTTCTTCCATCGTTCAGGTCGCGATGGGGCCATCCGTGCGCCCAGTCTTCACACTCTACCAGCACCGAGTCAACGACAGTCTGACCATGCACCAGGCCACGGTGCAGTTCAGGGGAGGGCGTGGTGAGTTACGCCGCTTCCGGTTCGTGGGAAGAGCCATGCCTACGGAGAGGCATGCTATGCAGATGGCAGCCCACGAGGCGATAGCTCGTCTCAGGGATGTCCTTCCCGTGATGAAGGCTCGTCGTTACCGTTATCTTCCGTGCCATGTGCCTTACACCTGTCACTACGCATACTCCTGCCCCAGAGGAGAACGAGACGAGGCTTTTGAGATGCTCATTGAGTATCTCCGGGCCCTGGAGGCAGCCTTCGACAACCTGGTGGACGACTTCATAGCTACCCGCATGGACTCAGTCCATGGCTGTGCTGCCAACAGGAGGGAGCTCCTACCCATCGCTCCGCCACCGACTTTTGTCTCATCATCAGCATCTTTTACGCCTACTCGTCGCCTGCCTTCTACCGAAGAATTTAACCAAGTCATTGCACCCACTCCAGTGCGCACTACACCAACCTTCGCGCCCACTCCTGTACATGTTGCTCCACCCCTGGCAACCGCTCCGTCCGCTCTGCGCAACACTACACGTATGGAGCCCATTAGCGAGGAGGAAGTTGAGTCCCCAACCTCGCTACGCCTCGCCCTCGGCAGGGCAAAGGAGGTCGTCAACATCTCTGCCTGAGTACGCTTAGCTGCCATGTACTGTACCACTTTGTAAGATATGTGCATAGGTTGTGAGGAGTAGCCCGTTTGCGCATCGTGTAGGATCTGGAGAAGTGCACTAGCCTTAATAACATGTCAGGATTATGTACGCATATCCTGAGTGATGTACTGTATAATTACCGCCCGCGTGTAAGATATGTAATGAGCAGTCCTTCTCCATGCGCAAGTCGATTTGTTTTTTTTTCTTCTTAAGCAAGCTTGGGTGTTTAATTATATCTGCCAGCTTTATGCATTTGTGGTTTTATTTTTGCGACTCTTTCCGCTTTTCTTAAGAGTTTTACAAAAAAAATTCCCAGAGTGAAAAATGTCTCGTCCTTGGACACGTTCCATGCCAACTCCACCAGAGGAAATTTTTGATACTCAACCCAACAATGAGTTCACTGAGGGACAGTCAAGCCAACAAGGCAGTGAATCGGCACTTTCACAAATGTGCCGCCTTTATGAACAGAGTCAGCAACAACATCGCGAGATGATGAACCAAGTCATCAACATGGGGAATCATCATGGACAGTATCAGCAACATTCCAAGTTATCTGAGCTACAGAAGACACGTCCTCAAACATTTTCTCACACTGACAAGCCTCTTGAGGCCGAGGACTAGCTTCGAGATATGGAGAGGAAATTAATTATTGCAAAGTGTTCAGATCTCGAGAAAGTACTATATGCTCCACACTATCTCACAGGAGCAGCCGCATCGTGGTGGGAGAATTTTCTGCACATGCATCCCAACAAAAATGACATAACCTGGGATGATTTCAAGGAAGGTTTCTGTGGTGCACATATTCCTAAGAGCATTATGAAAATCAAGAAGAGAGAATTCGATGACCTCAAACAAAGGAACATGACAGTGTCAGATTACAATAGTCAATATACCCTATTATCCCGCTACGCCAATGAGGAGCGTATGACTGAAATCAAGAAGATGGAGAAATTCCTTGACGGTCTGGCACCCGCGCTTAAATGCCAACTGGTCGTGCACACTTTTCCTGATTTTAAAACGCTGGTGGACAAGGCCATTACTCTGGAAAATGAGAGACGCAGTCTGGAAGATATCCGCAAGCGAAAAAGGGACCAGACTAATCACACTCGCAATCACCGAAGCAAGATAGATTTTAAAAAGGGTGGGACACCCAAATTCTCATCCAACGTCTCACGCCCACTCAAGAATTTTCATGCAAGGGACAAGGAATTCACCTATCGCCCCGGCGTTACCTGTTACGCTTGTGGAGAAGAAGGGCATTATGCCAAACAGTGCCCCAAGCCAAGGAACTCAACCCCAAAGCCGAACAACGGCGGCAATAATTCAGCGCCCAAGCGAAACAATTTCAATCCCAACAATAACCACAGGAAGGGTCATCTGAACCACGTAACCAAAGAGGAGGCACAAAATGCTCCGGATATCGTACTCGGTACGTTTCCTGTCAACACAATACCTGCAATGGTTTTGTTTGATTCTGGAGCTTCTCACTCTTTCATCTCGAAAAGTTTTGCTTTGCAAAATAATTTTTCGATGCTTCCTTTGGAGAAATCCATAATAATCAAGTCCCCCGGGATTCAGCAAGTTTCTCAGAATTACTGTCAGAATGTGGTCATTGAGTTTGAAGGATTGGAGTTTTACGCAAATCTTATTGTATTGGAAAATAAAGGACTGGATGTCATCCTAGGGATGGATTGGCTAACCACCAATAAAGGTTTTATCGACTGTTTCAACAGGACCGTGATTCTCACACACCACCAAGGGAAGACAATAAGAGTATCAGCCAAGGAAGGAAAAAGACCCCGGCAACCGAGATTAAATAAGGTGGACGTTTATGAGCTAAACAAGGTTCCAGTAGTGTGTGAATTTCCAGATGTATTCCCTGAAGAGCTGCCAGGCATGCCACCAGACCGAGAAATAGAATTCCACATTGAGCTAGCACCAGGAACCACCCCCATATACAAGAAACCATACAGAATGGCACCATCCGAGTTGATCGAATTGAAGAAGCAAATAAAGGAATTACTGGATAAAGGATACATTTGGGCCAGCTCCTCACCTTGGGGATCACCAATTTTATTTGCCAAGAAGAAGGATGGAACGCTGAGATTGTGTATCGACTATCGAGCACTTAACATGGTCACAGTCAAAAACAAATACCCGATGCCAAGGATAAACGATTTGTTTGATCAACTTGCTCAGGCCAAGGTATTCTCAAAAATTGACTTAAGGTCAGGATACCATCAATTGAAGGTACGAATGAAAGATATCCCCAAAACAGCCTTCACCTCCAGATATGGACTGTACGAGTTCACAGTGATGCCATTTGGATTAACTAACGCCCCGGCATATTTTGTTCACCTCATGAACAAAGTATTTATGAAGTTTATGGACAAATTCGCCGTAGTATTCATCGACGATATTCTGGTATACTCCAAAACACCAGAAGAGCACGCAAAACATCTCAGGATTGTACTAGGAGAGCTAAGGAAACACCAATTGTATGCCAAGTTCAGCAAGTGCGAATTTTGGCTAAGACAAGTAGGTTTTCTAGGCCACGTACTAACTCAAGACGGTATAGCAGTGGACCCAGAGAAAGTCAAGGCCGTACTTGACTGGAAGTCACCAGCCAGCGTAACGGACATACGAAGTTTCTTGGGAATGGCAGGATATTACCGCAGATTTATTGAAGGATTTTCCACCATATCCAAGCCTATGACACAGTTACTCAAGAAAGATAAGAAGTTTGAATGGACAGAAGCCTGCGAGAAAAGTTTCCAAGAGCTAAAGCGGAAATTAACAACAGCACCGGTATTAATTGTACCCGATATACACAAGAATTTTGAAGTATTTTGTGACGCATCCAGAAGGGGTCTCGGATGCGTGTTGATGCAAGAAGGCAAGGTTGTCGCCTACGCTTCAAGGCAACTTCGCAAACACAAGGAAAATTATCCCACTCATGATTTAGAAATGGCAGTAGTTATTCATGCACTCAAGAAATGGAGGCATTTCCTACTTGGGAATCGATGTGAGATATATACGGATCACAAAAGCCTCAAATACATTTTTACGCAGCCAGAACTAAATTTACGGCAACGCCGCTGGTTGGAATTGGTAAAGGATTATGATGTTGGTATCCATTACCATCCAGGGAAAGCAAACGTAGTGGCCGATGCCCTGAGTCGGAACCCCAGCTCCGACGGGAACTATCTGCACAGCTTGAGGCCCGAATTCCATCAAGAATTTGTCAAGCTCAACTTGATAATGGTAGCAGAAGGCACCATATCAAACCTGGAAATACAACCACACCTTGTGGAGAAAATTAAAGAGGCTCAGTCCGGTCACCCCAGCATTGAAGGAATTAAAAGGAAGTTGAGTATGGGCAAGGCCTCGGAATTCGTCATAGACAATGAAGGAATATTATGGTACGGAGAAAGGCTATGCGTGCCAAACATAGAAGACCTTAAACGGCAAGTTTTAACTGAAGCACACACCACTCCATATTCGATCCACCCTGGAGGAACCAAAATGTATAAGGATATTCAGGAAAGATTTTGGTGGCACGGTATGAAGAGGGACATAGCCGCTTTCATTGCATGTTGCGACTCATGTCAACGCATAAAAGCCGAACATCAGAGACTAGCCGGACTACTGCAACCTAACAAAATACCTGAGTGGAAATGGGATAAAATAGGGATGGATTTTATTGTCGGATTACCTCGATCACGACACTGGAATGATGCCATATGGGTCATCACTGACAGGTTGACCAAAGTAGCACACTTTATTCCAGTGAAGACAACCTACACCACTCAGAGGCTTGCCAGGATTTATCTTTCCCGCATAGTCTGTCTGCATGGTGTCCCGAAGACTATAATTTCCGACAGAGGCACTCAGTTCTTCTCAAGATTTTGGGAGCAATTACAACAGGCTCTGGGAACCCAACTAGCCTTCAGTACTGCATACCATCCACAGACTGATGGACAAACAGAACGCGTAAACCAGGTTTTAGAAGACATGCTGAGAGCATGTGTCCTCACCTATGGAACCAGTTGGGAGGACAGCCTGCCATATGACGAGTTCGCATACAACAACAGTTACCAGGCCAGCCTGCAAATGGCTCCTTTCAAAGCCCTATACGGAAGGAGATGTCGTACCCCGTTAAATTGGTCAGAGACTGGAGACAGCCGCATCTTCGGACCAGATATGCTCAGAGAAGCCGAGGAAAAAGTCAAGCTAATCAGGGACCGACTTAAGACCGCTCAAAGTCGACAGAAAAGTTATTATGATCAGAAACATCGTAGGGTCAGCTTCGAACCCGGTGAATTCGTATACTTGAGAGTATCCCCGATGAGAGGATTGCAACAGTTTAAGATTAAAGGAAAATTAGCACCAAGATTCATTGGACATTTTGCATAGTGGCACAAAGAGGGCACTGTAGCCTACCAACTAGACTTACCCGAAGACTTGTCCGACATTCATGACGTGTTCCACGTCTCTCAATTAAGGAAGTGCGTAAGCAACCCCAAGAAACAAGTATCTCATGAGAGCATTGACGTACAGCCAGACCTCACTTATCGAGAACATCCCATAAGAATATTAGAGGAGTCTGAAAGGAGGACCCGACAGAAAACCATCAAGTTTTTCAAAGTCCAGTGGAGCAATCACACCGACAGTGAAGCAACTTGGGAAAGCGAGGATTTTCTTCGGACAGAGCATCCACACTTATTTAAGGATCAGCTGAAATCTCGGGGACGAGATTTTTCCTAAGGGGGTAGGTGTTGTGACACTCCAAAATTTTTTATTTGGTTTTTTATCAAAAACTTTGTGGTTTTGAGGAGAGAGAGAGAGCTTTTTTTAAATCTTTCTTTTCAGAAAAACCTTCCTCTTATAAACCTTCTTTTTGCCTTGGCAGGGTTTTTAATTCTTTCAAACTTTGGTGGTTGATCTTTTGCAAACTTTTTCTCTGATAGTTCCCTCTAAAGATGTAATCTTTTGGGGAGTTTTAATTTGTTCTATTTTTAAGAGAAGCTCTATGAAAATTTGGGATTTTCTTATCTTTGAAGCCACCCTTGGCTTTGTATTTTTGCCCATGAGATAAAACCCCTCCAAAACCTCCCCTCCCCCTTGTGATCAACCTAAATTCTCTGTCCCAACTAATCCAAACTGGTTTTGGATTTTATTCTAATTATTTTCCCCCTCAATTCAATTCTGAAAATTATTTGGAGCCTAAGGGATTTTCAAAGCAAGTACACTTTTTTCATTTGAGTTTTGACCTCAAACCAATTCTCCTGGATTGTCCTTTGAACCCACAACCCAGAACCATCTTGATCCACTCCTCCTCTTTTCAAATTTTTTCAAAATACAGTCTCTGCAAGTTTGGACCAGATTTGCCAAATTTGGTGAAATTCATATCCACACTGCTCCAAAAATTCCACCAAAAATCATGCAGCCTACTTGAGAAAGGAGAAGCCACTCCACCAAAAATCAGCTCAAGGAAAAATCACCAGAGGCCAATTTCAATTCGGTCAAACACCTTGTGGGCACTGTTACTGTTCAAAGTTCAGAAAATTCAGTTTCAGTGTCATCTTCAGTCCGTCAGTTTCAGTCACGCGGCCACAGTGCCCTTGGCACGTTCCTCGCCGCCTCTTCCTCTTGTCCGAAGCTTCACACGCGTGCGTGGAGCCTTCCTGGCGTCGGTAGCGTGCTGGCTCGCCCTCGCCAGCGTCTTCTGCGGCGTCGGGACCTCCCGTGGCGGCTGACAGGAGGCACACCACGGCAGAACGCCGTTCCACGCCGCCCATCGCTCCCTGGCTCTCCGCGTGGCCTCATGCACGCCAGCGCACGCCCGTAGCACAGCCACCGTGGCCGGCAAGCACGGAACGCGCTCTCCGCCGCCGACGGGCCTGCGCCATCACCGTTCCATCGAGCTCGCCCTTAACACCCAAACCCCGGCCAGTTTAACACCAAAACGGACCCATTGAACCTCCGTGATGACGCTCGACCCCCTAACCACCCCGACCGAGCACTGCGCCACCGTAATCGCTCGCCGGTGATCCTCGTTCACGGCAACCGCCTCGGACCGCCTATATAAAGGGGTCCCAAGCTCACTCTCGTGCACGCAGCACCTCCACTACTCACCAACACCCCGCCAGGCCACTAGGGGGAACCTCGAGGAGGTCTTCTCCCCCAGCTCCGGCCGCCTCGCCCCGCCTCGGCCTCCAGCCCGATTCGTTCTGGTGAGGCCATCTCCGGCGCTCAAACCCCGTCCGTTACCCTCTCTAGCTGCCAGGAACATAACCCCCTCTTCAATTTAAGCTTTGCAGCCCTCTCCGACGAGCCCCTCGACCACCCGAGCCGCCGTCCGCCGGAGCAAAGCTCGCCGTCGACGTGGTGCTCGCCGACCGACTCCACCACCATCAACTGACGCGGAAGGGTACCCTGAACACGGAGGTACTCTCCGATCTCTCTGCCTCGCCGTGGATCGCCGCCGGCGACCACCGCGGCTCTCGGGCGCCGGCGAACTCTGCCGCCCCGTTTGAACTTTTGAACCTGACGGGTGGGACCCCACCGTCAGCCTCTCTGCTCTCTCTTTCGAATCGTTTTCTGGAAGCGCCTTCAGGCAGAATGCGTTTTCTCTTCGGGCTGGCGTAGTCGCTACCGAAGCGTTTTCTGTTTTTATAAACTAGCCCCTGGAAATCTTCTGTTTCATTGCAGATAAGTCCCTGGACAAAAACCCTTATAACTTTTAATCAGAAAAGTATTTTTGATTGATTCTTTTTCTGTTCTCTTTAAAATTTTGTCTAGTTTTTTATCAGATTTATTTGAAAAATATTTGGTTTACCTTCTGTACACTCCTTGGTATTTACGTTAGCGCATATATTTTCTTTAAACCGTAGATACCGAAGGAGGTGACGGAGCCGCGAACTTCACCGAGCTAGGCTCCGACTACTCTGAACCAGGCAAGCATGTTTGAACTTTTGATATGATGAGTGTCTTGGCATGTTTTGGCATTTAGTTAGTTTCATGGCATGTCGGTGAGCATACCGATGAACGTTATTTTATGTGATAATGAGGTAAGTGAGTTCGATGATCCATACGTGGATGAATGTGAATATGAATGGCCATGTGTTGGCATGAGGATGGGTACGGTGGCAGTGTTGTAGCATGCCAGTCGTACGCCAGACCATGCGACTTCAGTGTCAAACCATATCGGTCCAGTACCTATCATTTCCTTCCTTGTACTACCACATGTTTTCCGCAAGGAATATGGTTTAGTAAGTTGCAAACCGCTTTCATGGTACACACCAAAGAGGAGAGGCCGTGATGATGGTTCCATGGCTCTGGGTTAAAGCCAGTCATCCGGTCAGGGGGCATGGGTGTTTCCGGTTGGGACCGAGAGGGGGGCACCCCTTAGAGCGCGCGTATATAAATTTGATCCCATGCTATTCGAGATTGTGATCTCCCCATCTCAAAAGTTTTTCTTGGATGATGACTAGGGTGATTCCTAGCATCGAGAGGTAGGATGGGTGTGCACCGGTTAGCTGTGTTTTCTTCTGAAATACCATAAACGGAACTAGTCCTTCGTGACTACGGAAATCCGTTGGCTGTGGGAAAAATTTTGTACAAACTCTGCAGAGTCATATATTCCTCCAAATCACCTATTCCATGTCAAGTTTCATTCCTCCTTATCCTAATCAATTGTCAGCTTTGGTGACAGAGACTCCGGTGAATCGCATGAGTGCTAAGTCCGGTTGAATGATTATCCCTGTGGATGGACTAACCCGTTTATTCTCATGGATTGAATGTTTATTATAAGTATTATTTACTGGTGAATTTAAAGCCCTTTCTGCGATGTCGCTCAGACGTCCGACTGTGGCATTTCTTTTAAAGCCCTTTCTGCGATGTCGCTCAGACGTCCGACTATGGCATTTCTTTTAAAGCCCTTTTTGCGATGTCGCTCAGACGTCCGACTGTGGCATTTCTTTTAAAGCCCTTTCTGCGATGTCGCTCAGACGTCCGACTGTGGCATTTCTTTTAAAGCCCTTTCTGCGATGTCGCTCAGACGTCCGACTGTGGCATTTCTTTTAAAGCCCTTTCTGCGATGTCGCTCAGATGTCCGACTGTGGCATTTCTTGCTCTGCAATAAACAGCAGGTTAGCTTGCTTAAACATGCATGAACCAGTACAGATGGATAGATTGGATTTTTCTGGTCATTTTTCATATATAACACTTCGCATTTGGAGCTACAGATTAATTTCTATGATTTTTTGAAGTTTGGGTTATTTTCTGGAATTTCCTGTGTAATAATAATTCCAGTAAATAAATTACTACGTCAGCATTGCGTCAGGATGACGTCAGTGGTCAACGGAACAGTCCAGGTCAAACCTGACTAGTGGGTCCCGTGTGTCAGTGTAATTAGTTTAACTAATTATTAGTTAATACTAATCCTAATTAGTTAACGGGGCTAGGCCCCACCTGTCATTGACCCAGGGGGGTCAAACTAGGCCCACCCGTGGTCAAACGAGGGGTCAGCGGGGTCAACTCACCAGTGTTTAGCCGCCGGCAGGGCCGAACGCGGCGGCGAGAGTGCTTTTGTGCGTTCCGGCGACTAAATGAGCGGCGGAGGGCATCTACGGGTAGCTGGGAGCAAGCCGCAACTCTTGGTGGTGGTGGTTGAGCTCGAGGTGGCTGGAAACGTCACAGGCGATGACCTTGGCGGTCGCCGGAGTTCGGGTGAGGTCGAACTCGAGGCTACGGGACACGGCGAGGCTCGTGGAGTGGTGCTACGAGTTCCTGCGGGTGCGGTGAGTGCATTGGACACGGTGGTGTGGCCGGTGGTTGGCTAGAGACAAGTCGGTGACGAGCTCGGCGGTGGTGCGTGCGGTGAAGTTTCGTGCGCTCGCTGTGGTGCACGAGAGTGAGAGAGGAAAGGGGGAGGAGGTAGCTGGGCTCACGGAGGTCTCGAAGAAGCAGGCAGCGCAGTCGGGGACGAGCTGGTGCGGCGGCGACGGCGAAGGGGATCTCCGGCGATGGCGGATCGGACGAGGTCGGTGCAGTGGCTTCGGGGCACGCGAGCGCTCGGGGCTCGGCTAGCTCGAAGGAGAGGAGGGCGGCGGAGCTCCTGGACACGGTGGCGCGGCGCGGGGACGACGGAGAGCGCGACTACGGCGACGGTGCGGCTGCGGTGGCGTCGGCCATGGTGCGGGAGAGCGAGGGAGAGGAGCTGGGGGCGAATGGGTGTGTCCACGGGGTTCGGGGTGCGACGTGGAGTTCGTCCAGGCCAGCAGGGCGGCGAGAGGAGGAAGCAGGGCGACGGGCAGCTGCGTGGCGCGCGCTGGTGCCGCCGTCGAGCACCTGCCTGCCTGCCTGGCGAAGGCAAGCAGCTCGCTGGAGCGGCTGCTGGGCTGGGCCGGCAGGTGGGCTTGCCAGGTGGGCGCCAGGTAAGCCTCTGCTCCTCTTTGATTTTCCTTTTCTATTTTTCTGTAAGTTTGTGGACTTTCTAAAAATACCTAGGCAACTCTAAAAATCACCAAACTGCTTATGGCCACTAACTGGAATATATCCAGCTTGGAACATTTTGGTTTGGAATATTTGAGCATTTGAAATATTTTATATAATTTAAATGCCCAAACTCAAATACTTATGATTTAATTCAAAGACCTTAGGATGACCTAGAAAATTGTGCACCACTTTTGGCAGAGGTTCTGAACCAAGACAAAAATGATGGACATTTTAGAAGGGCATTTCAGGTTCATTGAAAATATTTTTAGTAAACCCTAGTTGGTTTCAGAGGGGCTGGGGGTTCTGTCATCCCCATTTCAAATTTCTGTTGAATGGAATAGACATGATGCAACACTCTAATGCATGACTAACTAGGGTGTGACAACTCACCCCCACTCAAAAGAATCTCGTCCCGAGATTTAGGTTCCTCCGGGAAGAAGGCGGGATACTCAAGTCGAAGGCGATCCTCCCTTTCCCAAGTTGCTTCTTTCTCAGAATGGTGCGACCATTGAACCTTGAGAAACTTGATATTATGACGTCGAGTGGTACGCTCGGCTTGATCGAGGATACGAACGGGGTACTCTCGATACGTGAGATTATCTTGAAGATCAAGCGTTTCGTGGTCCACTCCACGGATAGGATCCGAGAAGCAACGCCTGAGTTGAGAAACGTGGAAGACATCATGGACTCTGGAGAGATGCGGAGGTAGTTCCAATTGGTAGGCAACTTCTCCTCGTTTAGCGAGAATGCGAAAGGGTCCAATGTAACGAGGAGCCAATTTGCCTTTGATACCGAAACGATGGGTTCCCTTCAGAGGAGTAACCCGAAGGTAAGCCTTCTCGTCAACCTCAAAAGTCATAGCCTTATGTTTTCGGTCATATTGACTCTTTTGACGAGATTGGGCTGTTTTCAACTTTTCACGAACGATGCGAACTTGCTCTTCTGCTTCCTGGATCATATCCGGGCCAAAGAATTGTCTTTCCCCGGTTTCTGACCAGTTAAGAGGCGTTCGACACCTTCGTCCATAGAGAACTTCAAAAGGGGCTTTACCCAAGCTAGATTGATAGCTGTTGTTATAAGCAAATTCGGCAAATGGAAGGCATTTCTCCCAATCCATTCCGAATGAGATAACAGAAGCTCGAAGCATGTCTTCTAGAATCTGATTGACGCGTTCTACTTGACCACTTGATTGAGGGTGAAAGGCAGTGCTAAAGGAAAGGCGGGTTCCCATAGCATTTTGGAAACTTTCCCAAAATCGAGAGGTGAAGAGACTTCCTCGATCCGAGTTAATTTCCAGTGGAACACCATGGAGAGACACTATTCGGGAGATGTACAAGTCTGCTAATTGACTAGCGGTTATACTCTCGCGAACAGGTAAGAAATGGGCCACTTTGGAAAGACGATCGATAACGACGAAGATAGCATTATTCCCTCTCTTGGTCCTGGGAAAACCGGTAATGAAATCCATACCAATTTTGTCCCATTTCCATTCAGGAATAGCTAAGGGTTGAAGGGTGCCAGCAGGCCGTTGATGCTCTGCTTTTACACGACGACAGACGTCGCAACTAGCAATATACTGAGCAATTTCTCTCTTCATCCTAGTCCACCAGAACCTCTGGCGTAGGTCCTGATACATCTTAGTGCTACCGGGATGAATGGTGAGAGGAGATTCATGAGCTTCCTTCAGGATCAATCGCCTCAGGTTTCGCACTTTGGGAACCACTAGACGGTTCCCGAAGTATACGACTCCTTGATCATCAATGGAGAAACAATTCGCAACTCCTTTCTTGATGTTTCTTTTGATGCGGGAAATCCCCGGATCTACCTTCTGCGCTTTGATGATCTGATCCGTAAGGGTAGGTTTCGCCACCAAGGTGGAAAGGAATCCTTGAGGAACAATGTGAAGGTTAAGTTTCCGAAATTCCTCATGGAGAAGTGGTTGACTTTGTTGCAACATTAGATTGTTGCAATAAGATTTACGACTTAGCGCATCAGCCATGACGTTGGCTTTTCCTGGGGTGTAAGTTATCCCTAAGTCGAAATCTGTGATCAACTCGACCCAACGTCTTTGCCTGAGATTCAAATCCGGTTGGGTGAATATGTACTTCAGACTTTGGTGATCAGTGAAGATTTCGCAACGATTACCGAGGAGGTAATGTCGCCAGGTTTTGAGTGCATGGACTACAGCTGCAAGCTCTAGATCATGAGTAGGGTAGTTTTCCTCATGTGGGTGCAATTGCCGTGAAGCATAAGCAATTACGTGTCGATCTTGCATGAGAATGCAACCTAGTCCTTGTCGCGAGGCGTCGCAATAGATAACAAAGTCCTTGGAGAAGTCTGGTGGTACCAATACGGGAGCAGAAGTCAGGCGTCTTTTCAGTTCCTGAAAACTGTGCTCACATTGTGGAGTCCACTCGAACTTTTTATCTTTCTTGAGGAGTTCAGTTAGAGGTTTAGCAACCTTGGAGAAGTTCTCGACAAAGCGGCGACAATAGCTCGCTAAGCCAAGGAAACTCCGAACTTGCTTGACCGATTCAGGTGGAGTCCAATTAAGGACGGCTTGAACTCGCTCGGGGTTAACAGCAATACCTTTACCAGAAATTACATGTCCTAGATAGGTCACTTCTGGCAACCAAAATTCGCATTTAGAGAACTTGGCATAAAGGCGATGCTCTCGAAGTTTCATCAACACTAGCCTTAGATGTTCGGCATGTTCTTCCTCGTTCTTGGAGTAGATGAGTATATCATCGAGGTAAACCACGACGAATTTATCCAAATACTCCATGAAGATTGAGTTCATTAACCGAGAAAAGGTGGCTGGGGCGTTGGTTAAACCGAAGGACATGACGGTGTACTCGTATTGGCCATAACGAGTAACAAAGGCCGTTTTAGGAATGTCCCCGTTCCTGATTTTGATTTGATGGTAGCCCAACCTCAAATCCATTTTAGAGAAGACTGAGGATCCAGCGAGCTGATCATACAGGTCGTTGATCCTGGGGAGCGGATACTTGTTCTTAATTGTGACCAAGTTGACGGGTCGATAATCTACAACCATCCGGTCCGTACCATCCTTCTTCTTGACGAAGAGGACGGGGCAAGCCCATGGAGATGAACTAGGTCGGATGAAACCCTTTTTCAAGGACTCATCGAGTTGTTTCTTAAGTTCGGCTAGTTCAAAAGGTGCCATCTTATAGGGTCTTCTAGAAATTGGGACAGTTCCTGGAATGAGATCTATCACGAACTCGACATCTCTGTCAGGTGGGACACCTGGCAATTCTTCTGGAAAGACATCCGGGAAGTCACGGACTACCGGGACGTCTTCGAGGTCTGGCAAAGGACTGGCGTTAAGAGAATATAGTTGTCGCTTGGCTACTCGGGTCAAGACATTGACTATCTTTCCCGAAGGATGTGTGAGTTGAACAGTCCTAGAGAAACAATCAATCTTGGCATGATGGGCTGACATCCAGTCCATACCCAAGATGATATTAATATCCGAAGATTTGAGAGCTATCAAAGATGCAAGAAAAACAAGTCTGTCGACTTGAATTTCATTCCCATGGCTTACGCTAGAGGTTTGCCATCTAGAGCCAGGAGTAGAAATTTCCATGGTGGAAGGCATGTCACAGAATGCGGTGTTATGCAAACGAGCATAATTTTCGGATATGAATGAATGAGATGCTCCAGTATCGAAAAGAACAGATGCCGGGTGGCAATTAACAAGGAGCGTACCGAGTACGACGTTGGGATCCTCCTGAGCCTCTTCCGCAGAGACACAATTCACATGGCCACGTGCAGTGGTGGCCGGCTTGGCGTAGAACACTTTCCCTGTCGGCTTGCCACGGCCAACAGCTTTTGCAGACTGGCTGGGGTTGGTCTGGGGACACTCGCGCATATAGTGGCCTGATTCCCCACACTTGAAGCACGTCACGGAACTGGTGCGTGGAGGAGCATTGTTGGTTGGACCACCATAGGGCTTGGCTGGTGCATACTGTTGAGCTGGGCGAGGCGCCTGATAGGATGGCCTCGGTGTGAACCTGGGTGGCAGGGCAGTGTTAGGCACCCACACCCGGCGCTTCTGCGGTCCAGCACCGGATGAGGAACCCAAGTCACGGCCATGCTTGCGTGTTGCTTCGAAATCAGTCTGACCAGACTCAGCACTGATGGCTTTGTTCACAAGCTTCTGAAAAGAGGTGCACTCATGCAGACGGAGGTCACGGCGAAGCTCAGGGCTAAGTCCCTTACGGAACCTTGCCTGCTTCTTGGCATCGGTAGAGACTTCCTCAGTTGCATATCGTGCAAGGTTACCGAACTCCCTGCTGTAAGCGTCAACAGAGAGTCGACCTTGAGTGAAACTGCAGAACTCCTCACGTTTACGGTCCATGAGACCCTCCGGAATGTGATGTTCACGGAAAGCCTCGCTGAATTCAGCCCAAGTAGTGACATGGCCCGCTGGGCGCATAGCTTCATAGTTCTCCCACCAGAGACTGGCGGGGCCTTCGAGATGATATGCAGCAAAGGTGACCTTATCAGCCTCAGCTACTAGCGCAGAACGCAGTTTGTGAGTAATACTGCGAAGCCAGTCATCGGCGTCGAGAGGCTCGACGGAGTGGTGGAAGGTGGGTGGATGTAACTTGATGAAATCACTGAGTGACACCAAGTTATTCCTCTGATGGTGTGTTGTGTTCTGCTCGATGCGCTCCAACAAACGGTTGGTCTCCCGCTTGTTTCTCTCGGCTTCCAGCATAACTTCGGCCAGAGAAGGAGGGTGAGGCAGGTTTGTTTCCCCAACTCTGCTGCCTTCGGCCTGCTCTGGGGGAGCAGGGTTGGTGCGGGTGTTAACCATCCTAGGAAAACAAGACAATGATTTAGTTCAGGATGATAAGGTTCTGACATAGAAATGTAGAATGTAATGGACAACTCAGAATGCAAGATGATCATCCGTATGACATGGTAGATACAGTAACTGCTTCTTTTATTCCATCGTCATACACACCATACAAGGTTTAGTACAGGACCAAACAAAGTACTACTACGGTGAAAGGAAGATTACATCTCTTCGGAGGCATTCCAAGCTCCTATACATTATTTTTCCTACACCTCCGGAATAGATACACACTAAGTCATATTCCACAGGTCACACAGGACGGTGGAAATACAACTATTACAATACTAGTGAAACTACTACTAACTCAGACATCTCCGTAGTAGTTCTCATAGAAGTCTCCTCCATAGCCTGGAAGTTCAACGTGAGCATCCGGAAACAGACGGTCCTGAGGAACCTGTGGACCATAGGGGCTAGGGTGAGGTCTTGGACCAACAAACGGTGGCCTGCGGGGACCACGGGGTGGGGTGATGCCTCCCACATCACGCCAATCCATCATGTCTGGCAGAGCAGATCTAACAGGATACAGATCTCTCATATCCATATATCCAGCTTGCACAGCCGGTGCAAACCGAGTCAAGGTGGCCCAATGATCGGCACGGGTGTTGAAAAGCTCCAGTCTCAAGGCCCGATTCTCTCGGTCCTTATCCTCGAGCATCTCAGCAGTGGTGCGAGTTAGTGAGTCCTCCTCAGTGGAGTCAGCATAGATAGCCCGAAGATACCCCTGCGCTCCAGGGAGTGAAGCTGGCATATACCGGAAGTCGGTGTTCCGAAGCAGGCCAGTCCTGACTCGCATGATGGTCATCATAGAATAGGCAGCATCTTGCACGGCCATCTCAATAGTAACCCCGAGTCCGTAGGAACAGTGGAGGGGCTCGGTAGAACCAGGATAAGAGGGAAATATCCTGACAGTGCAGAGATACTGGCTTTGATTAAAGTCTCGAAACTGCTCTTCGACCGTGTATTCGGGATACCAACGGTAACCCGCCTCGATCATTACCCGGACTAACATAGCCGTATGACCGGGCACATCGATACATCGAGTCAGGCGAACCACTTGGTTTTGATCACGAGTGGCCATCTGAAAGCACAACCATAATGCAAAAGCATTAGAATTTCTAGCAGAATTTGGACAGCATAACGGCTGTAAATGCTCAAGAAGGATTTTGAGACATTTTGCAAGGAATTACATAGACACTCAACAATATCATATCAAGTTTCTGGGTCCAACTTAACAGTATAACAGGGTAGTAGAGCTGAACTAGGCTTGTAATCATCAAACCTATAAGGTACTACTGATTAGTAACACGTGAACCTGATAGAGAGAAAGATCCTAATCCTTAACCCCCGGTGGAAGAATGGACTGACTCAGATCAGAATGCCATGAGGTAAAGGAGTAAAAAGAGCCTTACGTACCATCCCACAATCAATTCCCCTACATATAACTAAAGCATTTCTAGACTCAACATCGACCAGTTTGGCTTGGAGAACCTACAGGCAGTCCGGCTCTGATGCCAACGCTGTCAGGACCCCGACTCAATGTCACATCGATCTAGCCTGTAACACCTCATATCACTTTGCGGCCTCACGCACGGTATTCCCACGGGTGTCGCCTTACCTTTGCCCGGGACCGTTTGCGCCTTTTGGCACACGTATATGATAGTGTCGCTAGCATCCATATGATAAGGAGCCCGGGCTGACATGGCTAGTCGTAAACCCAAAGTGGCACAGACTTACAGGGACAGGCATCCATGACCCAGCATCGAACGTGTCGGTCATCAGCAAGTGAATCCGGGCTGTAGCACTGGGCTAGCAGGACTCCGGTAAACCGGGCTGCAGCGGGCTAACAGGACTCCGGTATTCATTGCGTGACATTTCCCCGAAGGGACAGACACAGGAACGAAGAAGGACACATGCCGGCCAGCCTAAGTGTTCCGGAGCAGTAGCAAGCTACCATGGCTCAGTGGAAGCACTAGGAGACATTTCCCGGTAAGAGAGGCTACTAAAGATAAACAACTAGATAGTCAGATCCCACACATACCAAGCATTTCAATCATACACACAATATGCTCGATATGTGCAAATACAACAAGGCATCACAACATGACTCTACAACACAAGTACTTTATTTAAAGGCTCAGAGAGCCATACATAGCATACACACAAGTACGGGTCACACGACCCACATTCAAGTCATACAAGCATACAAGCCAACAGCGGAAGTGTCTTGTCTGAGTACAGACAACTAGTAAAATAAAAGAGGCTTGGGTAAGCCTAGCTATACTACATGGTCCTTCACAAGCTCAGGGTCACCACCTGGGCCTCAGTCTACTCATCGATGTCAACGTCTACGAAGAACCCGTCAGAAGGGTTTGTAGCATCTTCTGAAAAATGTAAATTAAAGCAACATGAGTACAAAGGTACTCAGCAAGACTTACATCAGATCCTACATACATGCACATTATCAAGAAGGGTTGGTGGAGTTATTGCAGCAAGCCAGCTTTGACTCTTGGCTAAGCTATCCTACGAGACTCCAACTTGAAATAGTTTTGCGCACACGAGTCCACTACTCACCACTTCAATACACTACCGAGGATCCACCTCCGTCTTCCTACGGAAGAGCCATCCTCGGCACTCACGCTTATCTTGAGGCTTTTAGTAGTTTCCAGTTTACTTGTCTATGAACTGTATAGGCAACCAAGTAGTACTTTACCACGGACGCGGCTATTCGAATAGATTATGTTAATCCTGCAGGGGTGTACTTCTTCATACATGCTCTCACCACTTACCGCCGTTTACACGACATGTACTCGGCAACCTTCAAGCGGAAACCCAACGTGGGTGTCGGCCACGACCTACCTAAACACCTAAGTCTCTAGTCCAGGTTTATCGCCTATTCGGGTTCCATCCGTGAGGAGATCCGGCCGGGGTTTCGCTCACAGCCCCAAACGATGTGAACAGGGTTCCGAGACACCTAACGGGTGCCCGGTATACCCGGCCACGTACCTACCGCATCATAGCCCACCCCTACGGTCAGCGCTGTCCACGGCCTCCAGTAAGCTACAAACACCAGAAACTACTTGCAACTCCTGGACAGAGAACTAGGGTGAATAAGAAGCCGAGAGGGTCCATTGGTTTCGGGCCCAATGCATGGTAGTAGCTGATTCTTAAATCACACATACAGATCTCAGTGCTTAAGGACGGCTTCAATGAAACAACCCACCATGTACTCCTACATGGCCTCTCATCGATACCTTTACCAAATCGTGTTCAACGCATCACTCCCATACTGACACGAACATTTCACTCTAGCCCATCACCCAGATGAACCAGACCTGACACGACTCTAAGCATAGCAGGCATAGCAAGGTAGGAACAACACACACACATGGCTCAATCAACTCCTACACATGCTAGTGGGTTTCATCTAGTTACTGTGGCAATGACAGGTCATGCAGAGGAAATGGGTTCAACTACCGCAGCACACAGCAGTTTGAAACGCGTTGTCTTAATGCAGTAAAAGAGAGCAGGAGCGAGAACATGGGATTGTATCGATATGATCAAATGGTTGGTTGCTTGCCTGATGGGTCGGTGCACTGGTATTGTTCTTCGTTGGGGTAATCACGATACTCCTCAGGGGCAGGACCTGCCGCAGAGAGCACCGATACACAATCATCACCAAACAATATGCAACCATATGATGCATGCATGAAACATGGCAATATGAGTGTGTTGGGCTAATGCAACTAAGACCAGATGGGTTTGAACTATTTTGAACCAAAGATTCAAGTTTCAAACTCATAAATGGCCCTTTAAAGTGCTTTATCTTGCTCTACAATAAACAATAGGTTAGCTTGCTTAAACATGCATGAAACCAGTACAGATGGATAGATTGGATTTTTCTGGTCATTTGTCATATATAACACTTCGCATTTGGAGCTACAGATTAATTTAACTAATTAGTTTAACTAATTATTAGTTAATACTAATCCTAATTAGTTAACAGGGCTAGGCCCCACCTGTCATTGACCCAGGGGGGTCAAACTGGGCCCACCCGTGGTCAAACGAGGGGTCAGCGGGGTCAACTCACCGGTGTTTAGCCGCCGGCGGGGCCGAACGCGGCGGCGAGAGTGCTTTTGTGCGTTCCGGCGACTAAATGAGCGGCGGAGGGCATCTACGGGTAGCTGGGAGCAAGCCGCGGCTCTTGGTGGTGGTGGTTGAGCTCGGGGTGGCCGGAAACGTCGCCGGCGACGACCTTGGCGGTCGCCGGAGTTCGGGTGAGGTCGAACTCGAGGCTACTGGACACGGCGAGGCGCGTGGAGTGATGCTACGGGTTCCTGCGGGTGCGGTGAGTGCGTTGGACACGGTGGTGTGGCCGGTGGTTGGCCGGAGACACGTCGGCGACGAGCTCGGCGGCGGTGCGTGCGGTGAAGCTTCGTGCACTCGCTGTGGTGCACGAGAGCGAGAGAGGAAAGGGGGAGGAGGTAGCTGGGCTCACGGAGGTCTCGAAGAAGCAGACGGCGCGGTCGGGGACGAGCTGGTGCGGCGGCGACGGCGAAGGGGATCTCCGGCGATGGCGGACCGGACGAGGTCGGTGCAGTGGCTTCGGGGCACGCGAGCGCTCGGGGCTCGGCTAGCTCGAAGGAGAGGAGGGCGGCGGAGCTCCTGGACACGGTGGCGCGGCGCGGGGACGACGGAGAGCGCGACTACGGCGACGGTGCGGCTGCGGTGGCGTCGGCCATGGTGCGGGAGAGCGAGGGAAAGGAGCTGGGGGCGAATGGGTGTGTCCACGGGGTTCAGGGTGCAACATGGAGTTCGTCCAGGCCAGCAGGGCGGCGAGAGGAGGAAGCAGGGCGACGGGCAGCTGCGTGGCGCGCGCTGGTGCCGCCGTCGAGCACCTGCCTGCCTGCCTGGCGAAGGCAAGCAGCTCGCTGGAGCGGCTGCTGGGCTGGGCCGGCAGGTGGGCTTGCCAGGTGGGCGCCAGGTAAGCCTCTGCTCCTCTTTGATTTTTCCTTTTCTATTTTTCTGTAAGTTTGTGGACTTTCTAAAAATACCTAGGCAACTCTAAAAATCACCAAACTGCTTATGGCCACTAACTGGAATATATCCAGCTTGGAACATTTTGGTTTGGAATATTTGAGCATTTGAAATATTTTATATAATTTAAATGCCCAAACTCAAATACTTATGATTTAATTCAAAGACCTTAGGATGACCTAGAAAATTATGCACCACTTTTGGCAGAGGTTCTGAACCAAGACAAAAATGATGGACATTTTAGAAGGGCATTTCAGGTTCATTGAAAATATTTTTAGTAAACCCTAGTTGGTTTCAGAGGGGCTGGGGGTTCTGTCATCCCCATTTCAAATTTCTGTTGAATGGAATAGACATGATGCAACACTCTAATGCATGACTAACTAGGGTGTGACAGGCCCTTCATGGCCTGTTCGGCCACCTTGTGGAGCTCAACCAGCTGCTTCAGCTGGTCGCTCAGGGGCACCGGATGTTCGGCCTCAGCATACTGAGACCAGAACACTTTTTCCGTCGAGCTCCCCTCTTCGGCTCGGTAGTATGCGGCGGCATCACACACACTACGGGGCAGATCGGCGAACGCTCCTGGAGAGCTCTGGATTCGGGTAAGTAGCAGATAATTAACTTTTATATTTTTGCTTTGCATAAAGAATGCCTTACCCACCGCTATCTTCTTCATAGCATCGATCTCCTGAAGGTCCTTCTGGGCTTCGGCCTTAGCGGTCTTGGCACTCTCAAGAGCCAAGGCAAGCTCGGACTCTCGAGTCTTCGAGTCACCCTCCAAACTCTCGTGTTTTTCCACGAGAGCCTGGAGCTCTTGCCGCACCTCCGCCACTCGCGCCTCCTGCTTCTCTCGCTCGGCACGCTCCAAGGCCGCACTCTTTTCGGCCTTGGAGACCGCCTCTTTCAGGGTCGCCACCTCAGTCGTGGCTCCTGCAACATTAACGTTGGTCCATGTTATTATTATGCAACCAAGTATTTCTATATACATTTACAGGAGGTGCTGCATACCCTCTTTATCCTCGAGCTGCTTCTCGGCATGGCCGAGCTCGCTCTCGGACCGCTGGAGACTTTCCTTCAAGGCATTGACCTCCGCAGTCAGTGCGGCAGAGGTCAGCAGCGCAGCCTGCATTCCCATATTGACATATTTCTATTAGACTCCTGCGTATATCTTTTAAGATACTCAGTTCGGCTTTTCTTTCCGAACACCGAACTAAGCATTAGGGGCTACTGTCTATGCGGTAACATTTTTTATATATGTTTTTGAACACATACCTCAAAGCCCGTTAACAGGCTTGTGCAGGCTTCCGTCAGCCCGCTCTTGGCGGACTGAACCTTCTGAATCACCACACTCATAATAGTGCGGTGTTCTTCGTCGATGGAGGCGCCGTTAAGCGCCTCCAGCAAATTGTCCGGCGCCTCTGGATGGACGGAAGTCGTCGGCGTCGCAGGTTTGCCC
Source organism: Triticum aestivum (assembly GCF_018294505.1). NCBI lineage: Eukaryota > Viridiplantae > Streptophyta > Magnoliopsida > Poales > Poaceae > Triticum > Triticum aestivum. Next base: position 424,191,180 of record NC_057795.1, on the reverse strand, counting down.
TTCTTATGAAGGCGCCGCCTGTCGGGCTCTAGAACCACTGATGGTTCCGGAGCAGTGTCCGGCTCAGGGCCGGACTTAGATCCCTCCGGGGCTTTACCCCCTTTGGGCTGGGAGTCCGGAAGGTCGCCTTGTGGCGCTTCCAGGACCACCTCCTCCTAGTTTTGTCCCCTACGGGACTCCGCCTCAGCATCGTCTGTAGGGAGAGGGAAGGAGGCCGTCGGAAGTGAAGCGCTATTCACATCCGACAAATTCAGAGATCTGCTCGACGAATCGCCGAGCTGAGCTCTGGGCGGACTGCATGATTAGCTTCGGTGTTAGAAGCTATAAAATAATAAAGGAGTGCAATAATTCATTCGGGTAGCCGGACACTTACGACTTTGCCAAGGGCTTGACCCTGGATGGCCAGCCCTCTCCACCGTCTTCGGCATCGGGGGCGTAGTCCGGCAGAAGGGGCTTCCCCTTCTTGGACCCTCCGGCTTCCCTAGTTGGGGCGGCCTTTCTCTTCTTTCCTCCCCCCATTGGAGGGGGAGAGGCATCTTCTTCTTCCTCCTCCTCGTCTTCGGAGGCGGAGGGTGCGTTGGGGCCGTCGGGCAAATCCGATGACACCGGTCGCCGGGAACTCTTTCGGGTCCCCGTGGCCTTCTCCTTGGCCTTCTTCTCCGGCACCCCGTGGGGTGCCAGAACCAGTAGCTTCGCTAAGTCTTCATCTACTGGGCCTTCGGGCAAAGGGGCCGGACAGTCGAACTATCCGGATGTCCTCTTCCAGTCCTGTCAAAGGAACGGGAGTTTAGATCCCACATAAAGTCACACTATGAAATTTGGGTATCCCGTAAGGGACTAAAGGTAAGCTTACTTCGGAGGCTTGACGTTTGGCGCAGAACCCGCGATCCTCGGTGACGGGAGGGGAGACCTCGGAGCTCTTGAAAAGCACCTTCCAGGCATCCTCGTGCTTCGTTTCGAAGAGCCGGGATAGAGTCTGGTGCCGGGCCGGGTCGAACTCCCACAAATTGAAGTCCCGTCATTGACACGGGAGGATCCGGCGGAAGAGCATGACCTGGACCATGTTGACAAGCTTGACCTTCTTGGTCACCAGGTCTCGGACGCAGGTTTGGAGTCCGGTCACCTCTTCCAGATTGCCCCACGACAGGCCCGTCTTTTTCCAAGATGTGAGCCGGGTGGGGATGCCGGATAGAAATTCAGGGGCCACTGCCCATTTAGGGTCACGTGGCTCGGTGATATAAAACCACCCAGATTGCCACCCTTTGATGGTTTCCACGAAGGCACCCTCAAGCCAGGTGACATTGTCTATCTTGCCCACCATGGCACCTCCACATTCTGCCTGTCGGCCTTGCACGACCTTCGGCTTGACGCTGAAGATCTTCAGCCATAGGCCAAAGTGGGACTGGATGCGGAAGAAGGCCTCGCACACGACGATAAATGCCAAGATATTGAGGATGAAGTTCGGGGCCAGGTCGTGGAAGTCCAGGCCGTAGTAGAACATGAGCCCCCGGACGAACAGGTGAAGAGGAAAACCCAGTCCGCGGAGGAAATGGGGAAGAAATACATCCCTCTCATGGGGCCTGGGGGTGGGGATGAGTTCTCCCGCATCTGGGAGGCGGTGCGCGATGTCGTTAGACAAGTATCTGGCCTTCCTCAGGTTTTTGATTTGTCCCTCTGTGACGGAGGAGGCCATCCATCTACCTCCCGCTCCTGACATGGTTGGAGAAGGTTGAGGTGGGAAGTGTGGGCTTGGGCGCTGGAGCTCGAGCGCGCAGGGATGGATTAGCAGAGGAGGAAGAGGGCATGAATGGAAAGGGCGGATCCTTATCCCCTTATATGGGCGGCCAAAACTACGAGCCCCCACCGGCCTAATAAAACTCGCTTATCCCCCAAGCGCCGCGGTTAATGGCGCGGTTGGGTTACCCACACCCGTATTGATGAGAATCCCGGAATAAGGGGACACAATCTCTGATTTGACAAGACGTGCCAAGGAAACCGCCTCGCTAAACGCGCTGAGGTGGAACAATAAAATAAATAAAGAGCCTGGCTATGGCATGATGTCACGCCACGGAATGCGTCAGTAGATCCGATTGATACAAATATTATTCTCTCTACGAAGGAATGTGGAACTTATTTTGCAGAGCCGGACACTACCCTGGTATTCAACATCTTCTATGAAATATTCGGAGGAGGAACCCGCCTTGCAATGCCGAAGACAACTTGCGCGCTGGACTCGTCATCATTGAAGCCTGGTTCAGGGGCTACCGAGGGAGTCCTGGATTAGGGGGTGTCCGGATGGCCGGACTATGACCTTCGGCCGGACTCCTAGACTACGAAGATACAAGATTGAAGACTCCGTCCTGTGTCTGGATGGGACTTTCCTTGGCGTGGAAGGCAAGCTTGGCGATACGATATGAAGATCTCCTCCCATTGTAACCGACTCTGTGTAACCCTAGCCCTCTCTGGTGTCTATATAAACCGGAGAGTTTCAGTCCATAGGACGAACAACAATCATACCATAGGCTAGATTCTAGGGTTTAGCCACTCCGATCTCGTGGTAGATCTACTCTTGTACTACCCATATCATCAATATTAATCAAGCAGGAGTAGGGTTTTACCTCCATCGAGAGGGCCCAAACCTGGGTAAAAACATCGTGTCCCTTGTCTCCTGTTACCATCCGCCTAGACGCACAGTTCGGGACCCCCTACCCGAGATCCGCCGGTTTTGACACCGACAGAATGTGTCACCTCTGTGTGGGAAATGATATATAATGTCTCTTCCTGCCTTGATTTTTTAAAGAGTGCAACTATAGGTGTGTCGTGTTACAATTTGGAATTATTTAGGGTTTGATTGGCCTTTTTCTACATTAATTGAGTTTCTAGGCATTTAATGTGCATGATTCAAATTTAAACTACACACACATGCTTCAGTGCGCCAAAATGGGTTGAAAATCATATATGTGTCCTTGGGTGATTGTTTAGGTACCATGCAAGAAATGAGAATGAATTTTAAAAATCTGAGAATCATGGCTCGGTCAGAAACATTAAGAAAAACTTGGTTTTAAAATTCCTGTAAATCCAAAACGTGCCCGAAAATCATGAAACTTGGCATGGTGTCATGATATGGCACCAACATGCTGTGGTAGAAAAATTGTCCGATTTGGGACAAGTTTTAGTATAATCTTCTTAGCAACAGGAGTTTCTCTCAAGAAGCCTCGTAGGGAACATGTCACCTCTTTGTGCAAAATGACATGACGATGCCTCTTCTCGCCTTGATTTTTTTATAGAGGCATCATTCAACTATAGGAGTGTCGTGCTAAAATACTAAATTATTCAGGGTTCATTTGGCTTTTGTATACATTATATGAGTTTTCTAGCCATTTTGGAACAAATAGCTGCCACTTTATTATCGCAAACGGTTGTATTATTTGAACTGTTGGTGTTCCACTAACCATTTACGTACCACCACGTGCCGCTCTTTTTTTATTGGAAAGGAGGTGCAATGCGGGTAACTGCTTGATTAGACGGAACGCATGCAAGGTGTCCATCATGCAGGCTCGACGGGACACATGCGAGTAGTCCACCGTGTAGGCTCCCCAGGATGAGAGCCCTTTGACCTACCAGCGAGGCGGTGCCAAAAATGTATTGATTGTTTTGGTTTAGGCCGCCTCGGGAAGGTACATAGAGCAGTTTCTAGTGCTCCTCTGTTCTTATATATAAGCTCCACCGCCGAGGATCGCCACCTGCTGCGATGGAGGACGAGCCGGCCAACAAGCGGGGCGGGTCAAGCGAGAACCGCAAGAGCCTACAACGAGCATGGACTTCATCAGTAGCCTCCCCGACGAGATGTTGGTAGCCATCTTATCCCTCATACCCATCAAATCTGGTGAATGAACCACTATCCTCACCCAGCGGTGGTGCCCTCTCTGGAACTCCACCCCCTGTACCTCATCGATGACAACGAGCTTTGAAGCAGGGGCGCAAACGCTTGGACGCATTGTCCCCCATCCTCTCCACGCACACTAGGCTAGTCAGACGCCTTGCCATAGGCAATTTCCGTTTGAACTGCAAGGCCGAACCCAAGTTTCGCGAGTGGTTCCTATCCCCCGCCCTAGATCAGCTCGATGAGCTCAGCTTTAATGTTGGACATCCGCGCTCGCTGCCGCCATCCGTGCTTCGCCTCGCACCCACTCTACGTCATGCTACATTCAGGCAGTGCTTTTCCCCCCAGATTAATGTCGCGCCTGCTCTTCATCTCCCTAAACTGAAGAACCTCGAGCTCATGGGCGTCAGCATATCGAAGAAGGATTTGGAGCGCATTCTACACGGATATACAATGCTCGAGTACCTTCATCTTCAGGTGATGGATGGGTTCAGTAGCCTCCACATCGACTCGACGAATGTCCCTATGATTTATGTGCATTATTGGTGCCACAATATGTTGCCAGTTGAGGTGTTTCATGATATGGTCATTGAGAATGTGCCTTTCCCTGAGAGATTGTTTGTACTTGATAAAGAAGGTCCAACAAGAATAGGGGTCATTGATGCACCAAAATTGACAGTGTTGGGATATTCTTGTGCTGAATTCTCTAAACTTGTTACTGGATCATTATCCGTTTAGGTACAACAGTCTTATTCTTCTCCTTCTTCTTATTGGACATCACATTTTATCTATTTTTTGTTGATATATGTTTGGTTGTCATCCAGAAAATGATTCCCACAAGCTTGACCTCGTCTCTGTGCACAGTGAAGATCTTGGCACTACAATATTTCAGCCCTGCTCTGGATGAAGCTGCTATATTCCTAAGATGCTTTCCGTGAACGGAGAAGCTATACATAAGGTGATGCTCCTTTCCTATTAATTGTTAACCACAATGGGGTTCAATTTGTTGTTACTTTTACCCATAATTACAATGACAAATGTAGTATGAGTTCTAAAGGAAATTTGGAAGATTTCAATACATTTTTTTAAGATGTTAGTCATGAACGATTGAAGATGACATGTCACTCTATTCGTGTACTTTAGAAATACTGCAAATCAAAGATGCCCGAAGTGTTCAAAACTGCAGCTAGGCACTAATATGTTATCTCTGTTTGCAGATACAAGCAGGCCCAAAAGTGGAAAATTTGGCGCAATATAACAATCCCATTGAATGCCTTGATCTTCATATCACAGAAATTATTTTGAACAAGTACCAAGGCACCACACCAGAGATTAAATTTGCCAGGTTGTTTGTTCAGAAAGCAAGTGTGCTTAAGGTAATGAGGTTTGCGCTATATTTAGTGTGCATAATTGAATGGTTTGCTAATCAGCGCAAGCGTCTACACGTGAATGGAAAAGGCTCTGCAGAAGCTGAATTTCAGTTTATAACTTCATATGATAGATTATTCGGAACTTACTATATCAAACTGATATATGGCTTCTCAATGGCTGATCCTTTCGCAAAATTAATGCATGACTCACATTCTGAAGAAGGTGAATTTGATTTGTAATAATAGTTTGAACCTTGTAATCTTTGAATTTGGGCATTGTAATGCTGGAATTTGAACCTTGCAATATTTCTGGTATTTGTGATACAATGTTTGAAATGCATAGTGTTCTTTTTTCTTTGAAATGTCATGTTGTTATACATGTGGAGTACTATCGTACCATGGATGCAAGCGGACGACGTCCGCATGACATGGGATGAGATGATCCAAAAGGCAAAGTTATTCGTTTGTACGAAAGGAACTTTCTTGTTGACCACCTATCGGCTTGAAGACATTTTAGATTAACTCATACATAATGTGATATATTTCTACATGATCATATTTTTCCCGTTCATGCTCTCATAGTTCACTAAAATGAGAGCATGCACGGAAAAATAATCAATGGATTTTGATAAGAGCATCCGAACCATAAACCCTAAAAATTAGAATGTTGTTATGTGTGTAGTCACTTATGTAATTGGGTGTTTAATTTGGTTATGCAATCATGTTGTTATAAGTATAAATGTTATTGTTCTGTAGATAGAGCATAGATGTTGTGCAAACTATGCAAACCACATTGCATACAGATTAAACTACGGAACCTGTTGGTGGTGATTTCTTCAATCGTTGACAGTTCTTTACCAGCAACCGTTTTCCAACAAGACACACAACTTATTAGGATGAATCATATGTGTTATTACTAGTTTTCCCACACAATTCTGATCATAGACCTATTTGTTGGGTATCACACACATCTTGTTAAGCTGAACCGCTTGTGGTATTCTGGCTCGTTGCATACAGTTCATCCGAGTGAATTGTATGTCATATATCGCACACACCTTGATCTGGCTAACCGCCTCTGTTGTTTTGTCTCATCGCAAACAGTTCATTTGGGTCAACTGTATGCCAGTACTCGCACACGCACCTCTTTTCTGAATCATATTTGATGTATCTGCCATCGCACATAGTTTGTTTTATTAGTGATGGTTTTATTCTCATATGGTTTGCGATTCATGCATCGCACACAGTTTGGTCGAAGGGTCGCTGATATATGTGTTGTGTTAGCACCATCCTGTAGTAGTGAGTAGTGCTTGCTCAGTCATGTTCTAAGCGAGAGCGTCATGTGGTCCTTTGTCATCCCAACGAACCAAAGATCTTGTTCCTGTTTTGCGGGAGGTGGGAAAGAGAGGCCATGAGAGCCCCAACGCTGAACCCAGTGTTGCCCATGATGGTGATGTGTAGGTCAGGGTGCACGTCGATAGGATTTCTTTCCTCATTGGCGGATTCCACCTCCTCACTACTAGGGAAAAGCCTATACACAGAGGTATAGCAGTAGCGCTGGTTAAAATAGGGCGCTACGGCTAATTTGTAGTAGCGCGTTCGTGCAAAGCGCGCTATAGCTTAAACTATAGCAGTAGCACATGTTCAGAAACAAGCGCTACCACTATAAGTTCCACCGTGTTGGCGGTAGGATAGGAGTAGTAGTAGCGATTCTGAGCAAAGCGTGCTACCACTATGGTCATTGTTGCAGCGTGTTTTCTGCGTACAGCGCTACTGCTAAGAAAGAAAAGAAATATGAAAAAATAGAAAAATAAATGAAAATGATAGAAGTAGGAAATAGAGAAATGAAAAAAAAGAAAATGTAAGGATAAACAAAAGAAATTACTGCTTCCTATAGCAGCAGCGAGTTTTTATAAAACGTGCTATAGCTAACTTAGCTATAGCGCGTTTACGAAACAGCGTTACTGCTAGTTTGACTTAATAACCACACGCGGCTCAAAATTTTGCTAAGTCCTCTCCTTTCCCCCCACTCCCCCCGGCTCTGTTCCCCCAACTCCTCTGTCGCTGCTGCCCGAGCCTGCCCTCACCGCCACCGCCCGCCCTCAACCTCAGCGCCGCCGCCCGCCGCCGCTCTCGACCTCACCGTCACCTCCCTCGACTTCACCATCGCCGCCCGAGCCCGCATAGCACCGCCGCCTCCTGATCCCGAGCCCGCCCTCGCCGCCCCTACCCCTCCATCATCGAGCACCTCCCCGCCATTGTCTATCCCCTCTCTGTAAGCCCCCACCCCTCCCCCACCTCCTTTCTCTTTGCTTAGTTAGTACTAGATGTTTTGTAGTAGTAGTAGATGTTAATTTAGAGTTCATAGATAATGATTTTTAGTAGTTGAACTAGTTTAGTTTGAGTTGAACTAGTTTATTAAGTAAATTAATAAACTAGTTGAACTAATTTAGTTTTAGTTGAACCAGTTTAGTAAGTAAATTAATATAACTAGTTAAACTACTTTATTTTTAGAAAGAACTAGTTTTTTTCTATTTGTAGTAAGTTTATATTTAGTAAGAACTAATTGAATTAATAGAACTAGTTGAACATGTCATATTTGTTATTATTTTTTAGTTTAAGCAATTATTCGGGATGTATTAGTGTGTGATAAACTATAGGGTTTTTGCTTTTGCAGAAATCAAGGAGCCCCTCCATCATCCCCACCGTCGTCCCCGTCACCGACCCCCTCCGACCTCGAGGTGAGACCTGCCAAATCTCCATGTATATCTTGTGTTGCTCATATAGGATATGTGGTTGCCCAAGTGGCCGGTCATGTTCAGGTTACACCTCCGAGTGGCCTATGTTTTGCCGGAGTGTTGATTAATTTCCGTTCCGGCAAATTTCAGGCGCTCGATATGTCCTTTTTTAGCAAAGGTCATGCTGGATTTTTCCGTGAATTCTGGCATGACTTGTGCTAGAATATGTAGGAAATATCGAGTGGCCTGGATTTTCTTGAAAAATAATGATCTAATTTAGGTTTTTTAGTACATATATTTAATTGTACAAGTTTAATCTTTTAATTATGAATGTAGGAAATGTCGTACTCGGATGACGACAGTCTCCCGGGGGAGTGCAGCTGGTGCCACAACGATCGAGGTATGTGCGACAGGTTCGTTGAACTGGATGAAGATCGGTGCTTCAGCATTAAGCTCGAGGAGACCTTCGATGTTGAAACGGTATGCAACAACGACAAGTGTTTTTTTTCGTAATTAAGCATGACTTCAACTATTTCAACGTCTAATTTTCATCTTTTACAATTCGACTAGCTTATCCCATGCCATGCAAGACGCTATGTCTTGGAGAGGATGGGTTTTGAAGACCATGAAAATTTTGAAACAAAGAAAATACACCTAAGGACCCATCATGATATGGATTTTGAAGTAAATCTGTGCAATGCTCAGAGCGTAACCCATTTTAGTTGCCAAAATTGGGAAGCACTTTGCAAAATGTATGGTTTTTATGAGGGTATGATTGTCACCATGGATCTTGGTGATCCTAACATTGAGCAAGACAATATGGACATTTGGGTCCTTGTTGATACGCTTCCGATTCTACCGCAATGTGAGTTTCTCAAACATAGTTATTAACTAATTTATATTGTTTATTTCAAAATAGTTGACAACTTATTTCCATTGACAGCTTATTTTGATTCTTCAAAGAATGTGTGGAAGATGGTAGACAAAACCCACTACACTGATGGTTCCGAATTAACTTATAAGGAGAAAACTCATCTGATCGCTTATTGTACTTATCTTGAGAATTACAATACCTATTATCGAACTCCTCCAAATTATGGTGAATATGTGCCACTAGTGCACGTGTTGAACCACGGTAACTTCTATGGAGATACCCTGGTAAGATTTTTTACTATTACGACATCCCTGCATCTTTTGCATACTTCTAAACTAGCACATCATTGCTAACTACAAAGTTATTACTATGTTTTTCAACAGAAAATCCTGATGGATTGTGTGCCTCATCTGATGTATCTGAATCGTCGCCTTAGAGTTCTGAACATACTACCAGGTCAATCTAGGGAGCTCACCTGTGCATATCGGATTTCTAAAACCGGTGAACACATGCTCATCAAAGAATGGAAAAAAAATGGACATTCGCAAGAAGGTTCTTGGAAGTAACATTAAGCGAAAGGCAAGAATTGGAGATAGGATAATCTCCAATCTCCATAATGGAGAGTTAGGGGCTATCTTGTTTTTTTGCTATTTTACCTTAGAGAATGTAGTAGGTCCTAAGAGAATTTAGTAGGTTCAAAGTGCAACTATCCCTAGGTGGTTTTGGTAATTCCTAACAACATATAGCTCATTGAGCTAACATCATTCCAAGATGAACATTTCAGGAAAAGCTCAATGAATGGCATGGCATGGATAAGGAAAGTGGATCCCTCAAAATACTAAGGATAAAAGGATTGGCTCAAGCTCAAAAGCTCAAGACTCTACATTTTATATTTTAGTGATCCAAGATCACATTGAGTCTATAGGAAAAACCAATACTATCAAGGAGGGATGAGGTGTTGTTTAATGAGTTTCTTGCTCCACAGTGCTTAGTGATACGCTCCAAAAACCCTCAACTACTTTCTCATATCCACATATGACCCAAACCAAAAGTCAAACTCGGCCCCACCAAATCTTTCTACCCGGTGCCACCAAGTTCAGATGTCATAGCCACTGCCACAAACCCTAGGCAAATCGGTCTCACCGATAGGGATCTCGGTCTCACCGAGATGGGATTGTAATCTCTCTGTTTCCCTTTGTAACGTTTCGGTCTCACCGAGATTCCAATGTAAACTCTCTGTTTCCTTTTCGTAACATTTCGGTCTCACCAAAATGAGCGATCCGGTCCCACCGAGTTTACCTGACCAACTTTCTGGTTAGCTTATTACCAAAATCGGTCTCATCGAGTTTGTGTAATCGGTCTCATCGAGATTACGTTATGCCCTGACCCTAACCATATCGGTCCTACCGAGTTGCATGTCGGTCCCACCGAAAATCCTAACGGTCACTAGATTTGCTAAATCAGTCCGACCGAGTTTCTCGATTCGGTCCCACCGAGTTTGGTAAGTTGTGTGTAACGGTTAGATTTTGTGTGGAGGCTATATATACCCCTCCACCCACTCTTCATTCATGGAGACAGCCATCAGAACAAACCTACACTTCCAACTTAAGATTTCTGAGAGAGAACCACCTACTCATGTGTTCAGGCCAAGATATTCCATTCCTACCATATGAATGTTGATCTCTAGCCTTCCCCAAGTTGCTTTCCACTCAAATCTTCTTTCCACCAAATCCAAATCCTGTGAGAGAGAGTTGAGTGTTGGGGAGACTATCATTTGAAGCACAAGAGCAAGGAGTTCATCATCAACACACCATTTGTTACTTCTTGGAGAGTGGTGTCTCCTAGATTGGCTAGGTGCCACTTGGGAGCCTCCGACAAGATTGTGGAGTTGAACCAAGGAGTTTGTAAGGGCGAGGAGATCGCCAACTTTGTGAAGATCTTCCGCTAGTGAGGCAAGTCCTTCGTGGGCGACGGCCATGGTGGGATAGACAAGGTTGCTTCTTCGTGGACCCTTCTTGGGTGGAGCCCTCCGTGGACTCGCGCAACCGTTACCCTTCGTGGGTTGAAGTCTCCATCAACGTGGATGTACGATAGCACCACCTATCGGAACCACGACAAAAACATCCGTGTCTCCAATTGCGTTTGAATCCTCCAATCCCTTCCCTTTACATTCTTGCAAGTTGCATGCTTTACTTTCCGCTGCTCATATACTCTTTGCATGCTTGCTTGAATTGTGTGAAGATTGCTTGACTTGTGCTAAGATAGCTAAAATCTGCCAAAGACTAAAATTGGGAAAAGGATAAGTTTTTAATTGGTCAAGTAGTCTAATCACCCCCCCCTCTAGACATACTTCCGATCCTACAAGTGGTATCAGAGCCTTGGTTTCCATTTGCTTTGATTTCCATAGCTTTTGGTGGTCATAGCCTTGGTTTCACAACCTAGGAGAGTATGGCGTCTAGCGAGGGAAATTATCACCGTAGAGGTCCTTACTTTGATGGTACGAATTTTGCTAGTTGGAAGCATAAGATGAAAATGCATATTCTCGGTCATAACCCCGCCGTTTGGGCTATTGTGTGTATTGGCTTTCAAGGTGAATTCTTTGATGGGAGAGAACCAACCGTCAAGCTAGCGTGGATGAGTTGAAGATGCTGCAATACAACGCTCAAGCTTGTGATATCCTCTTCAACGGATTGTGCCCCGAAGAATTCAACAAAATCAGCCGTCTTGAGAATGCAAAGGAAATTTGGGATACTTTGATTGATATGCATGAAGGTACCGACTCCGTCAAGGAATCCAAATTGGATGTGCTCCAAAGTCAACTTGACAAGTTCAAAATGAAGGATGGTGAAGGTGTCGCTGAAATGTACTCTAGGCTTGCTCTTATCACAAATGAGATTGCGGGCTTAGGAAGTGAAGAGATGACCGACAAATTCATCATCAAGAAGATCCTAAGAGCATTGGATGGAAAATATGATACCGTGTGCACATTGATCCAAATGATGCCCAATTACAAGAATCTCAAGCCAACGGAGGTCATTGGAAGAATTGTTGCTCATGAGATGTCACTCAAGGATAAGGAGGAACTTCACAACAAGTCAAGTGGTGCTTACAAAGCCTCATGTGAAGCCCCTACATCATCAAGTGAGAAACAAACCTTCAATGAAGAATTGAGCTTAATGGTGAAGAACTTCAACAAATTCTACAAGAGTAGAAGCAAAGAGAGAAGCTCCAAGTCAAGGTCCTACAATGACAAAAGATCTTCTAGTCGAGAGCGCAATTGCTACAATTGTGGGAGACCCGGACACTATTACAATGAGTGTATGGCACCCCACAAAAGAAGAGAAGAATCACCCAAGAGGAGAAGTAGAAGAGAAGAATCACCACCAAGAGAGAGGAGGAGTAGAGATGATCGTTATGAACGAAGAACATCCCGGAGAAGCAAGGATTCGGAAAGGAAGGACAAGTCATCAAGGAGCTACACAAAACGAAGACATCAAGCTCATGTTGGTGAATGGGTATCCGGCTCCGACTCCGACAATCACTCCGAGAGAAGCTATCACTCTGACTCCGAACATACTCAAGATGAAGGTGTTGCCGGTCTAGCACTTGTGTCAACCAACTCCTACGGCATATTTGATTCACCAAATGAAGGACTTGGAAGATGCTTCATGGCTAAAGGCCCTAAGATAACACACCCCGAGTATGTTGATTTCAATAGTGATGAAGATGACTTGTTAGGTGATGATGATTTACTTGTTGACAACTCTAGTGATGAATACTATGATGAAACGTCAATTAATCATGCTAATCAAGATAAAATGAATGACAATGATAAGGAGAATATTGAGCTTCTAACTAAAGAACTAAACACTCTTAAGTTAGCTCATGAAACTATCTTAGAAGATCGTCGAGAACTTTTAAGGGCTCATGAGAAGTTACGCTTTGAAAAGCTCAACCTTGAGAAAGAGCATGAGTTCTTAAAGGCAATCAATGATGATCTCCGTAAGAAAAGTTCTTCTTACATTGCCAAGCGTTTACTCTTATCAACTTACATGCCTCAAGTCAAGTCCATTAACAAGAACAAGAAAGATTCTTCCTCTAGTAGTAACAATAATCATGCTAAATCCAATATTGTTGCTTCTAGTAGTTCTCTTGATTCCACTAATGATTCTCTTAGCCAAGTTACACTTGAGCAAGAAAATAGCTTATTGAAGGGAATTATAGAGAAAGGTGTTTACAAGAGCCTTGCCGGGAGTAAGCAATTTGAGGAAATTGTACGCAAGCAAGGAAGGCACCGGAAGAACCAAGGTGTTGGTTTTGAACGAAAGTTCAATGCCAATGGAGTTGAGTGGGAAGAAGATCAATATCCCAAGACGAAGTTTGTTCCTCAACAAGAGAAGTATGATCCTACTTCCTTCAAGGGGACACAAGCTCAAGATGATCTTCCACCACAAGACCACAAGCAAAAAGGCAAGGACAAGCTTCAAGAGGAGATTGATGCATTTGAAGAAGCTCCTAAGGCCTTGGTCAAGTGGGTTCCCAAGACAACGTCAAGTTCTACTTCATCAAGTACGACTACAACTCCAAGGATTCCCATCAAGATGATGTGGATCCCAAAGAAGAAGAACTAGAGAGTTCTTGAGGGTGACTCCGCCAACATACTTCACTCATATCATTTTGGCAACAACAAGTGCAATCAACTTCCACATCTTGCACTAGTTCAAGGAGTCACAAACCCTCTTGTTGGTAAGACAAGGGACAAGGTAACCTAATGCATTCATGGACATCATATTGTGTGTGCATCACTATATGTCTATGGATATCCTTGTTTGTTCCTTGTGGGACTAACCCGTGTAGGTATTGAAAGTGCAAGACACTCCAAAGGATTCCTCCAAATGATCTTCATCAACATTGAGCATCCACATATTCAACACCTACATGAAGTCATCATCGACAAAACCCAAGGTTAGTTCATCCCTCTAAGGGGGGATCTCACATCTAGGGGGAGCTTAACTCTAAGAATTGAGTCAAAGTAACTCTAATGGTGTGAACACATCAATGCATTATGTAAAAGTGGTAACCTCACTTGAGCCTAAACGATGAGTATGACCTATGATCAAATGTTCTCATTTGACTCCTAAGTCAATATACTCATATATAGATGACCTAGTCATCGCCAATTGTTTGATAGATGCTAGAATTGTTTGTGCATGCTTTGCCACATATTTCATTTGCCATTTTATTGTGTGAGCATGTTGGTTGCATATTTAACTCATTCGAGGGCATCCACTTGTTGCTTTGATTGATTGATTTCTTTTTCTTTTGCCAAGTGGATGAACAAGAATGCCTATGAACCTTCTCTAGCTATCTGTGCTTTTCTTGTCTCAAACTCTATTCATGCTACATCACAAAATTTGATCAAGTCAGCTTCGAACCACTATGTGTGAGGAGCACTCGGAGTCCCTGATTCGTCATAGACTTAAACTTCCAAAACTTCTTTGTGCGTTTCGGTCTGACCGATTCTTCCATTTCGGTCATACCGAGATCACTAAGTCGATCTAGGTTTTAATCTCGGTGCAAGCGATTTGAACATTTCGGTCACTCCGAGTTGCTGTAACTGTGAACAGTTATGCATCCCGGTGCCACCGAGTTGTTCCACTCGGTCACACCGACAGGGTCGGGCTATATATACTCACAGGCAAAAATTTGGAAAACTTTCTCCAAACCCCTTCGCCCGCGCATAGCTCGCTCTGCCTCCAGGGTCTTCAGATCGTCCTCCTCGTTGCCAGCCGCCTCCAGTCGCTGGTCTCTGCCACCGTCAATGGAATTCAACCCCGTCGTTGCCGCCGTAGCGAGTTCATCGCTAAGCTAGGGTATGGACTCGATCACAGTGCTATCCCCATCTGATTCCTAGCACATTGTGTTCATCATGATTCTTTCCACGATTGGAACGATTCTATCCATTTAAAACAATCCATAGATTAGAAGTGAATTGGAAATTTAGGGTTAGGTTTCCACTGAAACCATCTCGGACCCACCGAGTTGTAGAACTCGGTTCCACCGATTCGGCTAAGGCCATTGCACAAGTGATTCTCGGTCTGACCGAGAATTGCAAATCGGTGTGACCGAGTTCAGGACTTTGTGAAACCCTAGCAGTCTCGGTGCCACCAAACTGTGACTCGGTCTGACCGAGTTCACTAGTTTAGGTTCCAAAAGTTGCTTCGGTATCACCAAGTTTACAAATCGGTTGATCGGAAATGTTTTCTGTGGAAAACTAAAACTAAGTTTTTGAATCATTCTTTTGCAAAAACCTCTGCATTTTGTGATGCTCATCCACACTATCTCATCTATATCTATTCACAGGGTCTGCAGTCAGTATTTTCAATATGTCTGATCAAAGTGACAGCCAGAACCAGTCAGAGGAGCAGATTCACATGAGTGAGGGCACTAGTCCCTCTAGCACCTCAGATGATGGCAGCAGGAGCACCCCAAGCAACTTGCCCAAAGCTGCCACTAGGGCCAGAAAGAAGAAAACCTCAGAATCTAAGGATGAAGACTATGTGGCAGTTGAGGATGATGCTACTTCCAAGAAGAAAGTGCTCAAAAAGGAATATGGCACAGCTGCAACCACTAAGCCTGGTATGAAGACCAAAGTGCCTGCAAAGAGAACTCCCATATCAAAAGCCAGAGCCTCTACTCAAGTACCAGAGACATCTGATCCCAAAGAGGCTGCTGCAGAAGGGAAGAAGAGGAAGGAAAGGGTCAAGAAGACCATGGCCAGAGTTGTTGGACAGCCTTCCATGATGGAAGAGGAAGAGGAAGAAGAGGCTGTTGCACCAGCACCCAAGGCTCAAAAGCTTATGGGTGATGCTATTAGGTCAGGGGCTGCATCATCAAAGCCCAAAGAAGCACCCAAAGCTGCCTCCAAGCCCAAGACTGCACCTAAGAGGAATACCAGGAACATATCTGCTGCTGAAAAGAAGAAGGCCCCAGTGCCTGAAGCTGTTGCTGAAGAAGAAGAAGATGCAGAGCATATCTTGAGGAAGTTGAAGCCAAAGATTCCAGACCACAATGATGCTCATCCTGTGGCTGAGAACATGAAGCTGAGGAAGGATGCAGGACTCAGACAGTGGAGATTGTCTGATCCTTATGCTATCAGGAGAAGGACTGTTGTTGACTACAGGTTCCATACTAAGGAACAACAGGATTTCTATGAGACTGTGCTGCTGGACAAGAAGCCTATAGTTTGTGACATGAGGTGGGTGGACTAGAAATACATCAAGGAGAATGAGGAACACTATCCTAGTGTGTATGACAGTTTCAGTGCTTGTGGAGTTGCAGACTTTGTTGGACAGAAGTTCACAAAGTGGAATGATGAGCTCATAATGCAATTCTACTCCACAACACACTTCTATCCAGATGGCAGGATAGTATGGATGTCTAAAGGTACAAGGTACTAGTCTACAATTGAGGAATGGGCAAATCTGATAAATGCACCAAAGGAGAAAGAAGATGACTTGGATGTCTATGCCAAGAAGAAGAAGGATCACAATTCTATGGCACACATGTACAAAGAGATCCTAGATAAAGCTCTTGAAACTCACAAGTTTGGATCTGTACATTTCCTTTTATCAGGACTGCCAACCATCAACTGGATTCTCAGGCACACACTCTTGCCCAAGTCAGGTGATCACAACATGATCAGAGTCCATGCCATCAATCTGCTACACATATTTGATGTGCCTCAAAAGTTCAAGGTCATGAGCCTCATAGTAGAGACTATTAAGAGGATAGCAGCTGACCAGAAGAGAAGTTGTGGGTATGCCCCACAAATCCAGGAGCTGATTAACTCCAAGATGGGCACAGGCACATACCTATTGGACAAGGATCACATGCCTACCTTTCCAGATTTTGAGGACAACCAAGTGGTTATGGATGAAGATGAACCATCCTATGTGCATGCTCAAGCAAAGAAGGAGAAAGCAAGGACAGAGAAGGCTACCAAGATGCCAACAATGGAAAAGGCATCTCAGTACTTTTTAAAGAGCAAACAAGATCAACTAGGCTACTTGATTGCATCCACTCTGAGGATTGAGAAAGGGCTCGCCACCTTGACTCAAAACCAGGAGAGCCTGGAGAGGATCATGGAGCAGAGGTTCTATGACTTGGATGTGAAGGTAACTGAGATCCAATCTGTTGTTGAGCAGCTTCAGGATGATATGTAGGAGAGGAAGGGCAAAACAACCACAGATGCATTTGCCAGAGTGCCTAGAGCTCAGAGATCAGCTGTAGTGCCAGTGACAGACACCAGAGCCACTTCATCTGCACCAGCTACAGCTCTTATAGCTCCAGTGCAACCAGCTCCAGCACCTACACCTCCAACTCCATCCACATCGACTAAAGCTTTCGTCCTTGGAGTCATATCTACACCACCACATCAAGACCAAGCCTGAGAGACGACATAGTACTATGCATTTTCTAGGAACTTTTTGGTAACTTGTTGCCAAAGGGGGAGAAAATTGTATAGATCATAGGCTTCAAGAGAGAGAGAGTTTGCTTTTGTTCTCTCTTGCTTTGGTGGTTAAACTTTATTTGCGTGTTTGAGATACTTTAGGTCTGTGTGATACCTGGATGATCATGTGTTTGATCATATGCTACATTTATGCTTGTTGGATGACATTATCCCATCTATCTCTATTTGATCATTCACTTTTCTTGGTGATGAGTGCATGTATTCAATCTTTATTATTTTGAGCGCTCCACCAAGATGTATGTGACATGAAAGAGTAACCCATGAGCCTAACTCTTTGTGCATTTGCAGTCCAAAGCAAATATTAAACTATGCACAAATTTAGGGGGAGCTCTTGCTTATCACATACTTCTCAAAGCGACAATGTTTTTCACTCTTATTATTATTTGTCGAAGCTTTGATCTATATGTTGTCATCAATTACCAAAAAGGGGGAGATTGAAAGTGCAACTATCCCTAGGTGGTTTTGGTAATTCCTAACAACATATAGCTCATTGAGCTAACATCATTTCAAGATGAACATTTCAGGAAAAGCTCAATGAATGGCATGGCATGGATAAGGAAAGTGGATCCCTCAAAATACTAAGGATAAAAGGATTGGCTCAAGCTCAAAAGCTCAAGACTCTACATTTTATATTTTAGTGATCCAAGATCACATATATAGGAAAAGCCAATACTATCAAGGAGGGATGAGGTGTTGTTTAATGAGTTTCTTGCTCCACAGTGCTTAGTGATATGCTCCAAAACCCCTCAACTACTTTCTCATATCCACATATGACCCAAACCAAAAGTCAAACTCGGCCCCACTGAATCTTTCTACCCGGCGCCACCAAGTTCAGATGTCATAGCCACTGCCACAAACCCTAGGCAAATCGGTCTCACTGAGATGGGATTGTAATCTCTATGTTTCCCTTTGTAACGTTTTGGTCTCACCGAGATGAGCAATCGGTCCCACCGAGATTGCAATGTAAACTCTCTGTTTCCTTTTCGTAACATTTCGGTCTCACCGAAATGAGCGAACCGGTCCCACCGAGTTTACCTGACAAACTCTCTGGTTAGCTTATTACCAAAATCGGTCTCACCAGTTTGTGTAATCGGTCTCACCGAGATTACGTTATGCCCTAACCCTAACCATATCGGTCCTACCGAGTTGCATGTCGGTCCCACTGAAATCCTAACGGTCACTAGATTTGCTAAATCGGTCCGACCGAGTTTCTCAATTCGGTCCCACCGAGTTTGGTAAGTTGTGTGTAACGGTTAGATTTTGTGTGGAGGCTATATATACCCTTCCACCCACTCTTCATTCGTGGAGAGAGCCATCAGAACAAACCTACACTTCCAACTTAAGATTTTTGAGAGAGAACCACCTACTCATGTATTGAGGCCAAGATATTCCATTCCTACCATATGAATCTTGATCTCTAGCCTTCCCCAAGTTGCTTTCCACTCAAATCTTCTTTCCACTAAATCCAAATCCTGTGAGAGAGAGTTGAGTGTTGGGGAGACTATCATTTGAAGCACAAGAGCAAGGAGTTCATCATCAACACACCATTTGTTACTTCTTGGAGAGTGGTGTATCCTAGATTAGCTAGGTGTCACTTGGGAGCCTCTGACAAGATTGTGGAGTTGAACCAAGGAGTTCGTAAGGGCAAGGTGATCGCCTACTTCGTGAAGATCTTCCGCTAGTGAGGCAAGTCCTTCATGGGCGACGGCCATGGTGGGATAGACAAGGTTGCTTCTTCGTGGACCCTTCATGGGTGGAGCCCACCATGGACTCGCGCAACCGTTACCCTTCGTGGGTTGAAGTCTCCATCAACGTGGATGTACGATAGCACCACCTATTGGAACCACGACAAAAACATCCGTGTCTCCAATTGCGTTTGAATCCTCCAATCCCTTCCCTTTACATTCTTGCAAGTTGCATGCTTTACTTTACGCTGCTCATATACTCTTTGCATGCTTGCTTGAATTGTGTGAAGATTGCTTGACTTGTGCTAAGATAGCTAAAATCTGCCAAAGACTAAAATTGGGAAAAGGATAAGTTTTTAATTGGTCAAGTAGTCTAATCCCCCCCCCCCTCTAGAAATACTTCCGATCCTACATAGGTCCTATGAGGTACAATATGTTTATTATGTGGTACAATGTGTTAGAGTTGATGATGAGGAGTACTTGTGATTATGACTAGTGACCAATTTGCTATGTGATGTCATTGATGAAACCGGTGATCTTGAGGAGGTGTTATATGACAATGATGTGTTATGATGATAAGTTGTTAATGATATGATGATGATGATATTTATTATATCATTGGGTGAAAGAACCGCGGATTAGTTTCAAGTGGATGGACATCCACTTGAAACTAGTCCACGGTTCTTTCACCCCGTGATGTAATAACTCATTATGATGTAAAAATAATCTCTAAATTCTTGTTGTATGAAAACTTGTGTAAAGGTGTATGAATACAACATGAAATAAAAAAGAAACAAAATACGAAATAATAGTAGTAGCACGGGCAGGGAGAAGCGCTACTACTAATTACCAGTAGCGCTCCTCTGGGGAAGCGCTACTACTAAGTCGATTTAAGAGTAGTGTGGGTTGAGGCACGCTACTGCTAAGCTTTAGCTGTAGCGTCATACCAGTAGCGCTCCAGCCCGCGCTATTGATAGGCCTAAAACCAGCGCTGCTGCTAGGCTTTTCCCTAGTAGTGCCTTGACGGCCTATATCATGCTCCTAAAGACTCTCAACTCCTCCTCCATCAAGGTGTCCCTCTTCCTCTCAGTAGCAGGAGTGTGATTAGTGACGACGGGATCATTATGGATATCACTGTTGATGGTCTTTGATTCATGGGTGTTTGGATACATAGGAGAAGGCATACCGAGAGGCTCTCCGGAGCCCATGGATGCTTTGGTGGTAGCCACACCCCAGGACAAGATGGTCTACGTCTGAGACTAATTATGAAGGGGGTGCCTTTTGGGGTATTCAGTGTTCTTGGGGTGATCCTGAGAAACAAAAACATCATTGTTACCTGTGATTGGCATGCTAGGTCAAGTGAAACAAGTAATACATTAGATAAACATGATGTGACCTTGGTAGTGCTCAATCTCTAGGAGAATGGTGAAGGTTTCCTGATCCTACCGTGTGTCGCTAAGGTCACTAAGCTTTGATGCTTGGATCCATCTCGGTATCCACTTCCTAAGATGGTTCCACACTTGTGTTGCAGTCACCTCTGGGACACGTAACTCAAACACCATCTTGGCATCAACGTTCAGGTACACCTCCTTTAAGCCCTTATAAGTTCTCACCCCACTAGCTATGCTATCACACATCTAGTATAGCACAATGATGGGAAGGAAAGGAGAAATTTTGTTGTGTTCCCCTTCATTCACCCATCATCTCTTCTTTGCCAGCCTTTGTGGCTACCTTAGGCATCCACCACTAAAGAGATACCATAGGTGTCGGTGGGAAACGACACATATGGGATCACAAGAATCCCTACTATGGTTGCGGGGTGCTGGGTGGTGAGGAGAGCAAGATCAGCAGTCAGTACAAGCGCACGGATCGTTTACCCAGGTTCGGGCCACAGAGATGCGTAACACCCTAGTCCTGCTTTGATGTGTGTATTTGTGTTCTTGAGGTTCTTGAACTAGCTACAATGGGCGTAACTTGTCCAAAAGTCTGAATCCTTCTCCTGGATGCCTTGGGTCTCCTTTTATAGGCAAAGGGATTGCCACGGTGGCACACAGGAGGTGGCATCGGGGTACTGCAGTTAAGCCTATCGCTAGCTATTACAAGACAAGACGCATTTAATGCGCCCCTGACGTGTCCCCTCCACTTTACCGAAACTTCGCCCCGCCTCGACACGCGCCTAGGCCAGCGAGGCGGTGGTGCCATGTAGGCTAGCAGGCAGCTGAGGTGGCGCGGTGGTAGGGCTTTCACGAAGATTCGCATGCCTCCATGTAGGCATGCGCTGAGTTGGCCGACGAGCCTTACGTCGACGGATAGGTGCCTGCCCAGCTGGTGGGCTGGCAGCTGCATGGGAGCGGTGACAAAAAGCTTGGCCGGTGCGGGCCTAGCTGCAGCCTCGCGGACGCCCTCGGCAAGGGCCTTGCCGAGGCCTCAACAAGGGTCTTGCCATGGTGTTGCGGTCATCCCCGGCAAGGATCTTGCGGGGGTCTTGTGAGCTTCCTCGGCAAGGATCTCGCCGAGGTTCGTCGTCTTTTACTCCTTGGATTTAGAGTGTTTTTCTTGTCTTCACAAAGATTTGCATGCCATCACGGAGGCGCCTCCCGAGCCTTGGTCCCAACGCGGTTGGCGGTGCTGGAGGAACTGGGGCTCAAGGGTGGCGCGCCCTGCTGGCATCAGGTAGGCCGCCCCGGCAAGGCCCTTGCCGGGGCCATGGAGGCTGCCCTGGCAAGGATCTTGCCATGGGAAACCACTTCGCCTTCTGGCTCTTTATGCTTGTGTCTTGGCGTTGCTTGGGTCGTCTTGTGGCTCTGATTTCCTGTCTCTGCCCTGCTCAAGTGTGGTCGTGGGTGCGGCTCTGACTGCCCGTGCACAAATAACGGGTACAAAAGAGCGCCCCTATTTTAGTACACCGACAGGATCCCCCGGGCCTGGTCCACACATAAGCGCGACATGTTATTGGGCCAGGCCCAAAACAGTGCGCAGGCAGGCGGGGCGGTTTTTACCGCGGTAATTTTCCGTCCGCTGCGCTTCCCCACGACCCGCGTTGAATGCGTGACATGGTGGTTGCGCGCGCGTGACTGAAGCACGTTGTCGTCATCTTGCGGTGAACAGTAAAGAGGCGTCTTGCATGTCCCTTCGAGACCGCGGGGCCGACGCTCATTTACTGTCTTTACCTGGGAACCGTCGCTCCACGCGTCCCACCACCCCGTCTCTCGCGCCACGTACACCGCATGCACGATGCAGAGTGAATGACAGGCATGCGAGATATGGGAAGACGTGCGCGCGTGGGTTGATTCCCCACGCGCCTTCGATTGGGCAGCGAGGGCGGTCGATGGCCTCGCCCGCTGTCACCTTTAATGAGCCGGATTGGCCTAGAGGGGCGGCCGAGCCCCGCCCCCGTCCCTTTATAAGGAGGGGAGCGAAAGGAACGACGCCTCTCAGTCCTTCATCATCCACCTCTCCCCATCCCTGCTCCTTCCTCCCTTCTACCATGGTGAGAGGGCGCGGTGATGCTTCATCAGTGGCGGCGAGGGGTTTTCCGGGGAGACCGGCGAGGGTGCCACCGGGGAGGCCGGCAAGGGCGCTGGCGAGGAGTAGGCCGTCAAGGCCTCTATCAAGGATGAGGTGGTTGGCGACCAACCCTCCTCGTCCACTGCCTCCGGCTCAGGCAAGTACCTGAAGGTGAGCGATGACATGTTCGTTCACCTCCCAGGGTCGGCAAGCACCAGGGCGCCGGCCGAGGGGGAGGTGTTTGACGATAAAGTGCTCGCCGCCACCGGGCTTGAGGTCGTCGACGAGCCAAGCTCTGGTGGCGACACCCAAGAGGAGTGGCTCCTCCAGGCCATGAGTGCCAGCTTCAACAAGCTTCAGGCGCTCCACCGCACCCGTCTAGATAAGGCGAAGTCCAAGGAGGCGGTGGCACACAAGGTGGAAGCAGACCTCGTGGAGCGCGTCGCCGAGGTGCAGGCTTGGTTCCACTAGGCCCATGAGGAGCTGAAGGCTGCCCAAGACCAGCTGGCGCAGCGCGGCCTGGAGCTCGTCCTGAAGCAGGCCGACATCAAGAAGGCCTAGGAGGAGGCGAGGGAGGAGGCCTCCAAAGCCGAGGTCGTCCGGTCCCAGTGCCAGGCTGAGCTGAACTCCCAGGAGGAGGACCTTGCCGACCGCAAGGCGAAGCTTGCTGTCGTACTCTGCGGCAAGGACAAGGAGGTCGAAATGCTTGTCGCGGCATGGACCCAAGAGCTGGAGCACAAGCACCAGAGGCGCTCGATGCCCAGGCCCTGGCCCACGGCAACAAGATGAAAGAGCTGGAGGTGGAGCGGGATGGCTTGAAGGCCAGAGCCGATCTATTGGTGGAGGAGAGGGATTCGACCCGCTGCACTTTGTTGCAGGCGCAGGACAAAAACCTGGCCAAGGCCGAGCAGCTCTCCCGCGCCAACGACTCCATCAAGGACCTGAATCTCAAGATGGTGAGCCTCAAGGGGGCGCTTTCGGAGGCCCAGGCCCGAGAAGGGGTCCTGACCAAGAGCCTGGCGGAGGAGAAGCAGTTGCGGAAGAACGAAGCCGCCAACCACGCTGATTCTGTGAAGGGCGACAAAATCTAGACTGACCGCCTCGCCAACGTTGCCAACAGGATCACCAAGCAGCTGGCCGACATGAAGATTCCGGAGGTGAGGTATGCCCCAGAGCCAGGCATGAGCCCCCACATCAAGCTGACCTTGTTCTTCGAGGGCGTTCTTGGCGCCCTGGAACGCTCGAGTCCAACCGGGCGAGCTCCTTGGCCAACGAGTCCCGGCTAATTTGCCAGGGTGCCATGACCAAGGTCCTCACCAAGCTAGCCTTCTGGAACCCCGACCTCGACTTTGACGCCGTGCTGGACAGCTTGCCGAGCGATACAGACCTCTCGGGGATTGAGGAGCACATCGAGCCCATCATCAGCCCCATCTGTGGAATCCAGAGGTTGGAGGGCCAGCACCGGGACTAGGCGCCCCGTTTCTTGTTGCCGCTGCAGGTTCATGACCAAGACAATTCACATCCTTAGTTAGAACTGCAACAACAATTTGTGTAATATAACTCTGCAGCACTTTTAATATGATGCATGCTATTTCCATGTTTAATCTTTCTCTGTACGTCCACCCTACGCTCACTGGGTAGGCTTGCCAACGCGTAAACCCAAACTGATGTGCTTTGAAGGACAGATCCTTTAGCGGTCGGCAGGGCATGCTTGCCGCCGTGAAAACCACCTTGTCGTTCTAAGCGTGGCCGCTCGAACTACCGAGCAGACTCGAGGCAGAGCGAGAGAGTTGCCGATAGCGGAAGGCCACCCTGCTGCTCTCGACGCACCCGCTCGATCTGTTGAGCGGACTCGAAACAGACCAAGAGCATTGTCGATAACGGAAAGGCCCCACCACATGAAGGTTTCCCATACAGAGGAAAGACCTCCGAGGAAGATAACCTTATATAAGAAGGAATTATTCGAAGTTTTTGCATGACTTAGCTTTTTTTCGTCATCACGCGAACGCTTGCCGCATCCACTGACGGGGCTGCTCGCCTAGTCGCCTTCCTCTTTGTAAACCATGGCGATGAAGAGCTGTGCTACTAACTGCTAAACCAGATGCTCACTACTGAGCCCCCTACCTGGCGCGCTAAAGATGTCGGTGGGAAATGACACCTATGGGATCACAAGAATCCCTACTACGGTTGCGGGGCGCTGGGTGGTGAGGAGAGCAGGATCAGTAGTCAGTGCAAGCACTTGGATTGTTTACCAAAGTTCGGGCCGCAGAGATGTGTAACACCCTAGTCCTGCTTTGATGTGTGTATTTGTGTTCTTGAGGTTTTTGAACTAGCTACAATGGGCGTAACTTGTCCAAAAGTCCAAATCCTTCTCCTGGATGCCTTGGGTCTCCTTTTATAGGCAAAGGGATCGCCACAGTGGCACACAGGAGGTGGCATCGGGGTACTGCGGTTGAGCCCATCGCTAGCTATTACGGGACAAGACGCATTTCATGCACCCCTGATGTGTCCCCTCCACTTTACCGCTGCTTCGCCCCGCCTCGACACGCGCCTGGGCCAGCGAGGTGGTGGTGCCATGTAGGCTGGCAGGCAGCTGAGGTGGCACGGTGGTAGGGCTTTCACGAAGATTCGCATGCCTCCACGTAGGCATGCGCTGAGTTGGTTGAGGAGCCTTGCGTCGACACGCAGGTGCCTGCCCAGCTGGTGGGCTGGCAGCTGCATGGGAGCGGTGGCAAAAAGCTTGGCAGGTGTGGGCCTGGCTGGGGCCTCACGGACGCCCTCGGCAAGGGCCTTGCCGGGGCTTCAGCAAGGGTCTTACCGTGGTGTCGTGGTCATCCCAGGCAAGGATCTTTCTGAGGGTCTTGCGGGCTTCCTCGGCAAGGATCTCGCTGAGGTTCGTTGTCTTCTACTCCTCGGATTTAGAGTGTTGTTCTTGTCTTCATAAAGATCTGCATTCCATCATGGAGGCGCCTCCCAAGCCTTGGTCCCAACGCGGTTGGCGGCACTGGAGGAACTGGGGCTCAAGGGTGGCGCGCCCTGCTGGCGTCAGGTAGGCCGCCCCGGCAAGGCCCTTGCCGGGGCCGTGGAGGCCGCCCTGGCAAGGATCTTGCCGGGGGAAACCACTTCGCCTTCTGGCTCTTTATGCCTCTGTCTTGGAGTTGCTTGGGTCGTCTTGTGGCTCTGATTTCCTGTCTCTGCCCTGCTCAAGTGTGGTTGTGGGTGCGGCTCTGACTGCCCGTGCACAAATAAGGGGTACAAAAGAGCGCCCCTATTTTTGTACACCGACAATAGGCCCCTCAAACAACTTTGCATTCAGAGTTAAGGGTTGGGATTCCTCAACATAGGAGGTAAAGGTCTGGGTGTCTGACTGGACAGGGGCTTGACTACTATTTTTGGTGGTTATCTCGTACAATGGTTAGAATGAGGACTAGCTGAATAAAAAAACGCATCTCCTACACATGGTCTGGTCTTCGGGGCTTAACACAAGCACATTAAGCAAACTAGCATGGACTGGTCATGAAATTGAACATGGCACCACATCTACCATAGCAACATTGAAACCGACATGAAAAACATGTACATCTACCACAACATTATGAACATCATCACCACCGACAAGAAAATCCTACCATACTAACAAAATGGCACCACTAGCATTTGAGGTACCACATCCTCACATGACATCATGATGTAATACTAGCATAACTTTCCATACTACTTCTAGATCTACTCCTACCATATGCTCACAAATATAAGGTAAATGAGTAGGGAGAGATTGCACCTAGATGAGTAGGGAGGAGGAAGGGGAGGAGGAAAAAGAATCCTCATTATCAACTGCCACCGACCAAACAATATGGTGTAGCTTACCTGCTCGTTGGCCATGAAGCTTCCCAGGACAGAGAGATGGAAGGAGGAAAATTGTGACGGTTGTTCAGACGGTGAGTTGAAGGGGGCTAAATAGGGTAAGGTAATAGGAAGAAGGTGGCCCAATTCCTTCACCGATTATTCGAGGATGCATGTGAGCATGCGCCATCTCCTCACTTGCACGACCACTGCGCCACCTTCCGCCTCCCTGCATGAGGCAAGTGTGGCTGAGTGAAAACTACTGATTCAGTCGCTCCTCACGGGCCTTGCTTAGCCGTACTTTAGGTACCATGCTATGCAGGCCCAACAGTGATCACAAGCTAACAAATGGGCCAAAATTGCATCCTCGGGGCCCATCTAGGGGTGATACGAGCAACCAAACATGAGCCCAACTGTTGCAAATTCTATTAGACAATTCCCATGATAACCTTTAAAAATTTAATTATTCTTCTGCCCAAATATAGTTTCATACAGTCAGTTACGTATAAATTAGCTAGAACACTTTTTTCTCCCTTTCTGGAAGAGCAGTCAGTCTGACGCTTCTTTTTGCGAGTAGAAAATTGCACCTACGTGATTGTTCTAGCTAATAACCATGTAATCTATCTCCATACCTCTAAGAATAAACTGTGGACTTGCCATTTTGATGTTCGATATCTAATTGGAACTCCGAAAGATGAAGACACAGGGGACATGAACCGTAAATCCATATTTCCCGTCTATCTCGGGGAATAGTTCGGCAATCGACAAAACACAACAAGTTCCTAGTGTTGTTACTAATGGGCAGGCCCATAAACCTACTTTGTTCATTTTGGAAAGGTTCAACATAGTTTTTTTCTTCTTATCGGTGTATTTACTTGATGTTGTTTTACTCGTTTCTTTATGGCTTTTAATTTAGGGACAATTGCAAGTTTGCCCCTTGTTGGAACCCACCCACGGGGTTGCTCTCAATTTTCCGCCTTGCTTAGTTTTGCCCTTAGATTTGTCCCAGGACTCGCTCCAATGCCCTTCCGTGACTACTCTGTGTGGCCAGTGCTGTTTTGGACAACAGATGCCACAAGCCTTTCCTTATAGGTGGGACCCACATATGTGTCACGTCTCATTTCGCCCCTCTCTCCCAAATCGAACTGTAGAACCCCAGCACAACAGCGACGCCGACGAACCCTAACCCGAGCTTTTGGCGGCGTGCATCTGAGCCTCGGCGATGGTTTGGTGGATGTCGTGATAGATCTTGACCACATCTTCATCGGCTACGTTGGTGAAGAGCCGCAACTCATGTGATGGTGGAGAAATGGAGAGCGCCATTGATGGAGAGAACTCCGTTGTCGATGGAACAGAGGAGCCAACAGATCCCAGCTGGGTAAGTTCACCTACTCCTCCTCACTAGTTCTTGTGTTTCAGATAGATATGTATTGCGTGATGTTTTTTGGATGTTTGCTTGCATTCATAGGATGGATCCAGCGTGCACGTTTTATTTGTCCATTAGAATGGAAACGACTATTTTAGCAAGGCCTGGTACCAAGGATAAAGGCACATGCTTTACTTTTCGCTTGTGGTTGATGCTACAAGCACATTCAACTATTTTAGGGATGCAATATACACAAAATACTTGTGGGGTTTGTACGATGTTGTTGAGTTTAGATTTTGGGACCAGGATAAAGTTGCTTGGATCCCTCTGTAGTGTGATGGTGAGCTAGCCCAGATGTTTGGATAGAATGCACTGTCAAAAAATGCCAAAGATGAAGCCACTAGCATACAGAGAGCCAAACCAGATGCAGCTCCTAGTACGGAAAAGCCCCATGTCCCAGGAAACAAATCAAAATTTTATAGTACTAGGTCTAAGGGGCGGCAGAGAAGCTCCAAGTAGTAGTTGTCATCCACCAGGAACTCCTAGTGCAAATGTACCACCTCAACCTGGTTCTACTAACATTCATGCTACTAATACTTCCACTCAGCTACCTAAAAAATTCTAGAATTGAGGAGGCAGAGCCTGATGATGTGCTAGGTTCACATGAAGAAGATGATAGAATGTTCCCTGATCTAGTTCCCAGGAGGAATGTGGAGCGGCATGGTGAGGACTACATTCCAGTAGAGTTTTCAGATACAAATGAAGAAGAGGAATAGGAGAACATTGACATGGGATATTTTGAGAATAATGATGATCACATGTCTAAGATCTTGTATGACAGAGATAGTCCAAGTCTACCTGAAGAGGCTGTCTTTCCTTCTGCTGTGGATTTTAGAAATGGTGTAGCTACATTCTCCATAAAAATGAAGTAGAGTACAAAATAAAGCACGGTGATCCATCAAGTTTCACTATGTATTGTGCTTTTCCAAGATATAGGTGGAGGTTGCATGCCTCTCAAAAGAGAAACACCACTTTGTTTCAGGTACTAGCAAATTGCATAATCATTGCTAACTATTCTACAACTAATGTTGCAACACAGTAATTATGATTAAATTTCCTACCGAGTAACTAATTAAATTTGTATATGCAGATCAAAGTAAATCCTTATGAGCACTATTGTCCCAGTGTCAACATAAATGAAAGATTGACGACGGCCAAGAGGAGATGGATTGCTTATGCTGGGTAGAACTAGGTAAGAGAAAATTCAAACATTAGTCCTACTAAATTGCAAACAAACTTGAAGAAAAATATGGTCTATAATTTTCTTATATGAGAGTTTATTATGGTAAACAAATGGGTATTGAAAACATTTATGCAAAGTATGAGGACAGCTTCCAGCTTTTGTACACATTCAAAGCTGAAGTGGAGAAAGCTTCTCCTGGTAGTGTTGTAGAAATAGATATGCACATTTTTCCCTTCAAGTTGAAGGGAAAGAGTTATGAGAAGGAGTCTTTCAGAAGATTTTTTGTTGGTTTCAAAACTTGCTGAGTGGCTTTTTAGCTAGATGCAGGTGGCGGTGTCTTGGACTAGGGGGTACTCGCCACTTCATCTCCCGATCAGCGGGATCGGGCCGAGGACCCTCATGGCGGTTCACTCATGGGCCACTTAGGGCAGCCCATGCCGCATCCAAGGGAGATTCCACAAGACTTGGCGCCCAAGCCGAGGACTCTTCTAAACCCTAGGCCTCCGGTGTAATATATAAACCAAGGCCAGGCTAGTTAATGGGGATCTCATATTCATTAGAACAATCTCGTGGTAGATGCATGCATGTATTTTGTACTACACCCATATGAATACAATCAAAAAGACATAGGGTATTATCTCTTCGAGAGAGCCCGAACCTAGGTAAAATCCTATGTCCGTGTTACCATCACTCCAAGACGCCTAGATTAGGACCCCTACTACGAGATATGCCAGATTTAGGACCGGCATTGGCGTTTTCATTGAGAACCTGTTGAGAGATCGTCGCGGATCGATGAGATAATCAGGTGCTATTTTTTTAGTTAGATTTATTCGCACGAATTGATTTCTTAGAAAGTTGTTGTTGTTGGATCACAATTTTATTTCACAGACTCATTTAGGATCAATGAATTTATGTGCCGGGCAGCCGCTAAGCGTAAGAGATCGGCACGACCGAGGACAAAAGCGTCTTCGTTGGCTGAGCGCTTGCCTCGTGTGATCCCGAGTCCCAAGCGGCCATGAGGAGCCCGAAGCTGCCCTCCTCAGGAAGTGCATGCATAGGGATGATCCTCTCCACTCGTTTATTATATTATTATTAAGGTCAAATCAACCTTGGAAGAGATGAAGCGATGCTGGGGCGTGTGGAGGTCCAAAACGCTTTAGACTACTAGTACAAATCCATTGAGAGTTCACGTATAGGACTCCACTAAAAATACTCCCTCTGTCCCATAATATAAGACATTTCTTAACATTAATGTAGTGTCAGAAAACGTCTTACATTATGAGACGGAGGGAGTACTAATCAGTCAGCACATAGTTGGAGGTCAGATTGACATCAGTATAAGGCGATACTTGTCCAATCAGTTGAGGCCTTTTTACCTTGGATTTTTATGCCTCGTCGCTCGAAGGAAGACTATCAGGTTTTATTTTTCTAAAATACTTGTATTGTATATATTAAATACGTACTGAATATTTTTTCTGCTGGTTTGCATGAATTCTTCTGTGTAGATTTCTCAGCCGGTTACAATTTGGTCCGTTGATTGCATCAACGTGGTGGTCCATCCAGTTTTTGGCCAGCCGGCATCCTCCATAGTCTGGCGGACACCACGTCCACAGACCCGCCTGCCAGATGATTCAAACTATGTCGCGGGGTCACCACATTGAGTCATCGTGTCATCAAACGAACCTTAGCATCCAGGACACATATTTTTAATAATTTTCTTTATGTATTTTAATTATGCAAAGAATTTATTATTACTAGTATTACTTTTTGCTGAAAAGTGCATAGACCTGGAGTACTCCCTCCGTTTAGGTGAGTAAGCCATCTTACGTTGTGCACCGTGACCAAAGAGGAGGGGAAAACGAGAGACATTAATGTTTATTTGCTAATTAATAACATTGCGTGCAATGAACTAACCACTGCATGTCGTGTTTGGTAGTCTCAAGTCATTAAAAGCATGCACACCCCTTGTCTCTTATTGGTTGATATGTGAAGAAACAAGAAACGAGGTAGAAGTTAATGCACCGCGCCTTAGTATTTTGGAATTATTTAATTTTCGTAAAATGACTTACACACCTAGACGGAGAGAGTACTACTAACTTAATTGACTACTATTGCAGCACGGTACCCTAGATTTGGTAAGTGGATTATAGTAATTTAAAGTACTACGACTCCACGTAAAAGTCAAGACCAATGTATTCTTGGTGCTGGTTGATACTAGTTTCATACGGACCATTTATTCTTTTATTCGCTTTAGTCTACTATGGTCTTTGTTGTCAAACGTGTTTTGTTTCTCCTAGCTATTCGTTTAGCACATAAAATTACTACACACAAGATATTTTCTGTCGTTTTGCACTGCATTAATTTTGCAGAGATATTTTACCGACAGTTGTGCGCGGTGTCGGTCTGGCCAGCCTCTCGCTGTCACCTAGGCCAGTCGACCTGTGTCAACATCGCCGTGCAACAACACCGTCATGCCATCGAGCCGACCTCGGCGCTCAGCCAAATTATTTGCTTCACATATATTAATTATGTATTTTTCTTTTAATTATTATTCTTTCTTGCTTGCACTGTATCATGTGTGCGGGTAATCGATTTCTACCGCGTCACGCTGTCACCTCGGCGTGTTGACGTCGTCGCCTCACCTCCATCGACCAAATTACGTTGTCACCTCAGCGAGTCGCCCTATGCCGGCATCGCCACATCGTCTCCTCTTGAAGCCAACATCCACCTCGCCGACCTACTTCGACAATTCGGCTAACGTGGGGGATCCAACCTTGCCTCAACAACTTGCTTCGTCACCTCGGCTGGACCGAGGGCTTCGAATCACCTCATCAACCCACTCGGCCCTGGACTTCGGCATCACCCTGCTGACCTACTCCGTCACCTCGGCTAGACCGGGGGCTTCGCGTCGCCACATCGATTGAGTTGTGTCACTAATTCAAAACGTTGACCTCCTTGCTTGGAAACCTCGGGACGGGCTTGGGTTGGGACCTCAGTCAAGTCGAGGACAATGTCGGATCTGTCAAAGTTTAAGCGGCGTCCTCCTCCCGCCACAAGCTCGGCCATGTCATCAACACCAAGCACATTAACCAGCTAAGTCGCTTTCATGCTCAACTTTTTCAATTTTTATTTTTTGTTCGGTTCGACCAATCATTATATTTTTGTTAAACAAAATATTGTTTGTTAAAAAAACTGTAAACACTTAGTTTGTTAAAAACAACTTTCTTTACTCAAGTTAACTGGGGGCTCTTAAATTTACATGAGCCATTTTATAATAGAAGTTTTCTTCTTAGTCATTGCAAAGTCTTTTTCTATGACTCTTATCTCTCCTCCAGTGTATGGTCAATAGCCGGATAGCCTAGTTTCTCTAAGCCGCTCAAGTTTAGTTTGCTAAATTGGCCTCTGAGAAGCACTCCGCCTTCGGGATATGGAGGTTGACATCGAAGGCTGGCCTACTTGAAGTTTAGAGATCGGATATGTCATGATAAAGCACGACACAAGGAAAATATATTTTAAGACCAATTTTCGGATTGGCACAGAAAGACTTGATTTAGTTCAGACTTCAAGCTTTTACATAAGTTTTTTTGTTCTATGAGCTTATGGCACTTTTAACCTATTTGTGTGTCTCTAAAATAACTCTCGAAGTATAACGTCGGACTCCTTTAAAGCATTGACAATATCAACGGGGGGGCTACGACTAGCACCGAACCCACCAAAAACCAAGGTACCCCATGGATTCCTCGGCAAAGCGTTCTCGGACATTGCTTTATATGCATCTGTTTCGAATTGTGTCTTTGGTCAGTAGTTGGGTTGCCCGGCTCCTATGATTGCCTCCTATGTTCCGCTTTGTTTGGCTAGGTGTGCAAAGGGAGAACCACTGCGATTGTACTTTCAGTTGGGCTGGTCAAGTACCTCAGTGGAGAAAGCCGAAAACTGACTGTCACAATGAACGTAAACTGGTCAGCGATCCGACGGCTGTGTCAAACTATAGATCGATAGAGGTTACCCCATGTTAAACGATGGGCCATTCATAAAATTGGTCGAAGTGTTACTGGCTTGTCCTCGGCTGACGCCAAACACTAACCAGGGGCTAGTAACTGGCCCCCAACTTTAAACTCCTATGACTAAGTGAAACTTATAAAGCCTGCATATCCGATTGCCTCATTTCCACTAACGCAACCGCCTCTGGGCAATGAGACGTTGGCTAAGCATTGTCTAGTTGGTAAGGGAACACCCTGTGTAGCATCTACAAAGGGGTAAAAGCCAACGCTGGGCCACTTTCAGATTATAAACTGTCGCAACAGAGTCAAAATAAATATATATCATCAGTGTTTGTATTCAATATACGAGCGTTGTCTTCTGTAATTATCGTTATAAAGCCATAAATATGCATCAATTTAACTTAAGATTTTGGCCAAGCTGGGTTCCCTGGCTCCTATGTTTACACCCTACGTTCCCAATTGTTCGGCTAGGGGGTAAAGGGAGGACCTCTGTGATTGATACTACCGGGTCATCCAGATTAGTACCTCAGATCGGGTGAAGCTGAAAGCTAGCTATCTTAAGAATATAATTGGTCGGCAATGACGGAAGTGTAAATTTTGGTTCATTAAGACCATAGAGTTTGAGAACTTTTCCCAAACTAAATCCTCAATATTTTCCTCCCACATTGATCGGAGGTGAGGTTTCGTGATCATGGTCAGCATGACAACCCAAAGAAAGCAACTCATAGCGGGACTATTTTCTTTGGAAGATGTTTCTTACGTTAATAGTAATATAACATATCTCTCCGCGTACCTTTGTTTATAAAATTGTATGGCCGGATTGCTTTGTTTGCCGTAAATCTTTGCCCTCATAAAGGCTTTATAAAGTGGAACAAACACTCCCCGGCTACTAGACGAGGAGGTTGAAGCCGATGGTTGGTCAACAAAGTTTTGTACAATGCGGATATGAGCATTAATGATGCAAAGTACTTTGATACATAGAATCATTACACATAAATTGTGAGTAAAGTCAATTTATTGCAACCCATCTTTTAAAGAGTAAAGGACACAATCTCGCTGAGACAATCGAGCAGCTAACATGACGCTCTGATAATTCCCAATTGGCATTGATTTCCTATCTATTAATCCCCTTGGGGCCGACCTTGGCGAGCCCAGCTTTCGCTAGCTCTAGCTCCTTTAAGAGGTCTTTATTCTCTTTCCGAGAAGTTTGTGTTAAACACACAAAAAATCTGTCAAACAGATGTCGATCCTTAATTCAGCCACCGATGCCCACATTAAGGCTCGGGGGCTACAGGGCTTTGCGCTTATCATTTACAAATATTAAAGGGGCACATCGATCCCCTGATCTGGTGTTGCCACCCAAGTAGTGGCTCGGGGGCTACTACATTGCCTATTCAATGCAGAAAATTCAAAGTGCTTAGTGTTCCCGGCTTGACTGAGCTATGGGCAAACGCGTCTTTGGACGACAATAAGTACCATCTGGGACTTATCCAGCATCAAGCTAATATATTATGACGACTTCTCAAAACCCTCTCTCAAGGGCTCATCCGCTGATCACTATCTCCTCTAATATATTACACTTGGTTTCTATTCCTACGTATGCTGTCGGGCTAGGAGTTGATCCTCAATCCGATTTTGCAAATCGACCTGAGCCTGAGGGGCTACTGAGATCAACGGTTTCATGTTTTTCCTTCAGGAGCATATCGGGTTTTAGGCCGACACGAACCTTGTGGGCTACTAGCTATATATCTCGTCAAGACATAAATTGCACCAATCGGAAATATATCCGCAAAAAATCAGCCCAAGACCGAGTTGGTGCACCACCTCGGATACAGTCCGGCGTTGGAGTTTGGATGCAGTTCGACACTAGAGCTTGGATGTAGTCCACCGTTGGAGCTCGGCTGCAAAAAGACACTTCAGATACAGCCGGACATTGGAGCTCGGCTGCAAAAAGACGCCTCAGATGCATTCCAGCGTTGGAGCTTGGATGTAGTCCGACGTTGGCGCTCGGACGCAAGAGGACACCACCACACGGGAAACACTTCAAACCCAAGGTGTGGCGTAAAAATAACAAGGCATTGATAAAGGCCGAGAACTTAAAGGGGCTCCTCGGATACCCGACGTGTAAACTCTCTGGACTCACTTTGGCGATCCTCAAGATCGAAGATGGGAAGATTTGTTGAACCAATTTTCAAGACCGATGACCGAAGATGAAGAACAGTTCGGAAGAATCGAGGAGCGTCCCCAACTTGAAGACCGGTTCAGGGGGCTACTAACAGTGTCCTGGACTAGGGGCACTCACCACGTCGTCTCCCGGTCAGCGAGATCGGGTCGAGGACCCCCATGGCGGTTCACTCATGGGCCACTTTGGGCAGCCCATACCGCATACAAGGAAGATTCCACAAGACTTGGCGCTCAAGCCGAGGACTCTTCTAAACCCTAGGCCTCCGGCGTATTACATAAACCAAGGCCATGCTAGTCAATGGGGGGTCTCATATTCATTAGAATAATCTCGTGGTAGATACATGTACTTTGTACTACACCCCATATGAATACAATCCAAAGCAGGACGTAGGGTATTATCTCTTCTAGAGAGCCCGAACATGGGTAAAATCCCGTGTCTGTGTTACCATCGCTCCAAGACGCCAAGATTAGGACCCCTACTACGAGATATGCCGGATTTAGGACCGACAGCAGGCCCGACCTTGATGTGGATGCTACAACTCTTAATGGTAGGATTAGAGGGCAATTGGTAGCAGCATGTGCAGTTGATGCACATAACTGGATTTTTCAAGTAGCTATGATGTACTAGAGATAGAGTCCCGGGAGAGCTGGGCCTGGTTTTCCCAACATCTAAAGAAATTCATAGGACACCCTTACTGACTTGTTATTCATACCGATGCCTGCAAATGTCTAGAGTTAGCAGTAAATGTAGTCTTTCCAGGAGTAGAGCATGGAGAGTGCATGAGACATCTTGCAGCATTCCAATAAATTCAAGGGGAAATTGTATGGTGAGCATTTGTGGCCATGTTCACTCACTTATGCCTTCACTTGAAGGAAAACAACAATGGGATATTGTTCATCCAGGTTTCAGACTTTATCCTACTATTCAGCACAAAGCTGCAGTGAGAAAGGCCAAGGAAAACAAGAATCAGGGCATTAAGTGAAGGGAAGGGCCTTGGAGCTAGGAAGAGGAAATGCGAAAGATGTGGAGGCTATGGACATTTCCTAAAGCACTTCAAAAATGCCATTGATCCTGCATTTGGAGAAGAGGATATATATTGGGGGGCTGACAATGCTCACGAGCCTATAGAGCCACACAATGCTGACCAAGGAGAAGATGATGTAGTTAGTGCAAATGAAATTGAAGAACCAGAGCATACAACAAGTGTATAACTTTATCTAGATCAGCCAGCTAGTGCAGAGCTTCCTCCTGAGCAGCCAATAAGTGCAGAGGTTCCTCCAGAGTAGCCATCTAGTGAAGATGATGTATGACAAGAGCCTGCTACACAAGCTTGTACTGTTGCCAATGCAATTCAATGGTTTGTAATATTTGTAATGGCTTTCCTTTTATGTATTTGATACGTCCATTTTGCATCATGTTTCACTGATGTTATTTATAATGTTTTTGATCAATATAACACTTTGTGGAGCAATTTTAATATCTTTTCTCTCTTAATTTGCAAGATTTACATAAAGAGGGAGATGTCCGGCAGGTGGAATTCTGGACCTGAAAAAGCTATGCCTGAGATACCTATTATGCACATCTCCAAATGAGCTGAAATTTCATGGAGAATTATTTTGGAATAAATAAAAAATACTGGAGAAAACAAATACCAGAGGAGGCCACCCAAGTGCCCACAAGGCACCAGGGCGCTCATACGTCTCCAATGTATCTATAATTTTTTATTGTTCCATGCTATTATATTATCATTCTTGGATGTTTTACAATCATTATATAGTCATTTTATATCATTTTTTGTACTAACCTATTGACATAGTGCCCAGTGCCAGTTGATGTTTTCTGCATGTTTTTTACATCGCATGAAATCAATACCAAACGAAGTCCAAATGCAGCTAAACTTTTTGTGGATTTTTTTGGGCCAGAAGACATCCAGTGGGCCAGGAACGCACCTGAGGGGAGCTCCGAGGGGAGCACAACCCACCAGGGCGCGCCTGGGGGCCCAGGCGCCCCCCGGTGGGTTGTGCCCTCCTCGTTGGCCTCCTGCACCGCCTCTTTGCTCTATAAATACCCCAATACTCCAGAAACCCTAGGGGAGTCAACGAAAATCAATTCCAGCCGTCGCAGAGTCCAGAAACACCAGATCCAATCTAGACACCATCATGGAGGGGTGCATCATGTCCATTGGTGCATCTCCGATGATGCGTGTGTAGTTCTTTGTAGACCTATGGGTCCGTAGTTAGTAGCTAGATGGCTTCCTCTCTCTCTCTCTCTTGATTATCAATACAATGGTCTCTTGGAGATCCATATGATGTAAGTCTTTTTGCGGTGTGTTTGTTGGGATCCGATGAACTTTGAGTTTATATCAGATCTATGTTTCTATCCATGAAAGTTATTTGAGTCTTCTTTGATCTCTTATATGCATGATTTATTATAGCCTCGTATTTCTTCTCCGATATTTGGGTTTTGTTTGGCCAACTTGATCTATTTATCTTGCAATGGGAAGAGGTGCTTTGTGATGGGTTTGATCTTACGGTGCTTGATCCCAGTGACAGAAAGGGAAACGACACATATGTATTCTTGCTATTAAGGATAACAAGATGGGGTCTATTTCTACATAAATAGATCTTGTCTACATCATGTCATCGTTCTTATTGCATTACTCCATTTTTTTTCATGAACTTAATACACTAGATGCATGTTGGATAGCGGTCGATGTGTGGAGTAATAGTAGTAGATGCAGGAAGGAGTCGGTCTACTAATATTGGGCGTGATGCCTATATAATGATCATTGCCTGGATATCGTCATGATTATTTGAAGTTCTACCAATTGCCCAACAGTAATTGGTTTCCCACTGTTTGCTATTTTTCTCGAGAGAAGCCACTAGTGAAACCTACGGCCCCCGGGTCTCTTTTCATCATATTTGCCTTTGCGATCTATTTTCCTTTGCTTTTATTTTTAGATCTATTAAACAAAAAATACAAAAATACCTTTCTGCAATTTATTTATTCAGTGATATATTTATCCTATCTACCACAATTATCTCACGTTATCTTGCCTACTTGAGGTGTCGTACCCAAAAGGGGTTGACAACCCCTTCAACACGTCGGGTTGCGAGTACTTGTTATTTGTGTGCAGGTGTTGTTTACGTGGTGTTAGGAGGTTCTCCTACTGGTTCGATCACCTTGATCTCATCACTGAGGGAAATACCTATCGTCGCTATACTGCATCATCCCTTCCTCTTTGGGGATATACCGACATAGTTCTAGCAGACATCAAAAGGAATTTCTGGCGCTGTTGCCGAGGAGGATCTCCAACATCAACCAGGTTCCTAATCACAAATCTCATCTCGTTGCAATTTACATTATTTGCCATTTACCTCTCGTTTTCCTCCCCCCCCCCCCCCCCCACTTCACAAAAATTTGTCATTTTATTTGCCCTCTTTTTCGTTCGCCGTTTTCTCATAAGATCTGTTTTTGAATGCAAGCTTGTTGTGTAGTCATCATGACTCAAGAAAACACCAAGTTGTGTGATTTCTCAAATACCAACAACAATGATTTTATTATCACTCCGATTTCTCCTCCCGCCACTAGTGCAGAGTCTTGTGATATTAATAATGCTTTGCTGAATCTTGTTATGAAAGATCAATTTGCCTGTACTCCTAATAAGGATGACGTGTCCCATCTTAACACATTCATGGAATTATGCGATATGCAAAAGACAAAAGATGTGGACAATGATATTGTGAAGTTGAAATTATTTCTGTTTTCTTTGTGAGATCGTGTAAAAAAATGGTTTTCTTCTCTCCCTCGCAATAGTATTGATTCTTGGAACAAGTGCAAGGATGCTTTTATTACTAAGTATTTTCCGCCCGCAAAAAATTATTTCCCTTAGAACCCAGATCATGAATTTCAAGCAACTTGAACATGAGCATGTTGCACAACCTTGGGAAAGGAAGAAATTGATGCTAAGGGATTGCTCAACTCATGGGTTAAATCTTTGGATGATCATACAAAAAATTTATGCAGGGTTGAATTTTGTTTCTCGTAATCTTTTAGATTCCGTTGCAGGGGGTACTTTTATGGAAATTACTATGGGTGAAACAACTAAATTTCTAGAAAATACTATGGCCAATTACTCACAATGGCATACCGAAAGAGCTCCTACTATTAAAAAAGTCAATTCGATAGAAGAAATAAATTCTTTGAGTGAAAAAGTTAATGCTCTTATGAAGTTGGTTGCTAATAAAAGTGCCCCTATTGATTTTAATGATGTGACTTTGTCTACTTCGATTGAGCAAAATAGTGATGCCATAGATGTGAATTTTATCTCGCGAAATAATTTCGATAACAATGCTTATAGAGGTAATTTTAATCCTAGGCCTTTTCCTAGTAATTCCTCTAATAATTATGGTGACTCCTATGGTAATCCTACTTATAATAATAATAGAAACACCTCTGATCTTGAGAACAATATTAAAGAATTTATCAATACTCAAAAAGATTTCAATGCTTGGATAGAAGAAAAGTTGAAGAAAGTTGATGATTTCCCTAGAAGTATTGATAGAATTTCTCATGATGTAGAAAATCTCAAGATGAAAAAATTTGTGCCTAAAGTTGAAGAATCAATTAAAGCTCTTTATGTTTCCATGGATGGAAGTAAGAAAAGAACCGCTATGCTTAGAGCGAAAAGAGAATTTTTGGAAATAGTGTTTTCTAGTGATTACTTTCATAAAAGTGATGAAGGGCTTAAAATTATCGATGTTTCTTCTATTTATTCTTTGTTTAGTAAAATTAATATTGATGAAAAAGGGACTGGAGAAGAGTCAACTTTAGTTAGAAGGCATCCCTATGATTCAGAGGGTGAAAATCTTGTTGAGAAAATTGATAAAAGTGGATTTGAAGAGGTCAAGACTTTAACTAGTGATGTGCCCACTATTTTGGATTACAAAGACTTTAATTATGATAGTTGCTGTTTGGTTGATTGTATTTCTTTGTTGCAATCCATGATAAATCCACCCCATACTTATGAACAAAATAAAGCTTTTACTAAACATATTGTTGATGCTATGATCAAAGCTTTTGAAGAAAAGTTGGAATTACAAGTTTCAATTCCTAGAAAATTACATGATGAATGGGAACCTACTATCAAAGTCAAGATTAAAAATTATGAGTGTTTTGCTTTATGTGACTTGGCTGCTAGTGTTTCTACAATTCCAAAATCTTTATGCGATGTGCTTGGTCTTACCGATATTGAAGAATGCTCTTTAAATTTGCACTTAGCGGATTCTACTATTAAAAAGCCTATGGGAAGAATTAATGATGTTCTTATTGTTGCAAATAGGATATATGTGCCCATAGATCTTGTTGTTCTTGATATTGATTGCAATCCGTCTTGTCCAATTATTCCTGGTAGACAGTTTTTACGTACTACTGGTGTCGTGGTTTATATGAAAGAAGGCAATATTAAATTTCAATTTCCACTAAGGAAGGGTATGGAACACTTCTCTAGAACAAGAATTAGGCCACCATATGAATCAATCATGAGGGCATCCTATGGATCTACAACCAAGGATGACAAAACTTAGATCCTACGCGTTATGCCTAGCTAGGGGCGTAAAACGATGGCGCTCCTTGGGAGGCAACCCAACTTGTATTTTTTTGCTGTTTGGTTTTCTTGCTGTTTTTAATAAAATACAAAAATTTACATCTATTTAGATGTGTTTTTGTGGTTTAAATTAGTGTTTGTGCCAAGCAAGGCCTTTGGGATGATTTGGGTGAGAGTTGATTTCATCTTGCTGAAAAATACAAACTTTTGCGCTCATGAAATTATTTTTCGTTTTTATCAGAAGAGTGATTTTGAGTTGATTCTTTTTGTAGAAGATTAATAAACAAATTATTCACGTCGTCCTAATTTTTTAAAAAAATGGAGTTACAGAAGTATTCTAAGTAGTCAGATTGCTACAGACTGTTCTGTTTTCTTTGTGTTGTGTGCTTGTTTTGGTGATTCGATGGTTTTCTTTGATGAGTTTTTGCCATAGAAAAGTTGGAATACAATAGATATAATGCAAAAATAAAATATAAATGGGTTTGCAACAGTACTTATAGTAGTGGTTTTCTTTCTTATACTAACGGATCTCACGAAGGTTTTGTTGACTTTTGTGTGATTGAAGTTTTCAAGTTTTGGGTGATCTTATGATGGATGAAGGAATAGGTATTAGCAAAAGGCTAAGCTTGGGCATGCCCGAGGCACCCCAAGATAATATTCAAGAAGTAGCAAGCAACCAAGCTTGGGGATGCCCCCGAGTGGCATCCCCTCTTTCTTCTAACAACCATCGGTATTTTACTTGGAATTATATTTTTATTCATCACATATTATGAGTTTTGCTTGGAGCGTCTTGTATGATATGAGTCTTTGCTTGTTCTGCTTTGTGTTTTAAGTCTTGAATCCTTACTGGACACACCTTTATGAGAGAGCCAAAAATTATGCTATGTTTGGTCCTATGTTTCACTTAAATTTTTAGAGCCATGGAATTGCTCTAGTATTTCACTTATATCTTTTTGAGCATGGCGTGCTTTGTTATTTTTGAAGAAATGCTCTCATGCTTCACTTAGATTTATTTGAGAGTTAGTAAAAAAATTTAAGAAATTCTCTCTTGCTTCACTTAGATTATTTTGAGAGAAAGAAATATTATGCTCATGTTCTTCACCTATATTTGTTTGAGCTTATCAAAAGCAACATATAAAAATAGTCCCAAAGTGATAGATATCCAAGGAGGATATAATAAAAAAATCATGAAGATCATTGTACAAAATAGACTTGATTCTTAGTAATGGTTTTGAGATATGACGATATGGTATGTGAGTCATGTTGACAAGTAATTATGCTTTAGTAAGATTATTGGTATTAAGGTTTGTGATTCCCTATGCAAGCATGAAAGTCAATAGTTATGCAATGAAATTTATATCCTACTTGTGGTGCATTATTCGGTGTTACTTATGCTTAATGGTTGGGTACGAGATTTTTCGTTTCTTGGTTGGTCGCTTCTCAATCTTTTTGCTAGCCTTCATTTTGCACTAAGTATGATCACTACTTGTGCATCCAAAACCCTTTAAACTAGTTTTGCCATATGAATCCACTATACCTACCTATATGCGATATTTCCATGCTGTTCTAAGCAAATTTGCATGTGCCATCTCTAATTTTCAAAATAAATTTCTCTTTTGTGTGCTCTACCGCTCGCGAGGCGGTGAGGGGTGGCCAATATTTTCCATGCTAGATGTATTATTCTCATGATGAGCGTTTATTCACTTGTCATTGCACGGGAGTACGGCAAAGGTATTAGGGATGCCCAGTCCCGAAATGAAAAATGAATTTACTTTATGTTGTCAAATAATAAATTCCTTGGAAAGTGTTGGTATGGAGGGCACTCGTGGATACGGTTAGCCA
Source organism: Triticum aestivum (assembly GCF_018294505.1). NCBI lineage: Eukaryota > Viridiplantae > Streptophyta > Magnoliopsida > Poales > Poaceae > Triticum > Triticum aestivum. Next base: position 424,148,508 of record NC_057795.1, on the reverse strand, counting down.
TGGAAAGTGAAAGTAATGGTGGAAAAAGGAATAAACTTTATTTTATGTTTGGGAACCGCCTATGATGTATCTAGCATGGAAAGTGTTGGGAGCTCTAAGTCATTTTTGCTGGTGGGAAAAGTATGCCTCCCAAAATGTTTTTATCTCTCAATTTTCGCTTTGAGCTCTCGAACCTCTACAAATCCCTACTTCCCTCTGTGAAGAGCCTTTCTTTTACTTTATGTAATTTTTATTTTTGAGTCTCCACCTTCTCTCATAAAGCACCAACTAAGGGGCACTATGATCGTATTTGAGCATTGGGTGTAGCTAATATTCGAATAATGGGCTAGGGATAACTTGCTTTAGTGTTGATATTTTGAAAGACATGGTTGCTTGTTGGTATGCTTGAGTATTAAAGTCTTCATGTCAAAACTAGACTATTGCTTTGAACCATATAAAAGTGCAAATTTCCATGCTATAAAGAAAATATTATGTGATGAACATGTTAGGCAGCATTCCACATCACAAATTCTGTTTTTATCATTTACCTACTCGAGGACGAGCAGGAATTAAGCTTGGGGATGCTGATATGTCTCCAACATATCTATAATTTTTTATTGTTCCATGCTGTTATATTATCATTCTTAGATGTTTTACAATTATTTTATAGTCATTTTATATCATTTTTGGGTACTACCTATTGACATAGTGCCCAGTGCCAGTTGTTGTTTTCTGAATGTTTTTTACATCGCAGGAAATCAATACCAAATGGAGTCCAAATGCAGCGAAACTTTTTGTGGATTTTTTTGGGCCAGAAGACATCCAGTGGGCCAGGAACGCATCTAATGGGAGCTCCAAAGGGAGCACAACCCACCAGGGCGCGCCTGGGGCCCAGGCGTGCCCCGGTGGGTTGTGCCCTCCGCATTGGCCTCCCGCACCGCCTCTTTCCTCTATAAATACCCCAATATTCTAGAAACCCTAGGGGAGTCAAGAAACTCAATTCTAGTCGCCGCAGAGTCCAGAACACCATATCCAATCTAGACACCATCACGGAGGGGTGCATCATGTCCATTGGTGCCTCTCTGATGATGCATGAGTAGTTCTTTGTAGACCTACGGGTCCGTAGTTAGTAGCTAGATGGCTTCCTTGCTCTCTCTTGATTCTCAATACAATGGTCTCTTGGAGATCCATATGATGTAAGTCTTTTTGCGGTGTGTTTGTTGGGATCTGATGAACTTTGAGTTTATATCAGATCTATGTTTTCATCCGTGGAAGTTATTTGAGTCTTCTTTGATCTCTTATATGCATGATTGCTTATAGCCTCGTATTTCTTCTCTGATATTTGGGTTTTGTTTGTCCAACTTGATCTATTTGTCTTGCAATGACAAGAGGTGATGTGTGATGGGTTTGATCTTAAGGTGCTTGATCCGAGTGACAGAAAGGGAAACGACACATATGTATCGTTGCTATTAAGGATAACAATATGGGGTCTATTTCTACATAAATAGATCTTGTCTACATCATGTCATCGTTCTTATTGCATTACTCCATTTTTCCATGAACTTAATACACTAGATGCATGATGGATAGCAGTCGATGTGTGGAGTAATAGTAGTAGATGCAGGCAGGAGTTGGTCTACTAATCTTGGATGTGATGCCTACATAATGATCATTGCCTGGATATTGTCATGATTATTTGAAGTTCTATCAATTGCCCAACAGTAATTGTTTTCCCACCGTTTGCTATTTTTCTCGAGAGAAGCCACTAGTGAAACCTACGGCCCCCGGGTCTCTTTTCATCATATTTGCCTTTGCGATCTATTTTCCTTTGCTTTTATTTTCACATTTAAACCAAAAAATACAAAAATACCTTTCTGCAATTTATTTATTCCGCGATCTATTTATCCTATCTACCACAATTATCTCACGTTATCTTGCCTACTTGAGGCGCCGTACTTGAAAGGGATTGACAACCCCTTTAACACATCGGGTTGCGAGTATTTGTTATTTGTGTGCAAGTGTTGTTTACGTGGTGTTAGGAGGTTCTCCTACTGGTTCGATAACCTTGGTCTCATCACTTAGGTAAATATCTACCGTCGCTATATTGCATCATCCCTTCCTCTTTGGGGAAATACCAACGTAGTTCTAGCAGACATCACGCGCCCTGGTGGCTTGTGGGGCCCCTGGCCAGCCTCCGTGGCCCATCTTATGGTATATAATCTCATTTTCCCTAGAAAAAATAAGTAGAGGCCTTTCGGGATGGAGCACCACCATCTCGAGGTGGAACTTTGGCAGGAGCAATTTCGCTCTCCGGAGGAGCGATTCTGTCGGGGATACTTCCCTCTGGGAGGGGGAAATTTAAGCCATCGTCATCACCAACAACCCTCTCATCATGTGAGGACCAATCTTCATCAACATCTTCAGCAGCACCATCTCATCTCAAACCCTAGTTCATCTCTTGTATTCAATCTTTGTCTCAAAACCTCAGATTGGTACTTATGGGTTGCTAGTAGTGTTGATTACATCTTGTAGCTGATGCTAGTTGGTTTATTTGGTGGAAGATTATATGCTTAGATCCTTGATGTTATTCAATACCCCTCTAATCTTGAACATGAATATGATTTGTGAGTAGTTACTTTTGTTATTGAGGACATGGGAGAAGTCTTGTCATAAGTAATCATGTGAATTTGGTATTAATTTGTTATTTTGATGATATGTATGTTGTTGTTTCCCTTAGTGGTGTTATGTGAATGCCGTCTACATGACACTTCACCATATTTGTACCAAAGGAAATGCATTGTGGAGTAGTAATTAGATGATGGGTTGCTAGAGTGACAGAAGCTTAAACCCTAGTTTATGTGCTATTCCGTAAGGGGCTGATTTGGATCCATATGTTTCATGCTATGGTTAGATTTATCTTAATTCTTCTTCATAGTTGCGGATGCTTGCAAGAGGGGTTAATCATAAGTGGGAGGCTTGTTCAAGTAAGAACAACACCCAAGCACCGATCCACCCACATATCAAATTATCAAAGTATGAACGTGAATCACAAACATGATGAAAGTGACTAGATGAAATACCAGTGTGTCCTCAAGAGCGCTTTGCTTATTATAAGAGATTGTTCTAGCCTGCCCTTTGCTACGAAAAGGATTAGGCTACCTTGCTGCACCTTAGTTACTATTGTTGATTATTGCTCGTTACAAATTACCTTGTTGTCAAACCATCTAATACCTATGATTTTAGCGCTTGCAGGCATTACCTTGCTGAAAACCACTTGTCACTTCCCTTTGCTCCTCATTGGGTTCGACACTCTTACTTATCGAAAGGACTACAATTGATCCCCTATATTCGTGGGTCATCAAGACTCTTCCTGGCGCTGTTGCGGGAGTGAAGTGCCTTTGGTAAGTGGAATTTGGTAAGGAAACATCCATATTACATGCTTCAATTTACTATCACTTGTTACTATGGAAAACAATCCTTTGAGGGGTTTGTTCGGGGTATCTTCACCTCGACTGGAGGCACAAAGAGGTTCCCCTCAACCTACTGCAACTACTGAAAATGTTTATTACATATGGAGTTAAGAAGAAGACACTACCTAATCCTTATGTAGGAGATGGAACAGTACATCCTGATATGCACTTAATATATGTAGATGAAGTTTGTGGATTATTTAAGATTGCAGGTTTATTCTAAGATGGAGTTAAGAAGAAGATTTTCCCTTTATGTTTGGAGGGAAAGGCATTGACATGGTATAGGCTATGTGATGATATTGGAACATGGGATTGTAACCGATTGAAATTGGAATTTCATCAAAAGTTCTATCATATGCATCTGGTTCATCATGATTGGAATTATATGTATAATTTTTGGCCTCGTGAGGGAGAAAGTATCCCTCAAGCTTGGGGGAGGCTCAAGTACATGATGTACACATGCCCCAATCATTAGCTCTCAAGAGAAATTATCTTACAAATTTTTTATGATTGGCTTTCTCATAATGACTAAACCACGCTCGATTCTTCTTCTACTGGTTCCTTTACGAAGAAAACTATTGAATTCAGATGGGATCTTCTAGAAAGAATTAAACATAACTCTGAAAGTTGGGGACTCAACAAAGGTAAAGGGTCAAGTATAAAACTTGAGTTTGATTGTGTTAAATCTTTTATGGACAACGACGATTTTCATCAGTTTAGCACTAAATATTGACTTGACTCTTAGATGGTAGCCTCCTTTTGTGAATCATTTGCTACTCATGTTGATCTCCCTAAGGAGAAGTGGTTTCAATATCATCCCCCCTATTAAAAAAAGATCGAACAATGATGTCTACTACACAACCTTCTTCTTATAGACTCGTGTTGTCCTCCAAGCGCAGAGTTCTGTAGGACAGTAACAAATTTCCCTCAAGTGGATGACCTAAGGTTTACCAATCCATGGGAGGCGTACGATGAAGATGGTCTCTCTCAAGCAACCCTGCAACCAAATAACAAAGAGTCTCCTGTGCCCCCAACACACCCAATACAATGGTAAATTGTATAGGTGCACTAGTTCGGCGAAGAGATGGTGATACAAGTGTAATATGGACGATAGAAATATATTTTTATAATCTGAATAAATAAAAACAGCAAGGTAACTAGTAACAAAAGTGAGGAAAAATAGTATTGCAATACTTGAAAACAAGGCCTAGGGTTCATACTTTCACTAGTGCAAAGTCTCTCAACAATGATAACATAATTAAATCATATGTAAAGCCCTCAACATGCGACAAAGAGTCACTACAAAGTTCCTATCGCGGAGAACATAAGATGAAATTGCTTGTAGGGTACGAAACCACCTCAAAGTTATTCTTTCCGATCAATCCATTGAGCTATTTCTATAAGTGTCACAAACAGCCCTAGAGTTCATAGTAAAATAACACCATATGATACACATCAATCAACCCTAATGTCACCTAGATACTCCAGTGTCACCACAAGTATCTGTGGGTCAATTATATGATATACATCAAACAACTTTAGATTCACAATATTCAATCCAACACAAAGAGCTTCAAAGAGTGCTGCAAGATTTCTACCGGAGAAACAAGGACAAGAACGTGCATCAACCCCTATGCATAGATTACCCCAATGTCACCTCGGGAACCGCAAGTTGAGTGCCAAAACATACATTGAGTGAATCACTATAACACCCCATTGTCACCACGGGTATCCCACGCAAGACATAAATCAAGTGTTCTCAAATCCATAATAGTATTCAATCCGATAATAGTGAAACCTCAAAGGTAAAACTCAATTCATCACAAGAAGGTAGAGCGGGAGAAACACCATATGATCCAACTATAGTAACAAAGCTCGCGGTACATCAAGATCATGCCAAATCAAGAACACGAGAGAGAGAGAGAGACTACTGCAGGATGCTGCTAACGCGACACTACGATTAGAGACCCTTCGACGAAACTATGTGCGATGCAATAATCGCAAATGGTGGTGTAAAAAGAACCGTCAAAAAAGGTGCAAAATGTTTATGATGACGGATGCATCAAACACGGTCCAGATTTTAGTTGCGTGTGCGATGGACGACATATGGTTCAGTTCAATGAACTTTTTGCGATGAGGAAGAAGAACGGAAATGGGCAGCCAGATGAAGGCGTGTGCGATATATGGCATACAGTTCAATCGGATTAACTGTTTGTGATGAGGCGGAACAAGAAAAATGGACAGCTAGATAAAGGTGTGTGCGATTGAGGGCATACACTACAGAAGGATTAACTGTTTGCGATTAGGCAACAGAACAGAAATAGTCAGCCATATCAAAGGTGTGTGCCATTTATGGCATACACTTCACACGGATGAACTGTTTGCGATTAGCCACAACAAATAGAAACAATTTGACAGATCAACGTGTGTGCGATAGACGGGAACACATTCTAATTAAAAGAAGCATGCGCGATGGTAATAATGAGCGCGCACGATTCTTGGAACAAGACGTGTGCTGACATTGCCTATTGCGGTGCACCAAACGCCACGTATGCGGCCAAGAAAGCATGCCCATGGTACGCCGTCCGGGAATAGTGATGCACTTAGAAATTATAGAACCATCAATAAATTTTGAGCCTGCATCTCGTCACCTTCCAAATTGCAAACCTGTTCACACTGATCAAAACCTAAATGGTTTCCCACTTAGGAGTGTATTAGTACTTGGTTATAAATACTACTACTTCAAGATGACTGCACATTCCTCCTCAACTCCTCATCCACAAAAAACAAACAAGTCATTCATCATCATTCCCTTCCGTATGCCATGGCCAGAGTGAGTTCTGGGTCGAGAGATTGCCACCAAGGATAGGCGAGCATGGAAGCGGAAGCACGAGAGATGTCCCACCTCGCCGCGAAAGCAGCCAACATGTCCCGCCCCGCGGCCCTAGCAGCACAGAGGTCCTACCGCGCCATCGATGCAGCAAACTGGTGCGGCCGCACCGCGGAAGCAGCAGAGATGTCCTCCCGTGCTGCAGTGGCCTAGGAAAATGTCTCGCGGACAGGCGAGGACTCTTACAGGCGCATGCATGAGATCATCCATACCCAGATGGATCAGATCTCTGGTTGGGTGAGGTTGCAAGATGACATGAAAGCCTCGTTTGAACAGGCTACCGGCGTCATCTGACAACTAAGGGAGAGAAATGAGAAGATCCAGGCCGAGCATGACCTGCTGAGGGTGAAGATCGTCGAAAGTGCGAAGCAGCAGGAGGAGACCGGTTCCTTGTTGAAGAGGACCAGCATCATCATCGAGAAACTTATGGAAGAGAATGTTGTGTTGTGCATGAAGCACAAAAGGCTGGTGGAGGAATTCGTGGATGCTCTCAAGTAGCATACTGAGGACAGGAAAGAGCTCATCACCGCTTGCCATGGAGACTAGTTCCTGCAGCCTGCAGCAAGCATCAAGAAAGTAGAGATCAGCGAGCCAGATCGTTGTCTTCCTTTTTTTGCCCTTGTGTATTTCGGGCGTGGCCGCATGTGGCTTTTTTTAATTATGTTCCTAAATATGTAAGACAATTATTATCCACTGTCATCGTCCTATATTCATCATGCTTGCTATAAGGTGCAGTCGATGCTATATAGGTCTGTTGGATCTTACATCAAGATCCGTGCAAAACTTTCTTCAGATTTTTATTTTTCTCTCTTAAATCTCAGTCCAGTGAGACATAGCCACACCGTGAAACAGGGGCTCGGGTGCCATTAATGGAGATGTTGGGAGAGAGGTGCGCGGCGGATAGAGGTCAAAGGGATCTCCTCCCGATGAGCACGCATAGGGGTCTGATCACACCCCTCCCGTACTCAAATAGCTACCCCGCACGACACCTCCTAGCCAATAAAAAGGGACTCGTGGCGGTACATAATTGGTAAGTAGAACGCCCACGGTTTCAATAATAGTTGTGTTTCCGATTTATAATGTGACAACACTTGTTCCAAAATGACTTTGTTGATTTTTAATGTGTGTGCCTTCGCAAATCGGATAGAAAAATTACCACAGCTTGTTGGTGCCATGTCATGACACCATGCCAAGTTTCATGATTTTCAGGCGTGTTTTGGATTTACATGAATTAAAAAAACAAGTTTCTCAATCTTTCCGGCCGAGCCACGACACCCACATGTTTGAATTTCATTCCCATTTCTTGCATGGGACCTAGAAATTCACCCAAGGACACACATGTGATTTGTCAATCAACTTTGGTGCATTGGAGCATGTGCTTGTAGTTCAAATTTGAATTATGCACATTAAATGCCCGGAAATCCAATTAATGTATAAAAATTACAAACAAACCCGGAATAATTCCAAAATTTAGCATGATACTTCTATTTGGTCTAATCTGCCCGTGTAAAAAAATTAAGGCGGGAGAAGGTAGTGTACGTATGTCATTTCGCACACACAGGTGACACGTTCCTCTCGGAACCATGAGCCTTCTTGAGAGAAGCTCCGGTTTGCAAGAAGCTTATACCAAAGCTTGTCCCAATTTGCCCAAACAAATTACCACAACATGTTGGTGCCATGTCATGACACCATGGCAAGTTTCATGATTTTCAGGTGTGTTTTGGATTTACATGAACTAAAAAACCAAGTTTCTCAATCTTACTGGCCGAGCCATGATGCTCAGATGTTTGAATTCCATTCTCATTTCTTGCATGGGACCTAGAAAATCACCCAAGGACACACATGTGATTTTTCAACCAACTTTGGTGCACTAGAGCATGTGCTTGTAGTTCAATTTTGAATTATGCACATTAAATGACCAGAAATTCAATTAATGTGTAAAAAAGGCCAAATGAACCCGGAATAATTCCCAAATTTAGCACGATACTTCTATTTGGTCTAATCTGCCTGTGTAAAAAAATTAAGGCGGGAGAAGGCAGTGTACGTATGTCATTTCGCACATAGAGGTGACACGTTCCTCTCGGAACCACGAGCCTTCTTGAGAGAAGCTCCGGTTTTCAAGAGGCTTATACCAAAGTTTGTCCCAATTCGGCCAAAAAAATTCCGCAGCATGTTGGTGCCATGTCATGACACCATGCCAAGTTTCATGATTTTCAGGCGTGTTTTGGAGTTACATCAATTAAAAAACCAAGTTTCTCAATCTCTTTCCGTCCGAGCCACGACGCCCAGATGTTTGAATTTCATTCCCATTTTTTGCATGGGACCTAGAAATTCACCCAAGGACACATATGTGATTTTTCAACCAACTTTGGTGCATTGGAGCATGTGTTTTGTAGTTCAAATTTGAATTATGCATATTAAATGACCAAAAATTCACTTAATGTATAAGAAAGTCCAAACAAACCCGGAATAATTCCAAATTTTAACACGGGACTCATATAGTTCTATGTTGCCTCTGTAAAAAAATAAGGGTGGGGAGGCAGCGTATATCGTTTCGAACACAAAGGTGACACGTCCCCCTCGGGAACCACGAGTCTTTTCGGGAGAAGCTCTGTTTTGCAAGAAGATTATACCCAAAAAATCCAAATGCGGCCAATTTTTTTACCACAACATGTTGGTGCCATGAAATGACACCATGCCAAGTTTCATGATTTTCAGGCGAGTTTTGAATTTCTAGGAATTTAAAACCAAGTTTCTTAATGTTCCCGACCGAGCCATGACGCCCAAATGTTTGAATTTCATTCCCATTTCTTGCATGGGACCTATAAATTCACCCAAAGACACACATGTGATTTTTCAACAAACTTTGGGGCACTGGAGCATGTGCTTGTAGTTCAATTTTCAATTATGCACATTAAATGCCGAGAAACTCAATTAATCCATAAAAATGCCAAACGAACCCGGAATAATTCCAAATTTAAACACGACACTCATGTAGTTGCATGTTCACTGTACATAAATGTTCTAGCAATTCAAACACCATCCTTTCCCTCCGTAACACCATTTTGTCTTTCAAAACATAATGAAAAACTCAGGTATACCACAAACAGTTTACTAGAAAGAATCATGTGGGATGCGATATAAAATATCTTGGCGCACCGTCTTGTGTGGCTTACGCAAGAAGCTACATCGTCTACAGTCCATCGCCCCCGCTTGAACCACACTTGCGCGCTAGTTTCTCATGGCATCGAGCGAAAAAAATTTGCCACCGCGAAAATATCTATCTCCCCCCCCACCACTATCAAAAGCCACATTTACACTGTTCCTCCTTGCTTTCCAAGTTCAAAGCTTCACTGCTGCTTACTGGCAGCTTAGCCTCCTCGTCGGCGACCCTTCTTCTTGCAGCGCCGCCTCCTCGCCGGCTATCCTTCTTCTTGCAGTGTCGCCTCCTCGCTGGCGACCCTTCTTCTTGCAGCGCCGTCTCCTCGCCGGCGACCCTTCTTCTTGCTGCGCGGCCTCCTCTCCGCCGACCCTTCTTCTTGCTGCGCGGCCTCATCGATATGGTCAGGTAATCCAGCCTCCACCCACACCATCCTCCTCCTTTCCTGTCCTACATGCCCTGACCGATGTTGTGACACCTTCCGCCGAAATCACTGCCCCCCTCCTCCAATTAAGCACCACCCACAGCCATTTTGCATGCAGTATAATGTGGAGCTCAGTAGCATCTGGCAGCAGAGAAGCAAATCGCGGCCGCATGCGCACACGAGGTCGCTATGGCTGCCATGCGTGGCGACCCCCAGATCTTGGAGGAGCACCTCGTCTTCGAGGCCACCGTCGGCACCGCCACGCAGTTGTCTACTTTAAAATACAGTTCGTATTGTTTTCCTGAGGCCACTGCCAATGCCTTCTAGTGATTTGTCCTCTGCAATGTTAATACGCAATCTGATGTTCAGTTTACAGTTTGGTCCTCTGAAATGTAATGTTCAGTTAACACTTTAGTCCTCTGAAATGTAATGTTCAGTTAGCAGTTTGGTCCAACAATTGCTACATTTCGTAGTAGTGTTCTCAAGCATTCTTTGTTTTGTTAACTGTCTTATCTTCTAGTACATGTTTCTATTCTGCAATGTCGTGCTTAGTTAACTATTTTGGTTCATTTGGTATTCTATCCATTTAACTTTTTGGTTCAGTTCTGCAATTTGATTTTCATTTGTTGTGGGTACAATTTTGTATTGTTACGCATGTGAAATAAATTGAATTTGGATGTACTCAATACATATTCTACTGATAGTATGACAACTCTCAGTTAACCTAATCAAGATCTTCCTTATGTGTGTTACAGGGAAAAAATGGGAGACACTGCAGTTTACCATCGAGGTTTGTTCAAGCATGGTCCTTTGGCTAATAGCACATTATTGTGCAGTTGCAAGAATCATTCTAATATTCAGGTTTCTTACAATTTGGTCTTGCACATGTAGGTCCTACTATCAGAGGTTTAGACCCACTGTTGGACCCATTTTGCATATGGGGAAATGAGATGTCCATGAATATCAGTCAAGTTAAGAAACTCAGAAAGATTGTTAGGATGAAGAAACTTGCGAAGAATAACAGCAGATCTTTGTTTGCACAATGAAGGAGACATCGGTATGGTATTAACACTTTTACCTTGTTTTTACCCCTTGCGCCATCAGTCAACTATAGGATGGTACTAACTCTTTTACCTTGTTTGCATATCTTTGTTTTGAGTACTTTTCAAAGCAGTTCACCGATGATTACCTCTCAAACCACCTGCATGGTCAAGAGGCGAGGAAGGTATTCATTCAACACCCACGGTATAATATTGAAGTCTTGCTGAAGAGGACGAAGGTTGGGAGGGCAATTATCCATAGCCACTGGCCTAAAGTTGCAAGGACATTCAACATCACTGAAGAATCAACATTTTCCTTCTGCTTCTGCAGCTTCCCAAATGAGATTCATCAGTCTATTTACCGTGTATCATGCTACTTTCCAAAGGTTTTTGATGTTGCATGTGAAACTTGGTGCTGTTGTGTAATGGCGGAACTGAGTGCCGAAGCTATCTGATGTAATTCGATTATGAAATCTTGGTTGCTGTTATACAGATATGAAATATCCGGTGCGTTTTTATAAGAAATATCAATTTAATTAGTACATGGATTATCAATAATAGGCTAATTACACAGCTTATTGGGGTTTTCTATTGCATACGGTTAGTCAGACAGCACCGTGGGCGATGAACTCAAACAACACGCACGGTTTCTAGAAAGTAGGCGTGTTCGATCAACTAACAATCACACACGGCTTCCAGCACAGAACTGTTTGCGTTAGGCCACCTTCCACAAACGTTTCCACACACAAAACTGTTTGTGATATACATATGAGCGGAAATGTTTTTCTGGCATTCACCATGTGGGATGTACATACGAATAGAAACAATTGGGTTTCGATGCCCCGCCAGATCGCACACAAACTCATTTTACCCCAGCTAGTGTGCCGGGAGGGCCTATCCCCGATGGTTTCTATCGTGTGGGAAGGACCCTCCTATCGCCCACACTCACTTGGTGACGGTTCCAAATGCCGTCGCGGAAAGGGGTTAAAAACCATTTGTATAGCACGTCATTGTACCAGTGAGAGATCAGACACATAGCTATTGGTACATACCCTCAGCCCCGAGGGTGAAATACTCCCTCCTCATCATGGATACCACCGGGATGATGAATATGGCCTTCGGTGATGGTTTCCCCCTCTGGCAGGGTGCCGGAACAGGCTCCCAATTGGTTTTTCATGGCTACAGAGGCTTGCAGCGGCGGAACTTCCGATCTAGGTTTCTTTCTGGGGGTTTTGGGATTTATATGAATTTTTTACGTCGGTCTCACATCAGGGGGACGCTCGAGGGGCCCACAAGCCAGGGGCGCACCCTAGGGGGGACGCGCCCCCTAGGCTTGTGGACTCCTCGTCCACCTCCCGGCCTGGCTCCGATGCTCCGGGGTTCTCTTTTGGTCCATAAAAATTCATCGTAAAGTTTCAACTCATTTGGACTCGTTTGATATTCCTTTTCTGTAAAACTCAAAAACAAGGAAAAAACAGAAACTGGCACTGGGCTCTAGGTTAATAGGTTAGTCCCAAAAATAGCATATTAATGCATATAAAACATCCAAAACATATAATATAATAGCATGGAACAATCAAAAATTATAGATACGTTGGAGACGTATCAAGTAACCCATTATTGTTAAAGATGAAACTATCATTTACAATATTAATCCAGTTGTACCTACTGATTATATTGAGAAACCTCCTTTCCCTGTTAGGATAAAGGGACATGCTAAAGTCTCAATTGTGGTTAATAAAAGTAATATTAGAATACCTAGACCCTCCGAACAAATTAAAGTTGAACCTAATGTTCCTATGGTTAAAGATCTCTTGATTGATAATATTGATGGGCATGTTATTTACTTCTGTGATGAAGCTACTGGAATTGCTAAGCCTGATCCTAAAGATAAGAATAAGCATGTTGTTGGCATGCATGTCGTCTCTGTTAAAATAGGAGATCATTATTACAATGATTTATGTGATTTGGGTGCTAGTGTAAGTGCCATTTTGTTTACCTTATATCAAGAGATTATGAATGAAATTGCACCTGCTGAAATAGAGGACATTGATGTTACTATTAAGCCTGCGAATAGAGATTATTTCACCACTTGGGATTGTTAGAGATGTTTAAGTCTTGTGTGGAAAGATAAAATACCCTACTAATTTTCTAGTTCTTGGTTCTCCACAAGATGATTTTTGTCCCATTATATTCGGTAGACCTCTTCTGAATACAGTTAATGCTAAGATAGATTGCAATAAAGAAATTGTTAGTGTTAAGTTTGGTGATGTATCTCATGAGTTTAATTTTTCTAAGTTCCATAGACAACCTTGTGATAAAGAATTCCCTAGTAAGGATGAAATTATTGGTCTCGCTTCTATTATCGTACCTCCCACTGATCCGTTAGAACAATATTTGCTAGACCATGAAAATGATATGCATATGAATGAAACAAATGAAATAGATAAGATATTCTTTGATCAAGCACCTATACTTAAACATAATTTGCCTGTTGAAACTCTTGGAGGTCCTCCTCCACCTAAGGGCGACCCTATGTTTGAATTGAAGAAATTACATGATACGTTGAAATATGCTTATCTTGATGAAAAGAAAATATATCTTGTTATTATTAGTGCTAACCTTTCAGAGCATGAAAAAAGAGATTACTTAAAACTCCAAGGAATCACCATGCCCGCTATTGGATATACTCTTGATGATCTTAAGGGCATTAGTTCCACTATATGTCATCACAATATTAATATGGAGCCTGATGCTAAACCGGTCGTTGATCACCAACGACGGTTAAATCCTAAGATGAAGGATGTGGTAAGGAATGAAATATTAAATCTTCTGGAAGCAGGTATTATATATCCCATAGCTGATAGTATATGGGTAAGTCCTATTCATTGTGTTCTTAAGAAAGGAGCTATAACTATTGTTCCTAATGATAAAAATGAACCCATTCCACAAAGAATTGTAATTGGTTATAGGATGGTAATTTATTTTAGAAAATTAAACAAAGCTACTAGGAAAGATCATTACCCCTTGCCTTTTATTGATCAAATGTTAGAAAGATTATCTAAGCACACACACTTTTGTTCCTCGATGGATATTCTGGTTTCTCTCAAATACATGCATCACAAGAAGATCAAGAGAAAACCACTTCTACTTGCCCCTTTGGAACTTATGCTTATAGACGTATGCCTTTTGGTTTATGCAATGGACCTACTACCTTTCAAAGATGTATGACTGCTATATTCTCTGATTTTTGTGAAAATATTGTTGAGCTTTTAATGGATGACTTTTCGGTTTACGGGACTTCTTTTGATGATTGCTTAAGCAACCTTGATCGAGTTTTGCGGAGATGTGAACAAACTAATCTTGTCTTGAATTCAGAGAAGTGCTACTTTATGGTGAATGAAGGTATTGTCCTCGGGCATAAAATTTCTGAACGAGGTAATGAAGTAGATAAAGCTAAATTTGATGCAACTGAGAAAATGACATGCCCTAAAGATAAAAAAGGTATAAGAAGTTTCCTTGGTCATGTTGTTTTCTATAGAACGTTTATAAAAGACTTCTCTAAAATTTCTAGGCCTCTTACTAATCTTTTGCAAAATGGTTTTGCATTTTTTTATGATGATTGTGTAGAAGCCTTTGAAACACTTAAGAAAGCCTTAACCTCTGCACCTATTGTTCAACCACCTGATTGGAACTTACCGTTTGAAATTATGTGTGATGCTAGTGACTATGTTGTTGGTGTTGTTCTAGGACAAAGATTTGATAAGAAATTAAATGTTATCCATTATGCTAGTAATACTCTAGACAGTGCTCAAAGGAATTATGCTACTACTGAGAAAGAATTTCTAGCAGTTGTGTTTGCATGTGATAAATTCAGACCTTATGTTGTTGATTATAAAGTAACCATGCACACCCATCATGCTGCTATTAAATATCTTATGGAAAATAAAGATGCTAAACCTAGGTTGATTAGGTGGGTTCTGTTGCTACAAGAATTTGAATTGCATATTACTTATAGGACAGGAGCTGGGAATCCCGTAGATGATAATTTGTCTAGGTTGGAAAATTTTCTTGATGACCCACTACCAATTGATGATAGTTTTCTGATGAACAATTAGCCATTATAATTGCTTCTCATAATATTCCTTGGTATGCAGACTATGCTAATTACATCGTTGCTAAATATATACCACCTAGTTTCACATACCAACAAAATAAAAAGTTATTCTTTGGTTTAAGACATTACTTTTGGGATGACCACATCTTTATAAAGAAGGAGTAGATGGTATTATTATACATTGTGTACCTGAGCATGAACAGGAACAAATCCTACGGAAGTGTAGTTCTAAGGCATACGGAGGGCACCATGCTGGAGATAGAACCGCACATAAGGTATTATAATCTGGTTTTTATTGGTCTACTTCTTCAAGGATGCATGTAAGTTTGTCTTGTCTTGTGATGAATGTCAAAGAATTGGTAATATTGGTAGACGTCATGAAATGCCAATGAATTATTCACTTGGTATTGAACCATTTGATGTTTGGGTATTTGATTATATGGGACCTTTTCCTTCCTCTAATGGGTATACTCACATTCTAGTTGTTGTTGATTATGTTAATAAGTGGGTAGAATTTATTCCAACTAGTAGTGCTAACCATAACACTTCTATTAAAATGCTTCAAGAAGTTGTTTTCCTGGGGTTTGGAGTCCCTAGATATTTAATGACTGATGGTGGTTCATATTTTAGCCATGATGCTTTTCGAAAACTTCTTGCTAAATATGATGTTAACCATATGATTGCATCACCCTATCATCCTCATCCTAGTGGAAAAGTTGAATTAAGCAATAGAGAAATCGAGTTAATTTTGCAAAAGATGGCTAATAAATCAAGAAAGAATTGGTCTAAGAAACGTGATGATGCATTATGGGCTTATAGAACTGCCTATGAAAATCCTATCGGTATGTCTCCATATAAAAAGGTCTATGGAAAAGCATGTCATTTACATCTTGAGCTAGAACATAATGCATATTGGGAAATTAAAGAACTTAACTATGATCTCAAACTTGCCGATGAGAAGAAGTTATTTGACATTAGCTCATTAGATGAATGGAGAACCCAAGCATATGAAAATGCCAAGTTGTTTAAAGAAAAAGGTAAAAGATGGCATGATAGAAGAATCCAAAAACGAGAATTCAAAGGGTGAATATGTTCTATTATACAACTCTCGTTCTAGATTCTTTGCAGGAAAACTTCTCTCTAAATGGGAAGGACCATATATCATTGAAGAAGTTTATCGTCCGGAGCTATTAAGATCAACAACTCCGAAGGCACTAATCCGAGAGTGGTCAATAATGGACAAAGAATTAAGCATTATATCTTAGGTACTCTTATTAATTTTGAAACTAACATTGTCCAAACTATGACACCGGAGGAATACATAAGAGAGACCTTCCAGAATACTCCATAACCTTTAAAAGGAATAGGTATGTGATACGGTAAGTAAACCAACTCTATAAATTCCATAAAAATATCTTTTGTCCATTTTGGAATATTAGAAAAGTTACCAAAATAAGAAACAACCGAGGGGACCCACGAGGTGCACACAAGGCACCTGGGCGCGTCCTGGTGGCTTATGGGCCCCTCGTGTGCCTTATCGACTCCGTTTTCTTTTGTAATACTTGTTTTGTAAGATAAAAACTCTTTATATACACTCCCGGATGTTTTGACCACCATATCCTAGAAATCTCCTCTAATCTTGTTTCGTGTTGTTTTCTTCCAGATCTCTAAGGCGAGGCATCATGTCTTCTTCCTCCTCCAACAACGTGGGAGACGATGCTTGGTTGATGAAGATGGAACTCAGGAGGGATGATGTCGAGGAAGTTGCCATGGAAGAAGATGAGGGATATTCACTTGAGGTCCACCCTCCGGCTTCAGAGAGGGGCACTCTAGCTGGCATCTCAACCACTCAAACCAACTTCAAGCTATGAGGTCAATGAACAACCCAAGGAATCAAGAGGTACAAGAAGAGCTTCCCCCCAGAAGACCCTTGCACAGGTTACATCAGAACTTTTTTCATAATTTGGTTCACGATTATGGGGTTGAAAATACTCCTCGTACGCACATACCGTCCTATTGGACATATCTCTTCCAAGAGAAAGTGGTGCAGGAACAAATTCTTAGGGATAGAGAATAAACATATTATGGCCGAGGTGGAAAAGAATACTGAGCTAATTCGTCAAGTGCATCGGGAAATTCAGATTTTGCTGGAGATACTCATGAGCATTATGGAGAACAAGCCCACTACCTCATTATCACCATCATCATCGAAGAAAGGAACTTGAGTACATGAGTATCCGCACTCCCCTCGGCTTCTTCCAAGCTTGGGGGAGGTGCCCAGGTATCATATCATCATCACTTTTATTATCTTTACCTATTTTAGTTTGATCCTTAGCCATTTCATGATTTTGTAGAATAAAATTTTAGTACGATCTATTTTCAAGTGCTAGTTTTGATGTATCTATCTATGTAATCGATTTGAGAGTTATATAATAAAGAGTAGTTTGATTTATGCTTCTTTACTTTTATGTTTCAATCTTAGCAAGGGAAATAATGAAAAAGATCATATGCTAATCCTATGGAAAGTAATGACTTTACATACATAAAAGTATGAGTGGTATTTATTGGAAGTTAACAAACATAGTAGTGGTCAATGACGCAATTCATGAAAGATTATTAAGGGAAGAGAAGATTCACATATAAATTTAATATCTTGGACATCATTTATTATTGTGAGCCACCATTAAATATTCTATGTCAAATTGTTGACGTTGGATAAGGAAGACAAGGTACTGAGTTATGTTTTCTTATATTCGCATAGAAGTTATATTGTTATAGATCCTCCAACATGTGGTGCTTGCCCAATTTCTTTGCTAGCGGATACGTCTCCAACGTATCTATAATTTGTGAAGTATTCATGATGTTATATTATCAATCTTGGATGTTTTCCAATCATTTTATAGCAACTTTGTATCATCTTTTGGGACTAACCTATTCACATAGTGCCTAGTGCCAGTTGTTATTTTTTGCTTGTTTTTTACGTCGCGGAAAATCAATACCAAATGGATTCCAAACACAGCGAATCTTTTTGGAGATTTTTTGGACCAGAAGACATCCAATGGGCGAAAGAAGTGCCAGAGGGGAACCCCGAGGGAGGCACAACCCACCAGGGCGCGCCTGGGGGCCCAGGTGCGCCCAGGTGGGTTGTGCCCACCTCGGTGGCCTCCCGCACCGCCTCTTTGCCCTATTAATCGTCAAATATTCCAAAAACCCTCGGGGTGACCCTAGATCATAAGTCCCGCTACTGCAAGCCTCTTTAGCCACGAAAAACCAATCTAGACCCCATCCTGGCACTCCGCCGGAGGGGAATTCATCACCGAAGGCCATCTTCATCATCCATATGATCTCCATGATGAGGAGGGAGTAGTCCACCCTTGGGGCTAAGGGTTTGTACCAGTAGCTATGTGTTTAATCTCTTTCGCTCTCTCGTGTTCTTGAGATGTCACGAAATTGATGTATCGTGGGCTTTGTTAATATAGTTGGATCATATAGTGTTTTCCCCTCTCTATCTTGTTGTGATGAATTGAGTTTTCCCTTTGAGATTTTTTATCGGATTGAATACTTCTATGGATTTCAGAGCACTTGATATATGTCTTGCATATGAATACCCATGGTGAAAATGGGGTATTATATTGATTCACTTGATATGTGTTTTGGCACTCAACTCGTGGATTCCCGAGGTGACATTGGGGTAATCTATTCATAGGGGTTGATGCACGTACTCGTCTTTGTTTCTTCGGTAGAAATCTTGGGGCACTCTTTGAGGTTCTTTGTGTTGGATAGAGTATTATGAATCTGAAATTGTTTGATGCATATCGTATAATCAACTCATGGATACTCGCGGTGACATTGGAGTACCTAGGTGACATTAGAGTTGGTTTATGTGTATCATATGGTGTTATTTTAGTACAAACTCTGGGATAGATCGAACGGAAAGAATAGCCTTGTGTTATTTTAGTACGAACTCTTGAATAGATCAAACGGAAAGAATAGCTTTGAGGTGGTTTAGTATCCTAAAAACAATTTCTTCTTATGTTCTCCGCTAGATAAGAACTTTGGAGTGATTCTTCATCACATGTTGAGAGATGGTTATGTGATCCAATTAGATTAACATTGTTGAGACATTGCACTAGCAAAAGTACGGACCCTAGACCTCATTTTCAAGCATTGCAATACTGTTTGTGCTCTGTTTTATCAATTGCTACCTTGCTATTTTTTATTGTTCCTATCACAAAAATCAATATCTACTATCATTGCTACGCTTTTATTACCATCTCTTCGCCGAACTAGTGCACCTATACAAATTACCATTGTATTTGGTGTGTTGGGGACACAAGAGACTTCTTATTATTTGGTTGCAGGGTTGCTTGAGAGAGACCATCTTCATCCTATGCCTCCCACGGATTGATAAACCTTAGGTCATCCACTTGAGGGAAATTTGCTACAGTCCTACAAAACTCTGTGCTTGGAGACCCAACACGATTCTACAAGAACAAGTTGTGTAGTACACATCAAGCTCTTTTCTGGCACCGTTGCCGGAGAGGTTAGGTAAGCGGCACTCACAGCCCGTCAACGAATAGGTGTATCTTTAGATCTTGCAATCGAATCTTTTATTTTCTTGTTTTATCACTATTTTGGTTTATAAAAAGAAACTACAAAAAAATGGAATTGAGGTTGCCTCATATTATTCGTCTTTATAATGTCTTTCGTGAAAATGATGGAAAAGAAAATTGTGCTCAATTGTTAGAAGAAGAATGTTATAAAATGTTTGGCATAGAATCCATGAATGATGAGCATGATTGCAGTGTTGCTAGTATGAATTCTTTGAATATCCATGATGCTAGTGATATGCAAAGCCATAAGTTGGGGATGCTATGTTTGATGAAGATGATACTTTTATTTCCCCTAGTTTTGATGTGCAAACTCTTTATAATGGTATCATGCCTCCTACTTATGATGATTGCAATGGTGAATGTGGGTTTGGAAGAGTGTCAACTCTAGGTAATGATCCCACTATTTTGGAGGGTGTTGAATCTTATCACAATGATGAAAGTGGATTTGGAGAGGTCATGACTTTATTTAGTGATGAATCCACCATTTTGGATGAGGCTTCAATTGACTATGACAACAAAGTTGCTATCTATGATGATTATGGTGATGACATGTATGCTATAAAGAATAATGATAACCATGAAACTTGTCATCATGATTTTAATTTTCAATCACATGATAGTTATTTTATTGAGTTTGCTCCCACTACTATTCATAAGAATAAATTTGTTTATGTGGAGAGTAACAAAATTTCTATGCTTATGCATCACGAAAAGAATGCTTTATGTGATAGTTATATTGTTGAATTCATTCATGATGCCACTGAAAATTATTATGAGAGAGGAACATATGCTTTGACATATTGCAATAATATCAAGTTTCCTCTCTATGTGTTGAAAATCATGAAGTTATGCTTGTTTTGCCATCATATCCTGGTTGATTCTTGCTCCCATAAATTATTTGCTCACAAAATCCCTATGCATAGGAAGTGGGTTAGGCTTAAAAGTTCTTTCCATGTCTTTCATGATGCTCTTGTTATGTTTCATTCTTATCTTTTATACGAGCATCATTGAAACCATCATGCCTAGCTAAAAGGCATTAAAGAAAAGCGCTTTTTGGGAGACAACCCAACACTTATACCTACTGTTTTTGTGTGTTCACATGATTAAGCTACTGTAGTAATCATGTTTTATTGCTTTTGTTTCAATAAAGTGCCAAGTAAGATGTTTGGGATAGTGTGGATGATAGTTGACTTGATTCTGTGCAAAAACAGAAACTTTTGTGCTCAGTCCAGGATTTTTCAAATTTCACTGGAATGTGCTTTTGATCTGAATTTTTAAGGTGATAGATATACAAATTCCCTACGTTGTCCTAATTTTTCAGAACTTTTATAGTAACAAAAGTATGGTTGTTTTCAAGATCATTACAGACTGTTTGTTTTTGACAGATTGTGTTTTCAATGCATAGTTTGCTTGTTTCCTAGTTTCTATGGCTCGTATTTCTCAACGTAAATTATGGAAATGATAAGGTACAACAGTCATTGTGTGAGAACAATTATGAATCTTGTCTTTGACAGTACCAAAGTGAATGATTTGCTTTATCATACTAACCTATCCCGCAAAGTTCTGTTAAGTTTTGTGTGATTGAAGTTTTCAAGTTTTGGGTGAGATATCAATATGAGGAGAATAAGGAGTGACAAGACCCTAAGATGGGGGATGCTCAAGGCACCCCTAAGGTGATATTCAAGGAAGATCCAAGCAACTAAGCTTGGGGATGCCCCGAAAGGCATCCCCTCTTTCGTCTTCAACAATGTCGGTAACCTCACTTGGAGTTATATTTTCATTCATCACATGACATGTGTTTTGCTTGGAGCATCATTTTATTTTATTAGGTTTTGCTTGCTTTTATTTAGAATAATGGTTTGCATCTTTTATTCCAATAAAAGTGGCAAGGATAGCCTGCACCATGCTTATTTTGCAAGTATATGAGTTGTTGTTTCAAAACAGAAAGTTTATCATTGTTACAAAAATTCTCTAGAAAAGTCAAAATGTGATAAAATGTTGAAACTTTGTGCGCAATAAGCTATGATAAATTTTCTACAGTTTGGTAAATTTTCAGAATTTTTTAAGCTGAATAAGTATGGATCCTTCTTCATCCTTTACAGACAGTTCTCTTTAGACAGATTGTTGTTATGATTGCATTGTTTGCATATGTTTGCTTGTTTAATGATTCTATTTGAGGATAGGAGTATTAAATATTCAGAGGCATTTATTATGTAATGTTAAATTATAATTTTAGTGATTTGCTACAGTAGAGAATGATAAGGTTTTTCATTGATTTATACTAACTTATCTCACGAGTTCTTGTTGAGTTTTGTGTGGATGAAGTTTTCAGTATTAGGTAAACCGTGATATGAGAGGAATTAAGGAGATAAAAAATCTCAAGCTTGGGGATGCCCAAGGCATCCCAGGTTAATATTCCAAGAAGTCTCAAGCATCTAAGCCACCTTTCTTCTTAACAATTATCGGTTAGTATCGGTTGAGCCTAAGTTTTTGCTTCTTCACATGAGTTGTGCTATTCTTGGAATGTCATTTTGTTTTGTTTTGCTTGCTGTTTTAATAAGATACTTAGATCTGAAAGTTTGAAATAAAAGAGAGTCCTCAAAATAGCTACACATCTACATAACTACTCGCTTGATCTTCACCTATGTCTTTTTGGAGTAGTTTGTCTATTAATCTTGTGCTTCACTTATATCCTATGAATAAATTGTTGAATGAATTGGATATCATGAAGTTGAAATTATATGTTCATATCATGCCTAGTAGTGGCTTCACATTGGGTTTAGAAAGTGAAATCTTTTGAAGCTTGACAATCACAATATTGGCCATACAAGCAATTCATGAATGATTACTATAAGGAAGAGAACTTTCACGTGCAAATATATTATCTTGGAAATCTTCTATGATTGTGAATACCCATTTATTATTTTCAAGCTTGAGAAAATTAGTTGAAGTTGGACAAGGAAGACAACGTAATGAGTTATGATTGTGTATATTTGCATAGAAGTTATATTGTCATAGATCCTCCAACATGTGGTGTTTGCCTAGGATCTTTTGCTAGCCAAAAAATTGTACTAAGTAGAGATACTACTTGTGCATCCAAAAACCCTCAAAGCCAGTTTCTTGCCTTGAGTGTCCACCATACCTACCTATGTATTGAATAAGACCCGTCAAGTAAGTTGTCATCGGTGCATAAAGCAATAAAAATTGCTCCTAAATATGTTTGATCTTTTATTGTAAGAGAAAATTGAGCATTGTACGAACGTGTGATGGCAAAGTAATAAAAGTGACTGACTGCATAATAAAGGTTGCTTTCATAAGGGGCACTATAATGTGACGTTCCTTTGTATTAAGAGCTTGGGCATCCAAATAAAAAGCGCATGGCAACCTCTGCTTCCCTCTGCGAAGGGCCTAACTTTTACTTTTTAGTATTTACTTGTATGCAAGGAGTCAATAGTATGAATTCTCATTTTGACCTCAATTGTTCTCTAGTTGGAAGCATCATGTGGTGGGGAAAGATCTAGGCACATATGACCAGTCAAATATATTTGATCATGATTTATTATTGTTGACAATTATCTCTATGATAAACGAGTTGGGAGGCGAAACATTAAGCACCTATCTTTCTTTATATTCGATGAATGACATTTGTTCTAAGAATATGCTTTGAGTAGTAGCAATCATGGAAGACTATATGATGATTGAGTATGTGGAGCTCTTACTTAGACTCTGTTGAATAAGTTGAATTGCAATTGTTTATTGACTAAGAATATAGGTTGTTGAGTTTCAAGAGAATTCATTGTTTGAACCTTAACATGTGAATTGGTTGCTACTTTAACATGAAAAGTTTGTGAGAAAGAATTGTTATTATGATGCTAGTAAAAGTGATTGAATTTATCATTGATCCAACTTGTGCACTTTACTAGCATTCGCACTTCATAAATTATTTCTTTTATCATTTACCTACTCGAGGACGAGTAGGAATTAAGCTTGGGGATGCTGATACGTCTCCAACGTATCTATAATTTATGAAGTATTCATGCTGTTATATTGTCATTCTTAGATGTTTTACAATCATTTTATAGCAATTTTATATCATTTTTGGGGACTAACATATTGACATAGTGCCTAGTGCCAGTTGCTGTTTTTTGCTTGCTTTTATATTGCAAAAAATCAATACCAAATGGAGTCCAAATGCAGCAAAAATTTGGAGTTTTTTTTGGACCAGAAGACATCCAGTGGGCCAAAGAAGTGCCAGAGGGGAGCCCTGAGGGGGGCACAACACATCAGGGCGCACCTGGGGGGCCAGGTGCGGCCAGGTGAGTTGTGCCCACCTCAGTGGCCTCCCGCACCGCCTCGTCGCCCTATAAATCGTAAAATATTCCAAAACATTCGGGGTAACCCTAGATCAGAAGTCCCGCCGCTGCAAGCCTGAAAAACCCATCTAGACCCCATTCCAGCACTCCGCTAGAGGGGGAATTCATCACCCGAGGCCATCTTCATTATCCATATGGTCTCCATGATGAGGAGGGAGTGGTCCACCCTCGGGGCTAAGGGTTTGTACCAGTAGCTATGTGTTTAATCTCTCTCTCTCTCTCTCTCTCTCTCGTGTTCTGGAGATGTTACGGTCTTGATGTATCGCGGGCTTTGTTAATATAGTTGGATCATATGGTGTTTTCCCCTCTCTATCTTGTGGTGATGAATTGAGTTTTCCCTTTGAGATTTCATTTTATCGGATTGAGTACTTGTATGGATTTGAGAGCACTTGATATATGTCTTGCATATGAATACCCATGGTTACAATGGGGTATTATATTGATTCACTTGATATGTGTTTTGGAACTCAACTCGTGGATTCACGAGGTGACATTGGGATAATCTATTCATAGGGGTTGGTGCACGTTATCGTCTTTGTTTCTCCAGTGGAAATCTTGGGTCACTCTTTGAGGTTCTTTGTGTTGGATTGAGAATTATGAATCTGAAATTGTTTGATGCATATCGTATAATCAACTCATGGATACTCGCGGTGACATTGGAGTATCTAGGTGACATTAGAGTTGGTTGATGTGTATCATATGGTGTTATTTTAGTACGACCTCTTGGATAGATCAAACAAGAAAGAATAGCTTTGTGTTATCTTAGTACGAACTCTTGAATAGATCAAACGGAAAGAATAGCTTTGAGGTGGTTTTGTATCATACAAACAATTTTTCAGCATTCTGGGAACCAGGGTACCCAGACTTGCCTGCATGCAGCCCACAGCGTGGCTCCATCGACAGCTTGACGCGTCCCATCTTAGACTATGGCAAGAAAAGACCCTCGCGAGGGGCCAAGCCTCATGAGGCGGATGACATCAAGACCTCCTGGGAGAGCGGCCTCCTCGGGTAGCCTCCTGACGGAGCAGAGATATCTATGAAAGACCCAGCCTCGTGAGATTGAAATGACATCAACCATGACGACCAAGGCCAGGCGCGTGCCAGCAGGCATAGAGCGGCAAGTTTCCTCTTTGGTGCAAAGAAGGCAAGCATAGGTGCGGAGTCCCAAGGAATTAGCCAAAGGTTGCCATTTGTGTGCAATGAGACCAGGACCGACGGAACGGCAGGATGGATGTCATCGCCGAGCCCACCATGACATCATGATCAGAAGCTTTGCAGGTGAAGATCACCTTTCATCAGGATCAGATGTACTACTTGTCCCCTTTCAAATTTAGCCATTGTGGGATCCTTCCCGCCTAAGTTTTGAGGGAAGAGGACCAAGGCCACTATAAATATAGCCTAGCCACTACCGTAGAAAGCATCGGGTGATCAGCTCATCGAATCCCCTATAACTCATCACAAGAACAAGCCTCCTGAGGCTGTTCTTCCACTTGTACTAGTTCATCCTCAGCCCCCTACGAGCCTAATCAATCTCAAAGCAGGAGTAGGGCTTTACACCGCAAGGTGGCCCGAACCTGGGTAAACTGTCATGTCCTTCTCCTTCTTGTTCATCGAGCTAGGTCTTGAGAGCCGCGGATCGAGCGGCTTGAGAGGTTGAGTTATTCGCACACGCCCATGAGTTTGAACCTTTCTTGGGTTTGCGGAGCCTAGAATTCGACATTTGGCGCGCCAGGTAGGGGGCGTGTGGAAGCCTCCCTTTCGTTAGTTGTTTCGCCACCGCTCCGCTATTCTCGTCGCAGACGCTCGTAGAGTTCGTGCCGAGCGTCGGGCAGCCCTCGCCACGCACGTCGCCCAGACAGCGCCCGCAGGCAACGGTGCTCCTCGCCGCTCCCTGTCGATTGTGGCTAACGCTGCCACTAGCCCTGCAGCCCATAAGCAGGAGGACTCGTCGATGCCGCCCTCTGGGCGACGCGACGGCCGCACCGCCACTCCATCGCTGACCCCGACCGCTGCTTTGTGCTCCCACGCCCGTCATGGGCCGGCGACCGCGCAAGCGGCGTTGCTCATGGAGTGTGAGCTTATGCGCTACCATCCGGCCGACAACCTCTACGAGATTGGCTGGACCACATCGTCGAGCTTGTCAGCGCTGCTGAAGAGGCTCTTGCACTGTCCTTTTCGCTGCCTCCCCCGCAGCCCCAGGCAGGCTACGTAACTCATGCCCCGCCTCCTCCTCCTCTCTGGCAAGATGTCATCCCCGAGCCAAGGCGCGAGGCCTCTCAGCGCGACCAGCCGGGCAGGGCGCCCGCGCGCGATGAAGAAAGCTGTCGGGTCGTGCAACGGCCCCAGGGAGAGGTGCGTGCGCTCCCAGCTCCTCCTGCGCCCTCGCGTCAAGATCGTGTGCAGCCCGAGTTGGTTGCGTGCAGACGTCAAGACCTGGCTCCCCCTCCGAGGCGAGCCCCCGTGGCCATGGCGGGATGTCGAGCATTTACTCCAGATCTTCACCATGTCGTCTGGCCCGGCAAGTTCAAGCCGGATCTGCCCTCGCGCTACAACGGCACCCCCGATCCGGCCGAGTTCCTTCAGCTCTACGAGCTGAGCATCGAGGCGGCAAGTGGTGATGAGAAGGTCATGGCAAACTGGTTCCCCATGGCTCTGAAGGATGGCGCGTGCTCGTGGCTCCTGAACCTCTCGGTTGGGTTAATCTCCTCCTGGGACGAGCTCGAGAGCGCTTCATCGCCAATTTCCAAGGCACCCGCAACCGCGCTCCTGCAGCTGGCGACCTACAGCGCATCAAGCAACAACCTAGAGAGACCTTGCACAAATACATCCAGCGCTTCACCAACGTTCCCCTCAAGATCCCCAAAGTGTCGGACGAGGCCATCATCTCAGCGTTCGCTGATGGCGTCCGAGACGTCAAGATGAAGGAGGAGCTTGCCATACATGAGGACCAGCTCTGGAGATGTTCAACATGGCGACCAGGTGCACAAGGGCAGACGAAGGTCGCCTCTCACTCCTCAAGATCCCTGAAGCCGATCCTGAAGACAAGAAGGCAAAGGCGAAGGACGTGAAGCGCAAGGGCCTGGCGGTGCTCACGGTCGAGCCTAACATGAAGCGCGGCTATGATCACCCTGAGTCTTCAAAGGGCAACCGCCCGTTCTGCGTCTTCCACAACGTGCACAACCAAAAAACCAGCGACTGCCAAGAGCTCAGGGCTATACGCGACGGGCACCTTGGCCGTCACCCTGAGCGCAACGACCGTGGCTACGGCCACGGAGGAGGTCGCGGCGGAGGCCACTGGGATGACCGTGGCCCCTGTCAGGATTGGCGTGACCAGCCTCATGAAGACCGTTGGCAGGACCAGCCTCGCAACGGTCCATGGCGGGACCAACCTCGTGAGGACCGTCTCAGGGTAATGCTGGCCTCCCTCCGTTGCCACCGCCACCAAGAAAGAACGAGGACCATCACCAGGACGATGGGGCTGGGGGCTTCCAAGAGCCTTGTGCTATCGCCTGCATCCTGGGATGTGCTCAGGCCCCTGCATCCCATCACATCTTCAAGCACTTCACTCGTGAGTTGAACACGGCCCTCCCCAAGCTCGAGGCGTCGCGTCCACTCAGGTGGTCCAAGTACACCATCACTTTCGACTCTTCGGACCAGCTCAAGTGCGCGGCCACTTCAGGCGCGCTCCCCATGCTCTGCTCACCTACCATCAGCAATGTTCTCGTCACCAAGACACTCGTCGATGGCGGCGCTGGGCTCAATGTCCTCTTTGTCGATACATTTGATAGGCTCCAGGTGCCATACGACCAGCTTCAGCCCACCAAGCCATTCTCAGGAGTGACCAACGGCTCCATGCACCCCATTGGGCAGATTCGTCTCCCCGTCACCTTCGGCAAGTGTGACAACTACCACACCGAGCACATCGACTTCGACGTCACTCGCATTCGCATGCCGTACAACGCCATCCTTGGGTACCCAGCCCTCACCAAGTTCATGGCAGCAACGCACCACGGCTACAACGTCCTCAAGATGCCAGGAAGCGGCGACATCATCACGGTCGCCTGCGATGAGAAAGATGCGGTGTGCTCCCTCGAGCGCGCCTACCAGGCCGCGGTGATCGAGAACTCGGATGGCGAGGGCGTCACCCTTCCCCCTAAGGTTTGCCCCAAGAAGAAGAAGAAGAAGCTCCTCCTCAAGGGCACTCAAGAGGCTGGCGCGCCTGATGATCGGGACTCAAGCCCCTCGCCCTCTGCTGGGGCGCCTGTCCCTCTCGGTTGGGCTCGGGGGCTCTTCTCTGGAACGCCTTTGACCTGGCCAGTGTCATGAGGGAGGCATTCGGGCACCATGTGGAGGCGTGCTCCAACGCGCGCTTCCAGGAGCAAGGCACAGGGCACAAGGCACCAAGCGTGCAGGAGTTCATCATCAGGGCAATCGAAGATCTTCAGGAGGTGCGGGCCATGCGAGGCGAGCAACGGCCTGCATCGCTCAATGAAGCTATTGCTCAGGACGCAAGCGGCGAGCTGTGCATCTGCATTAACATCCCGGGCCTCAATAGAGTTGCTTCTCAGGAGCTCTTCTGGTCATCCAGCATTGGCCGGTGTGGAGGCCACCCCCACAGCTACATCTGCATGTCATTCGATCTGTCAGGCATGGTTGCCTCGCTCTAGCGATGCATGCATGGCGTCCTAGCATCTCGTGAAGCCAGGCGCAGGCAGACCTGGCAAAGGAGGAGTTAGAGCCTCCAGAGCCCCCCGAGGCTCAGGAGCCTACTGGCTCATGAGGAGCAACTTCTGTGGCGTGCATCTCTAGCTACTTCAACACTTCTACCCCAACGGTGCCAGGTGACTCTTTAGTTTGTTCAGTTGAGGGCGCCCCTCGGGCTGCATTATCCTCAAGCTGTATGGGTCCGCCCTGCAGCATGTATCATTTTGCGCATCTATCAGAACTTATTTTGCCCTTTTATGAGCTGCCTTATATTATTACCTGCCTGTCCGGTGCTTCGCCAACATGAACGTCGTGCGCCCTTACGACCCCGCCCGCGATCGCATCATGATTAAGGACTGGCACGGCGTCTGTGCTCGGGTCCGTCCCTGCAGCGTTGCTAAACCCAAGTGGTCGAGCTCTGTCTCACGGGCCAGCCCCGTGTACGTCACCTCCCGTGGCCCTTTGTGCCTTGTTCTCGCATGATCCAATCGCGAGTGGATAAGTTAGGGTGCGCGGCACGGTGCCTCGCCACCACGGGAGTCACGCGCCAGTTGTCTTTCTATAGGATCGATGCATGAGAAGTCTGGGCACGGCGTCTATGCTCGGGTCCGTCCCTGCAACGTCGACAAATCCAGCGGCTGAGCTCTGTCTGGTGGGCCGGCCCTATTCACGTCACCTCCTGGGGTCGCTAGTGTTTGGCCTTCTCATGCAATATCCTCTAGAGATTCACTCAGCATAGGTGACCTAACCATCTCGTAGGATTCCAACGAGCATCCTTACCAAAAATTCAGGTGCAACCCGCCTTGAGGTAGGGCCTCGTGAGTCCTGCACTGGCTCATGGGTTCCCATATACACCTCCTCTAGTCCTGTCGTGCAAGCCACGTGCCAGGACCGGGTTGTACATGCCCCGGAGTCTCCCCTCAGAGGGAGCTCCCTCCCATGCACCGGTGAATCCCCATGCTCCGTGTTGGCGGACGACACGGTCGAGGAGCGGCTATGCCCATGCAAGAGTGGAAGTGTCATGCTCCGGGCTGATGATAAACAACTGAGGGCACCCTAGCGGTTGCACTAACCTCATGAGAGCCCTAGGGCTCGTCTTCTGGCCCCACCGCACCAACTTTCACCTGGGAGAGCGGCGCGAGGGGGACGGGCACAAGGGCTGCATCCAGGTCACGCCTGGCGCACGCCACCCTACCAGGTCTTCGGCACCTGGTCATCTCGCGACCCTCCCAAGCGAAAGTTGGCGAGGAAAGGTATGCGGACTCAGGATTAACCCAGACGCCTCTCGCACTTCCTTCACGAGGCCGTTCATACGTCAAGGGGGACCCCTGAGCATCGCGACTCAGGGGCCTCACTAGTCACGTAGCCCATCACCCCTTGGCCTCGTCCTGGCGATCAGGACGACCCAACGGCGGCTCAGGTATGTGCGGGGATGGACCCTGCCGAAGCAGAACACTAAAGGCAAATGGAAGGAAATCAAGCACGGGAAGGAAACTCGCATGATCGTAGCAAATTATTACAAACCATAATGTTCACAAACCAAAACAGAAGTTCTTATGCCTCCACGAGGCACGTTAAATGTTGTAGTATAAAGATGGGAGGCGCCGCCTTCAGCCCTGCTCGCTGCCGCCAGTCGCCTTGGGGAGCGTGTCCTCGACGGTGTCGCCGTCGCCTTCGCCGCTGGCCGCGGTCGCCAAGGCCTCAGGGTCAATGCAGCGGAACTTCACCACCAGGGCTTCCACATGCTCCTTCATAGCTTCAGCAGCAGCCACCCGGGACTTGGGCACCACCGGCTCCAGCAGCACGCCAAAGTCCAGGCTGGGGCATACGAGATGGAGATGGTTATAGGCACGCATCGCAGTCGCAGAGAAGAGCCCGCGGCACTTCCCTTCCACCATGGAGCCCATCGCTGCGGAGATGTTCCCCAGCTCCTCGACAAGCTTGGTGAGAATACCAGGAAGGCCACCATCCGGGGTCGCCAGCGGCTCGTCGTACCCTTCCCTGTAAAGGGAGTGAAGCGCCTCACGGCACTTCCGCTCGAAGGAAGTGAAGGCGTCACGCCTAGCCTTCTCGGTCGCGGCAAGGATTTTATCCTTGGCCTCCAGCTTGGTCGTCTCCCCCGAGACGCACTTGGTGTGGGACACATGGGCCGCGTCCACCTCCTCCTTCATCTTCTCCAGGCAGCTTCACTCCGCGCCCTGCTCTTGGGATGCCTGCTCTAGCTCGGCGTCAAGATCGGCAAGTGCGGACTCTCGGGCCCTGAGCTCCTTCTCCCGTGTCTGGAGACCGCGGGCCTGGGAGGTCTGCTCCTCATGAAGCGTCTTCAGCTCGGCCTCCACCTCGCGGCAGCGGCTTCTAGCGGACGCAGCATCGGCCAGCGTTAGCGTCGCGGGCTGTTGTGGCCTTGGCATCCATGATGGTAGCCTCGGCCTGGCTCCAAGCCGTCCTGACAAACGAGTCAACTCGGAGCCACCCCGAGATCAGCTCCAAGCGCCCCGTCGCCGCACGCCCGTCAGCACCCTGAAGATCGTCCCAGAGTTGGTCCAGCGTGGCATAGGCCTCCTCTAGAGCACCGAGCCTAGCGGAGGAGCCTTGGCCCACTAGCACAAGAGCCCAGGGAGGATGTGACACCGACACGTGGACTGGCGCTGTCGTGGCGGCATCGGAGGCAGGGGCTTCGGGGCCTTCGCACCCTTCATGAGTGCGTCAGGAACCGGCACCCCCGAAGACTGCTGAGTCTCTGGAGCGGCATCCTCCTCCTTCTTCTTCACCTCAGGGGCCAACCTGATCTTCAGGAGAATGACATCATGAGCATGGTGTTGCGATAGAAGGTAAGAATGAAGTAAGGTGCTCACTCATCTTCGATGATGTATGCTCTTTTCTTGCCCAGGACGGTGGCACCCCCAAGCTTCTGTAGCAAGGGCCTCATCACAGTCGGAGGCCCGGCCGGGCGCACGACGAGAGACTCCGGAGCGGCGGTAGCGGGCGACAAGGAAAGGGCGCTACCCTAAGGGTGTGTCGGCATCGTTTCCCCTTTCAAGCCCCCACGGATCAGCCTTCGCAGCGGGGTCCCACTAGACCTCGTGACGACCCCGGTGAGACGCTAGGACCCTCCGACCAAGCCTTCCCCGACTCGTCATCAACAGGAAGACCCTGGAGGAGCTCGCTCTACAGCGGAGGAGAAGTCTCCCCCATCCCTTCATGGGTCGCCTCCGAGTCTCCCTCCTCCTCCGCGGAGTGCTTGCCGGAGGATACCAACATTGGGGAGTTAGGAGGCCCAAGTGGCACGAGCCCTCGCTCGTTGAAGAGTGGCATGGAGGTGGCCAGCATCGTCCCATCGTCGCGGCGATACAGTGGAAGGTGGACCGCCGGAAGGCAGACTGGATCCTTCTCGAGCAAGACCTGCACAGCCTTGCCCACATCGTCATCTGTCAGATTCCCTCGGCGCAGCCGAAGGTCATCTTCTGCGTCCTTGAGGTCCCACATGGGACACGATTGAGCTTGGAGGGGGGCCAGGCGCTGCATCAGGAACTCATGGACAATCACATGCACCGTCAGTGCCACGGAGCCCATGTCTACGTGCATCTTCTTCAAGATTGGCGTCGCTCGTGGGTCGGTGAGCTTCTCGTGAGACCACTGAGGCAGCTTCTCCAGTGGCCCAGTTGGCAGCTCCAATCGAGCATGATGGCTCCGGGCGTCCAGGTGGATCCACCTGCACCAGAAGTCCTCCACCTTCTTCTCGGCCTTCATAAGCGCATTGCTATCATGGAGCGCAATGAAGGAGACGCATCCGGAGCGCTGGTTTGAGCAATGCATCCGGAGGGAGAAGAAGTGGTGGAGCAGCACGACGGAGGGCCTCACCCCCACGAAGGCCTCGCAGTAGAAGGCAAAGATCGACAGGAGGAGGACGAAGTTGGGTTGGAGATGAAGCACGTGGATCTGGTAGTGGTCGAGGATGGCGAAGAAGAACTTGGAGAAAGGCGGGACGAGCCCTGCAAAGAGGTTGTGGAGGAAGAAAGGGAAGAACCTACCCTCCATGGCTTCCCGCTCGGTGGAGCCAACCCAAAGCTCGGTCACTCCCCCTCATTCTCATTGCCCGCCGTCAGCGGGAGCACGACGGTGAGATGCTCGACTTCAGTGATGGATGACGGGCTGAGGGCCGCTGCGACAGTAGGAGTAGAGAGCGCGGCCACGTCGGCAAGCTTCACCTTTTTCCCCATCACTGGCGAGAAGCTCGGGAGCGAGGGCTTGGTGGATCTGGAGGCGCACTTGGCAAGAGATGGATAAGATCTAGAGCAAGGCGAAGGGAAGGCAATGAAGCCTCGACAGCGGGAGTTGGCCTTTTTGTCAGGCTGCGCTAGTTGCTGAGGTGACGTGGGGAAGCGGAGACGCCCATGTCCCATCAAGCGCCACACGTTGGCTCATTCCGCGAGCAATTGGGGCCCGTGGTGATCCGCACTTGCCCTTTGGCTTCGCCTCGAAGCCAAGTGTGAGTGTGCCTTGGGCACGGGGGCTTTTGTCGGCGTTATGGGAACCGGGGTACCCAGACTTGCTTGCCTGCGGCCCACAGTGTGGCTCCATCGATGGTCTGACACAGCCCATATCTTTGACTATGGCAAGACAGACCCTCGCAAGGGGCCAAGCCTCGCGAGGCGGACGACGTCAAGACCTCCTAGGAGAGCGGCCTCCTTAGTTAGCCTCCTGACAGAGCGGAGATATGTATGCAAGAGCAGCCTCGTGAGGTTGAAATGACATCGCCCATGACGACCAAGGCCAGGCACGCGCCAGCGCGCGCAGAGCGATAGGTTTCCTCTTCGGTGCAAAGGAGGCAAGCGCAGGTGTGGAGTCCCAAGGAATCAACCAAAGGTTGCCATTTGCGTGCAACGAGATCAGGACCGCCAGAACGACAGGATGGATGTCATCGCCAAGCCCACCACAACGTCATGATCAGGAGCTTTGCAGGCGAAGACCTCCTTTTGTCAGGATCAGATTACTACTTGTCCCCTTTCAAATTTGGCCGTTGTGGGATCCCTTCCCGCCTATGTTTTGAGGGAAGAGGACCAAGGCCACTATAAATATAGCCTAGCCACCACCGTAGAAAGCATCGGGTGATCAGCTCATCGAATCCCCTAGAGCTCATCACAACAACAAGCCTCCTGAAGTTGTTCTTCCACTTGTACTAGTTCATCCTCAGCCCCCAGCGAGGCTAATCCACCACAAAGCAGGAGTTGGGTTTTGCACCGCAAGGTGGCTCGAACCTGGGTAAACTGCCGTGTCCTTCTCCTTCTTGTTCATCAAGCTAGGTCTTGAGAGCAGCGGATCAAGTGGCTTGAGAGGTTGATTTCTTCGCACACGCCCTTGAGTTCGAACCTTTCTTGGGTCTGCGGAGCCCGAAATCCAACACAATTTCTTCTTATGTTCTCTGCTAGATAAGAACTTTGGAGTGATTCTTCATCGCACGTTGAGGGATGGTTATGTGATCCAATTAGATTAGCATTGTTGAGAGATTGCACTAGAGAAAGTACGGACCCTAGGCCTCATTTTCAAGCATTGCAATACCGTTTGTGCTCCGTTTTATCAATTGCTACCTTGCTGTTTTTTATTGTTCCTATCACAAAAATCAGTATCTACTATCATTGCTACGCTTTTATTACCATCTCTTCGCCGAACTAGTGCACCTATACAAATTACCATTGTATTTGGTGTGTTGGGGACACAAGAGACTTCTTATTATTGGTTGCAGGGTTGTTTGAGAGAGACCATCTTCAACCTACGCCTCCCACAGATTGATAAACCTTAGGTCATCCACTTGAGAGAAATTTCCTACTATCCTACAAAACTCTGCGTTTGGAGGCCCAACGTGAGGCTACAAGAACAAGTTGTGTTGTAGACATCACTAGCCAAAAATCCACGCCAAGTAGAGATACTACTTGTGCATAAAAAACTCGTAAACCCAGTTTCATGTCATGAGAGTCCACTATATCTACCTAGGGATTGAATAAGATCCTTCAAGTAAGTTATCATCGGTGCATAAAGCAATAAAAATTGCTCCTAAATATGTATGATCTTTTATTTTAAGGGAAAATAAGCTTTGTACGATCTTGTGATGGTAAAGAAATAAAAGCGACAGACTGCATAATAAATGTTGCTATCACAAGGGGCAATATAAAGTTACGACCATTTACATTAAGAGCTTGCACATCCAAAAACAAAAAGCGCATGGCAACCTCTGCTTCACTCTGCGAAGGGCCTATCTTTTACTTTTATGTATTTACTTTTCATGCAAGAGTCAATAGTGTTCATCTCTAATCCCTTTTCATTTTTCTCTTTTGCAAGCATCATGTGGTGGGGAAAGATCTAGGCATATATATCCATTTGGATATGAGTGATCATGAGTTATTATTGTTGATATTACCCTTGAGGTAAATTAGTTGGGAGGAAAAATTATAAGCCCCAATCATTCTATGTGTCTGACTGAAACTTTTGCTCCATATATATGTTGTGAGTGTCAGCAATCATAGAAGGCTAAATGATAGTTGAGTATGTGAACTTGCTAAATAAAAGCTCTTACATGAGACCCTTCCTGAAAATATGATGAAGTGTAATTGCCTTGTTGACTGAGAACATAGTTTGTTAGTTTTCAAGAAAGTTTATGCTTCATACTTCGTAATTGTGAAGAATTGTTACTTGCTCAGGAGAAATTCTATGATATCATATATTGTTGTTATAATAATGATCATGATTCTTCCATGCCCGTATTTTGTTTTATCGACACCTCTCTCTCTCTCTCTCTCTCTCTCTCTCTCTCAACATGTGGTCATGCTTATCGATATCGGTTTTCGCTTGAGGTCACGTGAGGTCTAAGGTTGGGGGAGTTGATACGTCCATTTTGCATCATGTTTTCCTATTGTTATTTATAATGTTTTTTGATCAATATAACACTTTTTGGAGCAATTCTAATGCCTTTTCTCTATTAATTTGCAAGAATCACATAAAGAGGGAGATTGCCGGTAGGTGGAATTCTGGACCTGAAAAAGCTACTTCAGAGATACCTATTCTGCACATCTGCAAATCAGTTGAATTTCACAGAGAATTATTTTTGAATAAATAAAAAATACCGGAGAAAAGAATACCAGAGGAGGCCACCCAGGTGCCCACAAGGCACCAGAGTGCGCCCACCCCCTAGGCAAGCCCTGGTGGCTTGTGGGGCCCCTGGCCAGCCTTCGTGGGCCATCTTATAGTATATAATCCCATTTTCCCAAGAAAAAATAAGGAGAGGAATTTTGGGACGGAGCGCCACCGTCTCGAGGCGGAACTTGGGCAAAAGCACTTTTGCTCTCCAGCGGGGCGATTCCGCCAGGGATACTTCCCTATGTGAGGGGGAAATTGAAGCCATCGTCATCACCAATAACCCTCTCATCATGGGAGGACCAATCTTCATCGACATCTTCACTAGCACCATCTCATATCAAACCCTAGTTCATCTCCTGTATTCAATCTTTGTCTCAAAACCTCAGACTGGAACCTGTGGGCTGCTAGTAGTGTTGATTACATCTTGTAGTTGATGCTAGTTGGTTTATTTGGTGGAATATTATATGTTTAGATCCTTGATTTTATTCAATACCCCTCTGATCTTGAACATGAATATGATTTGTGAGTAGTTACTTTTGTTCTTGAGGACATGGGAGAAGTCTTGTCATAAGTAATCATGTGAATTTGGTATTAGTTTGTTATTTTGATGATATGTATGTTGTTCTTTCCCTTAGTGGTGTTATGTGAACGTCGACTACATGACACTTCACCATATTTGGGCCTAAGGGAATGCATTGTAGAGTAGTAATTATATGATGTGTTGCTAGAGTTACGGAAGCTTAAACCCTAGTTTATGTGTTATTCTTTAAGGGGCTGATTTGGATCCATACATTTTATGTTATGCTTAGATTTATCTTGATTCTTCTTTCGTAGTTGGAGATGTTTGCGAGAGGGGTCAATCATAAGTGGGAGACTTGTTCAAGTAAGAACGACACCCAAGCACCATTCCACCCACATATCAAAATATCAAAGTAATGAACGTGAATCAAACAAACATGATGAAAGTGACTAGATGAAATTCTCGTGTGTCCTTAAGAGTGCTTTGCTTATTATAAGAGCTTGTTTCGGCCTGTACTTTGCTAAAAAAAGTATTGGGATACCTTGCTGGACCTTAGTTACTATTGTTGCTTGTTGCTCGTTACAAATTACCTTGCTATCAAACCATCTGTTACCTATAATTCTAGTGCTTGCAAACATTACCTTGCTGAAAACCGCTTGTCATTTCCTTCTGCTCCTTATTGGGTTCGACACTCTTACTTACGAAAGGACTATGATTGATCCCTATACTTGTGGATCATAAGTATTGCATCAAAAATAACTAACTTTCTTCCTTCCAGCACTCCTAAGAAGAATTGGAAAAGGCCAGCTATGAGAGGACCGTCTCCTTGTAAAAGAGGAAGATGAGCATTACTTCTACAGCAGTAGGCACACATGGGTCTGTGACTGGCAGCAATATGCATAACAAAACTGTTGCAACTCAAGAAGGTGTGTAGGCTGGTGTGCCCCAAATCTCAGCAAAAGCGACTAGAAGTAGAGATAAGTGTAGGATCTTAAGAAGCATGTCTAGAAGGGGGGGTGATTAGACTACTTGACCAATTAAAAACTATGCCTTTTCCCAATTTTAGTTTTTGGCAGATTTTAGCTATCTTGGCACAAGTCAAGCAATCTTCACACAATTCAAGCAAGCATGCAAAGAGTATATGAGCAGCGGAAAGTAAAGCATGCAACTTGCAAGAATGTAAAGGGAAGGGTTTGGAGATTTCAAATGCAATTTGGAGAGACGATGATTTTTGAGCCGTGGTTCCAATAGGTGGTGCTATCGTACATCCACGTTGATGGAGACTTCAACCCACGAAGGGTAACGGTTGCGCGAGTCCACGGAGGGCTCCACCCAAGAAGGGTCCACGAAGAAGCAACCTTGTCTATCCCACCATGGCCGTCGCCCACGAAGGACTTGCCTCACTAGCGGTAGATCTTCACGAAGTAGGCGATCTCCTTTCCCTTACAAACTCCTTGGTTCAACTCCACAATCGTGTCGGAGGCACCCAAGTGACACCTAGCCAATCTAGGAGACACCACTCTCCAAGAAGTAACAAATGGTGTGTTGATGATGAACTCCTTGCTCTTGTGCTTCAAATGATAGTCTCCCCAACACTCAACTCTCTCTCACAGGATTTGGATTTGGTGGAAAGAAGATTTGAGTGTTGGAAATATGCCCTAGAGGCAATAATAAATTAGTTATTATTATTATATTTCCTTGTTCATGATAATCGTTTATTATCCATGCTATAATTGTATTGATAGGAAACTCAGATACATGTGTGGGTACATAGACAACACCATGTCCCTAGTAAGCCTTTGATTGACTAGCTCGTTGATCAATAGATGGTTACGGTTTCCTGAGCATGGACATTGGATGTCGTTGATAACGGGATCACATCATTAGGAGAATGATGTGATGGACAAGACCCAATCCTAAGCCTAGCACAAAGATCGTAGTTCGTATGCTAAAGATTTTCTAATGTCAAGTATCATTTCCTTAGACCATGAGATTGTGCAACTCCCGGATACCGTAGGAATGCTTTGGGTGTACCAAACGTCACAACATAACTGGTGGCTATAAAGGTGCACTACAAGTATCTCCGAAAGTGTCTGTTGGGTTCGCACGAATCGAGACTGGGATTTGTCACTCCGGTTAACGGAGAGGTATCTCTGGGCCCACTCGGTAGGACATCATCATAATGTGCACAATGTGACCAAGGGCTTGATCACGGGATGATGTGTGACGGAACGAGTAAAGAGACTTGCCGGTAACGAGATTGAACAAGGTATCGGGATACCGATGATCGAATCTCGGGCAAGTACAATACCGCTAGACAAAGTGAATTGTATACGGGATCGGTTGAGTCCTTGACATCGTGGTTCATCCGATGAGATCATTGTGGAACATGTGGGAGCCAACATGGGTATCCAGATCCCGCCATTGGTTATTGACCGGAGAACGTCTCGGTCATGTCTGCATGGTTCCCGAACCCGTAGGGTCTACACACTTAAGGTTCGATGACGCTAGGGTTATAAAGGAAGTTTGTATGTGGTTACCGAATGTTGTTCGGAGTCCCGGATGAGATCCCGGACGTCACGAGGAGTTCCGGAATGGTTCGGAGGTAAAGATTTATATATGGGAAGTCTTGTTTTGGTCGTCGGAAAAGTTTCGCGCATTATCGGTATTGTACCGGGAGTGCCAAAAGGGGTCCGGGGGTCCACCAGGGGTCCACCTGCCCCGGGGGGGGGGGCACATGGGCTGTAGGGGTGTGCGCCTTGGCCTATATGGGCCAAGGGCACCAGCCCCAAGAGGCCCATGCGCCAAGAGATAAGGGAAAGGGAGAGTCCTAAAGGGGGAAGGCACCTCCTAGGTGCCTTGGGGAGGATGGACTCCTCCCTAGCCGCACCCTTCCTTGGAGGAAGGGCCAAGGCTGCGCCCCCCCCCCCTCTCCCTTGCCCCTATACATAGTGGAGGGGAGGGAGGGCAGCCGCACCTGATGCCCTGGCGCCTCCCTCCCTCCCGTGACACCTCCTCCTCTCCCGCAGGTGCTTGGCGAAGCCCTGCAGGATTGCCACACTCCTCCACCAGCACCACGCCATTGTGCTGCTGTTGGATGGAGTCTTCCTCAACCTCTACCTCTCTCCTTGCTGGATCAAGGCATGGGAGACGTCACCGGGCTGTACGTGTGTTGAACGCGGAGGTGTCGTCCGTTCGGCACTAGGATCTCCGGTGATTTGGATCACGGCGAGTACGACTCCTTCAACCCCGTTCTCTTGAATGCTTCCGCTTAGCGATCTACAAGGGTATGTAGATGCACTCTCCTTCCCCTTGTTGCTGGTTTCTTCATAGATAGATCTTGGTGACACATAGGAAAATTTTGAATTTCTGCTACGTTCCCCAACATTAAGTGGAAAGCAACTTGGGGAAGGCTAGAGATCAAGATTCATATGGTAGGAATGGAATATCTTGGCCTCAACACATGAGTAGGTAGTTCTCTCTCAGAAATGGTAAGTTGGAAGTGTAGGTTTAGTCTGATGGCTCTCAACACGAATGAAGAGGAGGTGGAGGGGTATTTATAGCCTCCACACAAAATCTAACCGTTACACACAATTTACCAATCTCGGTGGGACCGAATCAACAAACTCGGTCCGATCAATTTAATAAGCAATGTGACCGTTAGGGTTTTCAGTGGGACCGATGTGCAACTCGGTAGGACTGATATGGTTAGGGTTAGGGCATAACGAAATCTCGGTGAGACCGATTACACAAACTCAGTGAGACCGATTTTGGTAATAAGCTAACCAGAGAGTTGGCCAGGCAAACTCGGTGCAACCGATTACTCAAACTCGGTGGGACCGATTTTGGTAATAAGTTAACCAGAGAGTTTGCATTGTAATCTCGGTAGTACCGATTGCTCAAACTCGGTAAGACCGATTTTGATAATGTACATACACAGAGAGATTACAATCCCATCTCGGTGAGACCGAGATCCCTACCGGTGAGACCGATTTGCCTAGGGTTTGTGGCAGTGGTTATGACATCTGAACTCGGTGGTGCCGGATAGAAAGAATCGGTGGGGGCGAGTTTGACTTTAGGTTTAGGTCATATGTGTGGATGTGGGAAAGTAGTTGAGGGTTTTTGGAGCATATCACTAAGCACTATGGAGCAAGAAACTCATTAAGCAACACCTCATCCCTTCTTGATAGTATTGGCTTTTCCTATAGACTCAATGTGATCTTGGATCACTAAAACATAAAAATGCAGAGTCTTGATCTTGAAGTTTGAGCCAATCCTTTGTCCTTAGCATCTTGAAGAGGTTTCCACATCCTTTAGTCCATGCCACTTCATTGTTGAACTTGTCTGAAATATACTAGGTAAAAGTGTTAGTCCAACAAGAGATATGTTGACATTAATTACCATTACCACCCAGGGAGCACTTGTGCTTTCACTAAGGATGTAGCAAACCCAGCAGGAAACACCGGGAGAAAAAGGGACAAATCGTGAGTGTTCTCATGCGTGAACTATCAGTTCGGGGATGATATTTTATGAAATTCTATTGTAATATGCCATGTGTGAACTATGTGTGGTTGATAGCTATGTGCACTATGCACTCTAGTTTGTGAACTTGAATTTGGTACTATGTTGTCTGAAGTACTATGCAACTGAATTTCGTACCATGGAGTAATGTTGTCTGCAATATCATGCTATTATCACTGAGTATTCTCTCACATGCTATGAAACTGAATTTGTTACTATCTTGACTTATATATTCAAATAGATCATATTAGTGCACAATATATGAGGTACTACATTAACAACTGCATTGATACATCAGTGCATTCATAGATCATAAACTGCAAATACATCAGTGCATTCATAGATCATAAACCGCAAAATACATTTGTGCATTCATACATCAATGCATTCATACACGGGTGCATTCATAACTAATCAAAATACATGAGCTACTAGATTAACAAAATAATTGTTTAATGTGCATTTTGTGCGCACACTGACATTGCGATAGCTACCAGACAAATTGTAACTATAGGGAAAAACATTGTCCAAATGCGCATTATTTCCTTTCTTTCCTTCAATTCTCTGCTCAACGCATGATTTCTCTTCGCTAGATCAAGTGCTTGCTTCTCCAACTTATGACTTTGATCCAGTTAGCTTCAAGCATTGCATGCGAATCTTCAAAAACAAGCCCAACTCTTGATGGAGGTGTAGGGTCGACCCAAACCACCCACTCACATTCATCTGGCAACTACATGAACAATTTCTATTAGATCTGATGTCGAGTGCTTCATCAATAATTGAAACCTGAGAATGTAAAATGCAATGCAAAATCTTACGTCCACGGGGCAACCCAAAAATCGGCTACCGGTGCTAGCTCCACCCCATGAGACACAACGAGCAGGGATTAGGCCATGCCCTAGACAGAGATGCTTCCAGCAATTCTCTTAGCTAGAAAAAGGTGGAGTCTGGCATGTAAAACTCTTAGTTGTGCTACACAATTCCTACCCATCCACCTAATTTGACCAAAACCATAGAAATCACCCCCAAATCGAGCTAACCCTAGAAAATGGGTAAATTTAACTCTACTAATTACAAATTACCTCTCCGGCGGCGGCCGGCAACGGGCTCTCCGACGACAAAGAGGACACCTCCATGGTCGTGCTCAAGGCCTGCACGGCGCCCCCTCGAACAACTCCTTCCTTGCTCCTCATCTCTTTTCTTCTGTCTAGCATGAGGTAGCAGACGACTAAAAGGCTTGGTCAAAACGGTACAAAATCATGGTCAAATGAAGCAGACCACACGGAGCAGTCAGGGAAGGGCATTCAAGCGAGCCGTGGGACAAATATAAGGGCAAAACTGAGCAATGTGGAAAAGTAAGGGCAAATCCCCCAGGGTGGGTTCCAACAAGGGGCAAAATGTATTTGGCCCTTTAATTTATTTTGTAAATTTAGTTTTGCTTTCATTTTTATTTATTTTTTCATCCGTCATATTTTCTTTATCATTTTTAAAATCATTAATAGTTTTCTAAATAAATTTTAAATCCACGAGCATTTTACATATTCATAAATATTTTTAGTTTGTAAATATTCTCAAATTCATGAACATTTTCTAAAATCACTGAACATGTTTTCAAGTTGATGAATTGTTTTTAAGTTTGTGAAGATTTTGAAATTCATGAATTTTTTTGAAAAATACAATATCCTTTTAAATTCATGATTATTTTTTCAAATCAAAGAACACCTTTTCAATTTTTGAACTTCCTAAATTCATGAATATTTTTCCAAAATCCGTGAACAATTTTTTACAGTGCGTGGACATTTTCCAGTCCATGATTCGTGTTTATAAACTGAACAAAATTTTAATCCATGAATAATTTTTTTAGGAAACTAGCCAAAAATAAATGCTCCCTCGACTTATTTTCACTCTGCATATTAGCTTTATCTTAAGTTAAATTTCGTAAAGTTTGGCCAATATTATAAAAAATATATATCAAGATTTACAATATGAAATCAGTATCAGTAGATACATCAAGGAAATAATTTTCATATTGGACTTCTAAAATATTGTATATGTTGATATTTTTTAATATAAATTTGATCCAACTCACAAAGTTTGACTTCAGAAAAATCTTATATGTGGATTAAAAAGAAATGGAAGGAGTGCTATTGAAGTAGTAAATCAGCTACAAACTTTACTACTTCATGAGAAAGCAACGGGATGGGCGAACGAACCCTAGCTGCCACACCTTGTTTTGATCCCTCGCAATGCCGCGAGGGAGCGCCGCTGGGCAAGGCCCACGCAACATCGGCGAGGAGGCTTCTACTGCCTTTATTGAGGAGTTGGTGGGATGTTGCGGGACGACAACAATGCTGCATGGTCGGACGGCGATGGTAGGCATGCGATGTTTGACGGCAAAGTCGATGGTCCAATGCATTGATTTTCAATTGTGGCCCGGCCTCGCCAGGCTATCCGAGATGATGGAGTCAGTGCATTGTCCTGGATGGCGGTGAGCTCCACATCAGACCCAGACTTGGCGTGCGGTGGCATGGTTTTTTTTTTCTTGAGGGAATCTTCGACTTTGGTTAGGGGGCAGCGACACGGCGACACTATCCACCTACAAAAATAATGTTCTCCCCGCTCTTTTCATGTTCTCCCGTGTTCATCACATGTGGAGGGCATGTGGATCCCCAGTAGATGAATAAACTTTGACACCCCCAAGGATTTGAATGTATTTATCACTATCATTTGTAACAATCTGTAATACTTAGAATATGGCCATGTTGCAAAAATATAATAAACCGGATAGAAACCATCCACCGTACTGGAAAATGGTCGGAATACAACTCATACTTTGTACTGGGACAAAACAACACACACAAAAATTAACTAGGCCGGACCACCTGCCCAGGGCGCTCGATATCAGGGGGCAACTTTTTTCGGAGGGGGTGTGTCGCTTAGAGAAAGAACGAACAAGGTCTCGCTTGAAACGAGCGTCAGATGGGCCAGCTCGACATGCTGGAGGTCCGCAAGCGTTAGGCGCTTGTTTTTTCATATTTCCCCTTTTTGTCCTTTATTTTATTTTATTTTATTTTTAAATAACCTAAACATATATATTATAAAAAACAACTTTACATAAATAAATGTTAATAATGCATTTAAAAAATGTTAAACGTGTGTCAAAAAATGTTTCTAATGTATATGAGAATGTACAATGTGTATGAGAAAAGTAGACATCCAAATATATATTGTAGAAAATTGTTAATCATTTCTTTAAAAATGCTGAACGTGTATAAAAAAATTCTCCTCATGTATAGGAAAAATTTACAATATTTATGAAAAAAGTTGACATCAATATGTTTGAAAACAATGTTAATCATGTATTATTTTTTAGGGAATGTTAATCATGTACTTGAAAATGTTAAAATATTAAAATATGCAATCTGTATGAAAGAAAGTAGACATCAAAAGAAATGTCTGAGAAAATGTTAATCATGTACTTGAAAAATCTTAAATGTCTATAAGACAAATGTTTCTTATGTATATGAAAAATTTGACATCAAAATATATATCCACAAAAATGGTAATCATGTATTTGAAATAAATGAGTATAAAAAATGTTCCTACTGTATACAAAAACAAATGTTCAATCTGTATGAAAACAAACTAGTCAAAACAAATTTTATTAGAATGTTAATCATGTATGCTTAAAAATAT
The DNA here is from genome assembly GCF_018294505.1 of Triticum aestivum. Taxonomy (NCBI): domain Eukaryota; kingdom Viridiplantae; phylum Streptophyta; class Magnoliopsida; order Poales; family Poaceae; genus Triticum; species Triticum aestivum. Next base: position 424,103,870 of record NC_057795.1, on the reverse strand, counting down.
AAACGGGTATAAAAAATGTTCCTACCATGTACATAAAATGCACTATGTGCATTAAAGAAGATTAGACATTTAAAACATATATAAAAATTGTTCAAAAATGTTAAACGTGTATATAAAAATATTTCTAATGTATAAAAGATATAGATTATGTGTAAAAAAATGTTTATTGCCATTAAAAATATCAATTTGTATTTGAAAAATATTAACCATGCATTCCAAAAAGTGTTCAACACATATATTTTAAAAAATGTAAATCATGTATTTAAAAAATATTAAACATGTATCAACAAAACATTTCAACCGTACACTAAAAAAGTACATTGTGTACTAAAAATAGACATGTGTTGAACAAAAAAGTACCAATGAAAATCAACAAAGAAACAAAGAGAAACAAAGAAACCCAATGAAAACCGAATGAAACAGATTAAACAAAAAAATAAAAATAAAACAAAGAAAAAGAATGCAAACAGTGGAAACGGAGAAAGAAACGAAGAAAAATGCTGAAACCCAAAAATAAAAACAAAGAACTAAGAAATAAAAGAATAGAAAAAGCAAGGAAAACAAAGGAACCTAAGAAATGGTAGAGAAAAGAAATAAAAAGCAATGATAACCGAGAAAGAAACGAAGAAAAGCGGAGCAAAATGAAAGGAACAATGAAAAATGAAAAGAAATACCAAAAAAACCAGAGACCATTGCAGAACAAAGGAAACCGTGTAAATGAAAGAGGCAGTGGAAACAATGAAAAACTATGAAAATTGAAATCCAAAACCCCCCGAAAGAAAACCATTACAAACGAGTAAAAACAATGAAAAAACAGTATTGTAGCGGGAAGAGAAACACTTAGGCGAGGGGAGTGTACATCTCGCTGTAAGTGACATATAGCTCCCGTGCTCGATGTCGCGTCATTTCAGTTCCCTGGCCTCCTCTGTTGGGGCAGCCCAGCTGCCAGTGATATTTTGCTCCAAAAGCTCTCTGGCTTGACCATTCCAACGAAGTCTAATACGGAGTTTATCTATAATAAAATACGGAGTAAAAACACGGAATTGCTAATGGAGCTCGAGCTCCAATGAGCCATTAATTTTAAAATATTCAAAATTAAAAATTTTAGTTTTTGAAAAAATCTGTAAGAAAAAGGATGCACATACATATGAATGTATACTACTTGTATGTAAAGTTCATGGAGGCGAGCTACACAAAAATATCAAAAACACTTATTTGTAGCACATGTACTGTTCATTACAAAAGTACATGATTTTATTTTGTACAGCTCAAATCAAAACTTAGTTTTTGATGAAATTTCACACACATCTATGTGTACATCTATAAGTACTTGTGTATTTATTTTCATACTTATTTTGAAACTTAAAAAATGCTTTTTGAAAATTCCGCGCTCCATCAGCAAAAATTCCAGTCTTGTAACAACACACTCCCCTGTCATTAAAACCTAAATGAAACACACCGATAGCCACTTGGCTGGTCCCTAATTTAGTGGTGACAGTGATGGTTAATGAGCGATCAATTTCCTATCGCGGGAGGAGGACTAGTACGCATCCTCGCTAGCCAGCCACATACAAAAGGTGTATATGTTAGCTCAAAGGACGAACGTCACATACTCTAGTATAGTACGTAGTTCTTCTTCTTCTTTTTTTCGGAAAAACTTCTAATCTATTCATCTTCAATCATGACAGTACAACGAATACCAGAAATAAAAATTACATCTAGATTCGTAGACCACCTAGCGACGACTACAAGCACCGAGGCGAGCCGAAGGCGCGCCGTCGTCATCGCCCCTTCATCACCGAAGCCGGGCACAACTTGTTGTAGTAGACTGTCGGGAAGTCGTCGTGCTAAAGGCCCCATAGGACCAGCACCCCAGAACAACAACCGCTGTCGATGAAAAATAACGTAGATCGAAAGGATCCAAACCGAAGACACACGAATGTAGATGACCAACGACGAGATCCGAGCAAATCCACCAAAGATAGATCTGTCGGAGATACACCTCCACACGCCCACGAACGATGCTTGACGCACCGCCGGAACGGGGGCTAGGCGGGGAGACCTTTATTTCATCTTTAGGAAGCCACCGCCGTCTCGCCTTATTGAGTAGGACACAAACGCTAACAAGATTGAAAACAACGACTAAAAACGGAGTCCTCCCGCCGGCCCTTGCCATGATCCACCACGCCTCCATGGCCCTAGAGCCACAGGAGATGAGGCGGACCTGCGCCAGCACTGGCGAAAGACACGAATCCTAACTTTCTTTCTTGAAGGAGGAAGAGAGTACGTAGTTCTTCAAGGGAACATGATCCCTTGATTGCTGCGTTGAGTCCATGATCCTTCTCGATCATTTCCAAGTCACCGTCCCTACGCACCTAACCTAAAGTATATACAAAGGATTCCTTAATTGACTGTAATCTACTCCATCTCGTTGGCGCATCCAGTTAGTGTACTAGGTTGCCACATCCAGGATCTATACTCTGAGAGAGTGTTGCCGGGGCCACGCTCGTGTCAACCTGTCCAAATTGTGGGCCGACATGCACGTATAGTATTATTAGTATTCAACAAGATCAATGTATTGCTGTAAGTCAAAGACGTCCACGTACATACAGTACCGAAATGGGAACATTGGGAAGGTTGGACTACAGGACCGAAATATTCGCTCTCATCCTTCTCTAAAAATCAGAGAGGGCGAACGTTCAACGTCAAGATATTTTCATAATTTGTGTAGTACGAGCTGTGGGCCCTAGAGCCTAGAGGTAGTAAATAAAACACGCTGCTAGTATATGTGTACACCCGCTGTACTGCTACTAGGATAAATTTTGGGATATCCACGACCCGCTAGCTGGTCATTGACTCGATGCACACACTGTAGCTAATCGGCCGAGGCTACGTTAGCAGCAGTCCTTGGTTTTGAAAACAGCTGCATGCGTTTGATGAAGAACTAGCCAAGGTATAGCTACCCCATTCCCATGCGATCGCATATGATTGCACTTGCACGTAGACGTAGGTGCACCAGCCTTGGCCGGTCCAATATCCTCACGTCACATGACACGATAGGATGGATCCAGCCATCCAGGGCATGCACTAGAGGGTAGCAGCTCAGCGCTGCACGGGGGGCATGCACATGCTGCGTCGTCGTACCTGCATGCGCTCGCGCTCACCGCCGTGCCCACACGTGGTGGCTGACGGTCGTGCCCTCGCGAGCAAGCTAAGTTAGAGTAGGTGTACTTGTCCTATACAAGGTACGGTCAAGCGTTAAGACTTCCTGTGATCAACTTATTGGTGCTGATTATTGGTCTATCATTCAGGCTCCACGGCACGCGTGGCTCCCAAGCTTGCCCTCTGCATGCCTTGACGCGCCACGTGTGCACGACGTGGCGGGAAGCGCGCATATGATCATGCATGCAGATCGATGCCGCGCCATACATGGTTATCATTGATCGATCTCCTAGCTTGTTAGTAGTATTAAATTCCTGTGATCCATCGCGGTGTTACAGTTGTGGCTCCATGGATGGTGCTACGTGCGTTCTACACAAAATGGCAACTTGCATGAAGATTCCTGGAGCAGCGTACGTGTCCGATGACGTATCTAGCTAGTTAGACTATTCTACGACACGTACGCGAGCATGGGATAGCCCGGATTGGTGATAGTTTGGGGAGGGATCTACTATGCCCATGATGTAGCTGCCCCCAGAATGGAGGTGGAATCGATTCACTAAACTTGCGGCTTGCACGCTTTATACCCGACATGCGTACGTGATCCGCCCTGCGGATACTATACGTGATGCATGTCGCCTATAACTTTGTTCTTGATAAATTTATGAATAAATTGCCCGCTTACAAAGCCAATATGCTTTCACATGCTGCGAGGCTTGAATTAATTCGCTCGGTTTTCTCTGCTATTCCTGTTTATTATATGGCTAACATCTTGTTCACAAAGAAGTTTATTGCAAAGCTCACGACTGTCATTAGAAATTTTTGGTGGACAGGTGTTAGGGAAAATGATTCTACAAGGAGTCTTTGTCTTCGTGCATGGAAAGACATATGCAATTCTAAAGAAGAAGGTGGACTGGGCATAAGAAATTTGAAAGCTATCAATGAGAGTCTTGTTCTTGCAGCTGCTTGGAGAATTGCTAAATCCCCCTTTTCTCAGTTGTATTTAGTTCTTAAGGCTAAATATTTTCATGACTCCTCCATCTGGGTTGCTCTTTCTTCTGCTCCTAAATCTGCTTTTTGGGCTTCGGTTTTGAAAATGATTCCTAAATTAAAAGCTCATTCCTTTTACCAATTAACTCAAGGTAATATCTCTATTTGGAGCACACCTTGGTGCACCCTTTGGGCCTCCATCCATGATCATCTCATTATTCAAGAACCGGACTTTAGATATCCTTCTTTAGTTAAGGATCTTTGGCTCCCTGGACAAAAAAATTGGAATAATGAGCTTGTTCATTTACTTTTCCAGCAACCTATGGCCTCAATTATTCTCCAAACTGATATTATCAATGACGATGGTCCGGATTTGCTTTGTTGGGATCTCACTCCGAATGGTATTTGTTCTTCCAAATCTGCTTATAAGCTTTGTTTGCAGGACATTCATGCAGTTCCCAGGAATGCTCCTTCTGTTCTTTTTTTGGAATTGAAGAATCTTCTCAAGATGGTTTGGAAACAAAAACAGGTTTTGCCTAGGGTACAAACTTTTGCGTGGAGGCTTCTTAGAAGGGCTTTGCCTACAGGTTTGCGAGCTAGTCGATTCTCTGTGCATATATCTAAAAACTGTTGTAGGTGCGGCCATCAGGAGGATGAATCCCATTTATTTTTTCTTTGTCCCTTTGCTCGTGCGGTTTGGTTTGACTATCCTTGGTTTATTAGGTCTGATGTTTTAATCCAAGGTCATACTTCCATGCATTCTATCCTTATTGCCTTGCTTCAAATGGGACATCCTAATGGTTCTATCTCTAACATTCTTAATTTCTTATGGTGTCTTTGGAAGGCTAGAAATGATTTTCTTTTTGACAGGAAAAAGGCTCTTCCTCATCATGTGCACATTGCTACTATGGCCTTGTCCTCTGATTCTTATAATGACTTGCCTCGTTTCTCTAAGATGCAGGTGATGCCACAAGTTCTTTCTCCTCCTGATCATCTTCCTATGCAGGGTCGAACTCTTAAGTCGGATTTGCTCATTACGGGGACCAAAATATTTTCTGACGCTGCTTTCAGAAGTTCAAAAATTCCTGGTCTATTACAGGGAGCAGTTGCTACTGGAATAGGGGTCTATCTTGTTTTGCCTCAAGATCGTTTTGAAATCAATGTGCAAATTCAAGCATCAGCTCCTCCCACTACTTCTCCTCTACATGCAGAAGCTCTGGCTCTTTCTTTTGCAGCTCAAGTGGCTAGTAAGCTCAATATTTGGCAGCCAACCTTTCTCATGGATTGTTTCTCTTTATCTTTGGTGGCTGCTACCGGCAAGATTATGGAATCTACCACCCCTTGGAGCATCAGGAAGCCTTTGGCTGATTTCTTCAAGCATGCTAACAGCTTGCAACCTCGAGTGTTTCATATTTCTAGGGAAATTAATGGCATAGCACACAATGTAGCTCACCAGGTTCTTCATTCTAGGGTTGAACCTCAAGTTTGTTGCTTCGCCAGCTCATAGACATAGTTCCTGTCCTGTGCTGTCTCTTCTCTCAAATTTTCAGGTTCAGGAGTTTGTAATTCACGCTGTACACTGTTTCTGAGATGAAATGAATTTGGCGCTTCGAGCGCCTTTTGTTGTTCAAAAAAAATAATACGTGATGCATGGCGCAATTATTAAGCATGGTTCGGGCAATAGTTAATCGAGAGTGGCCCAACGGGGTAACCGGTGCACGCGGCATCTGCTCGATTCCTGATCATAATCATGCCACTCATGGCCAGGCAAATAATTGGCTGGCTGGCCGGCCGTAGCCCTAGGACCAGGGAAACCTGATCAGCTTGCAAGCGCTGACCACCCGTTGTCTTTTCCTACCCCAAGCAATGCAAAGCTGGTTAAGTTCCACATCAAAAATCAACACAATGAAAGTTCCACATAAAAAATCTCTACGGGAGCACAAAGTATAATGTTGCGCCATGGCTTGGCCACGAGATTGAGATCCTATGCAGCAGTCATATCTACCGTGGTGGGGGAGATCTTTGAACAATGATTAGCGCCGATTCGATGAAGATATTGTTAAGCTCTCGGCTGCGCAGGTCGCGTGGGATTTGCCCGGGTGAAATGGAAATGTCAAGCAGGATTCCAAAAGGTCACTCGCGATAAAAGCCCAGCCATGAAAGTGAGAAAGGAAAACGAGCAAAAGTAAAAAGGAAGGGGGTGCGGAGGAGAATGTCAATGATTGGGGAAGGTGGGTGCTGCCGGTCGGGGCAGAGCCACGCAGGCAGTGACTGACGCAGGCGACCGCGCGCGCATTCCTCGTCCTCGTCCTAGCAGCTCTCGTCCTCCTACGCCGTGCGGCCGAGTCCGACGGGACGGGGGCACGCCGGGGTCCGGACGACCAGCTCCACGTGACCACGCCCCGGTTTCCCGCCCCGTTGCCCGCGACGCTCCACGTGAGCCCTGTCTGTCTCGGCGTCCCCGGCCCGGCCCAATCACCTTGGTCCCCGAACCCATCCGGCGCTCGGCCCGGGCCGTCACGTGGGGCGCGCGTGAGCGTTCGCGGTGGTGGCGCCGGGACGAGGAGACCCAATCATGTCACGGCCATGATTGAGGCGATGATGCCAAGCGACGTTTACGAAAGGAGAGCAAGATGGCGTGGGCGTGGGCCTGCACGGGCATGCGCGATGCGCCGGTGCCGGTGCCGGTCGGGCGTGAGGGGACACCGCCGCACCGGGTGGGACAGCGCGACGAGGAGCGACCGAGAGCCCTGCTGCCGCGTCGGCGCAGCCTCTGCTACTCTACTAGGCCGAGCCACACGGCGCAATCATGCTCCGCTCCGGCGGAGCCGCGTGCATGTGCCTGCCCTGCCTCACCTCACCTCAGCAACTGGGCCGACACGTCCGGGGCCACGTCGCCGTAATCCCGACGTATGCGGCCATGCGGGCATCCGTGTCGTTTCTTGCGTGTGAAAAAAAAGGGAAGACGGAAGACGGTGGACAACGATTTATTTGACATCGAAAAGAAGGCAGGAACCGAATCTTGTATCGGCGATTTTGTGCTGAGTGCAGTGTAAATGCAAATAGGTCGCCCAGACGCGCACCGTACGTGCCAGGTGAAACATGCTACACACACCGCGAATCTCAACGTGCGGGCTGCTGGAGAATTTTCCGATCCATAGGTATCTCCTTTCGTAGCTTGTCGCATATGTGCGTGCTTCCGGAAAGAACCACGCACCCGGTGACAAAGTCAACAGCTAAAGAAAATCCTACTCGAGAACAAAGGCCCTGTTTGGATACTCTAACTTCTAACTTAGTTAGAGATTAGAGTTGGTTTCTAACTTATGACTAATCCTAAACTAACTCTAGCTTTTGTGGTGTTTGGATGAGAGGGTTAGATTGAATAAATACACTTTCTCAATCGTTTGGCCCTCTTGTCAGCCGGATTCGTTGTGCTCGGCTCTTGTGTGGCCTCCTCCCGCTCAAAAATGACTTAAACTACAAGGAGTGCACAAAAATCTGATGAGAAAACTAACTGGGAGTCTAGGACAAGTCATACAAAATTGAAAAAAAAAATAACTTTCCATGTGAGTATGACCCAACTCATTTAACATGCATGAAAAAAAACTGTTAGACTAAAAACTTGTGGCATTAAAAATGCCTGGCAAAATTACTCAAAAGAATTTCTCAACCACCTGCTCTTGGCAACTTGAGAAAAGGTACAACACAGAAAGCTCTGTATATCCAGTATGCACACCCTGTTTAAGAATTTCAGGCATAAACGATCTATATACTCTACAAAAAAAGTTTCTATCACTAAATGATATAACCTCCTGTAAAGCTGTTGCCAAACCATTCTCTTATTCCAAAAAAAACAAGTTATGTTATAGCCATAAAAGAAGGTTTTTGACAAAATTAATGTCAGAAAACTGACTACCACCGAACATATGTGTATCAGTGTATGCACAACTACAAGGCTGACCCATGTGCTCCTTTCAGTTGGAGGTACGTACAATACTGAAAGTCTACACTCAACTGAATTGTGAGCGATGAACCTCTCCTCTGGTCTGGTGTACACCCCCTGGCAATCAGCTCATAGAACAAAAAGGGAAACAACCTACTGCTCACTGTTGGTTTGATCTGATCTCCAGCAACATGAGCCAACAATATGTAGGAACTCTGCAAATCAGCGGACGGAGGAGCAACACACATGCAAATAAACAGAGATTGCTCACAGTAAAAAACTAAGATGTGTTCAAGCCCTGGGAACCCTTCCGATGCCGAAGCTTGCGAGTTGAGGTCGAGACCAGCGTGGGTAGCTAGGGCGCTTGCAGAGGGCTGCGAACCTCACCCTTCGAAGCCGCCGCCATCCATGGCAGGTGGGCCGCCCGATGCGGCGGTCGCCAGAGTGCGCGCCTGGGGGCGCCGACGTCGGGACGGGAATGAAAGGGGCGGAGGGATTGGGGGCGGAGGGCAGAGGGCGGGGGCGGAGGACAGGGGCCGAGGGGCAGAGGCAGGGGCGGAGGGCAGTGGCGGCAGCGGCGGGATGCAAACGGGAGGGAGGCGGGATGCGATGCGGGATCCAGGTGCGGGATCCAGATGCGGGATGGATGCGATGCAGTGCTTTTTTAATGGGACCCACCACATCTAACCCCAAATAGCACCTCCCCACCCGGTTGGTTTTTTTGTTGGGTTAGATGCAAACAACTCTACTCTAACCCACATGTTTGGATACTTTAGGGTTAGTTCTGTCTCAACTAACCCATACTAGCTCTAACCCCCTGATCCAAACAGGGCTAAAAAGGAAGCACCTGCAGTATCGTAAATTCAGACTCAGTCAGCAGCGTCGGTAAAAGGACTGAAGATCAACAGGAGGATGAAGAAGCGGGAAGCAGTGAAGGTTCAACTCACGGGCTGATGGCATGTCCTATTCGTTCGACACGTTCGAAGCGAGTTCCCCGAGACTGGGCCCGTTAAGGGGGTGTAAAAACTGGTGCGTGCACAAGGATGCGTTTGGTTCACGTGGCATTTTGCATATATGTTTTGGTTGGGTCTTATTGGGCAAATGCAGACTAAAGATCGACATTTACATGTAGTTTGGGTGTCTACATTAAGCTTCATGTGGGAGGGAAGCAATTAGTTAGCATGCTGTTTGATTGTCTGCGTCTCTGTTAGGCAAACAATATGTTGTTTGGTTGCAAACGGCTAAAGATCTGATCACCACTTCTCACTAGTGGTGACCTTACCGCACACACGCTGAACATTGTCTTGTCCTAACTAGAAAATAAATGACAGTTTATCCTAGCTACCAGCAAATGACGGTACAAGTTATTAAGAACAAATATGGCTTAATAGGAGAAAGTTCAACGATGCTAATTAGGTGGAAGTTCATCCTTTTCCTCTCCCTCTTCTTGTGTTGCTGTTGTGCTGCTTCTACTTCTTCTCTTCTGATGTTGCCTCTTCTTCTTCTTCTTCTTCTTCTTCTTATCATTGTCTGACCTGTGTTATCCCATATTTCCTGAGCTCACTTCAACCTCTTGTTCTTTCACGCTTCACTACCGAACGCATCCGCACCATGGCCAGAGCTGATCACCTCATCATGAGTCACATTTTCCTCCTCCGGCACAAGTTTATCAATTCCCCATTTGCAGGATACATTTGTGAATGATGCAACATGCAAGAACAAGTTTGACCTGGGTAGGGTAAGGGTGGAATGGCTTCTGATCCAAGATCTTAAACCTATTCTCTAGAGCTGCAGATGCCCCCTCAACCGTTACTCTAAGGCCGGAGTGTCTGAAATTGAACAGTTCCTGAGGAGTCATATGATAGTTCCTACTAGATAACTCGTTCAGATGGTACCTGGTTTTCTTTAAGGGTGGAAGAACAATTGACTGACATGCATAGCCAGCATCTCCTAGGCAGAACTTGTCATCGAGGATGTTGATGCCATCATGATGACTCATGTTGTCACTGAGAATGTTAGCATCATGTGCTGATCCTTCCCAGCCAGCCAGCACATATGTGAACTTCAGATCAAAGTCAAGAACAACAAGCACATTCTGACTTGTTTAGTGCTTCATCCTTTTATATGCTGCAGCTTGTGACCGACACTCTGGCAGTGACATGAGTATCATCTATTGCTCCAATGCAATCCTGGAACGGAACTACAAGATGTTGTTATGGCTACAACAGAACAATAACAACATATCAAGGCATGAACCGCATACTGTCAGTGCTCACCTTGAAGTATGGATACCGTCTTGGGCTAGTGCGAATCTTGATAGGAGTTCGGCCGGTTGGTGGCCTGATCATCTCTCCTCTGAGCTCTCCAACATCATACAACACTTGGTTGAAGTACCTAGAGATGGTCCCCATTGATCTCGTGAAGGTGTTGTGTTTGTGTACAACCCTAAACCTCTGGTTATGACCAACAACATGGAGTAACATGGGTACTAGCTCTTCCATAGTGGTGTGGATGCTATCTTCTACCCCTACTCCTGAATGTCTGCACAAGCCTAGCAGAAGGTGCTCTTTTCATTCGAAACATCCACAGAACCTATGTGTCATTGCAGTTGTAGATGTAGTTCAGATTCGATATCCTCTCCTGATCCCGGATTAACATCGGACCATACCGGATGAGAGGTTTGTCATTCCGACAAACAACTCTCTTATGGATCAACAAGATCAAGACCTGAACCAAAGTTATCAGCGCTGCTACCTGAACTAGAAGCTTCATCAGTTCATCCACAACCTAAGCGACATCCATGATGCGGTCAACAGTGGTGCAATCGACCCTAAACGCTCATGTAGAACAACCTAATAGAGGAAGGGGAGGGGGTAGCTTACCAGCTTCGGGGTTGGGGGAGACATGACCGAGACAACAATGGTCGAACAGAGTCAAAGAAGAAGGGGAGAAGCAGCTACCGCTACCGGAGAGTGCTGCTGCGACCACCAACATCGTCTCTGTTGCAGCCGCGGATCTGAGTTGTCACCGCCGTCGGTGCCAATAATAGAGGAGGGTTTGTCCTAAAGCCAGGGATGAGCTAGTAAAAGGGTGGTGAGGGTATATTTTGCGACATCCCACCTCCGCCGATTCCCCCCCCCCCACCACCATCTCCGACCGGATCCCCCCTGCACCGCGCCCTACGTCACGTCTTCCTTTTGCGCCCGACTCATCCTGGCTCGCTAGAAACGGCCGATTCGAGCGTTCCCAGCAAGCAAGGCTCTAGGGTGCTCTAAGTTCCGTGCCGATGTGAGCCACGCCTACTTGCATGCAACCAAATGACACATTTTCATCCCACCCCGGCCTAGTTGGGTTGTCTGCAGCCTACCAAATGTGTCATAAGAGAGTGTCGGTCATGTAGTTGTTTTCCTTGGAGAGGAAGAAGGTGAGGCTTCGGCCAGAACTGAATCTAGCTTGTATACGTATTGCTATGTGAATGATTGGGAGGAACAACAATGAAATTCACAATGATCCCTAGCTCGTGTTTATATCTCGTGAGTGTAGCTTACAATTGACACCAACCCGTTCATCCTGGAGATCCCGTACCACCACCACCATACCAGGTTTAAGGAGAGATGGCGCGGGGAAGAAATGGAAGAACTAACCGAGGAGGCCCGCTTGATCTACCATCTGCTCAAGGGAGATATGGCTGGTGACCCTCGGCAAGCGCCTCAAGGAGCAACATAATGATCTAGTTTTGGTCGTCCGCAATATGCTCGATAAAACTTCGGCTTTGCCGGAAGGGGTTATCTCCAAGCAAGTCGATGCAATTCAGGAGGATCTCAACGGGGAAATCGCTCAGGTATGCTCAGATCTGGAGAAGGTGAAGGAATTCAACCAGGAGCCTAGATCGAGAAGCTTGGGCACACTGGGTCGTCTTTTACGGTGGGGGCAACATCATTGCTACATCTTGAGCTAGCGTTGGTTTCCCCCGAAGAGGAGAGGGTGATGCAGCAAGTGTAGCGTAAGTATTTCCCTCAATTTTGAGAAGCAAGGTATCAATCCAGTAGGAGGCTCCTCAAAAGTCCCACGCACCTACACAAACAAACTGAGAACTCGCAACCAACGCAATAAAGGGGTTGTCAATCCCTTCACGGCCACTTGCGAAAGTGAGATCTGGTAGAGATAGTATGCTAAGATAAATATGTTTTTGGTATTTTATAATATAGATGCAAAAAGTAAAGATGCAAATAAAAGTAGATTGAAAGCAAATATGATAAGAGATAGACCCGGGGCCATAGGTTTCACTAGAGGCTTCTCTCAAGATAGCATAAGTATTACGGTGGGTGAACAAATTACTAGCGAGCAATTGATAGAAAAGCGCATAGTTATGAGATTATCTAGGCATGATCATGTATATAGGCATCACGTCCATAACAGGTAGACCGACTCCTGCCTGCATCTACTACTATTACTACACACATCGACCGACTCCTGCCTGCATCTAGAGTATTAAGTTCATAAGAACAGAGTAACACATTAAGCAACATGACATGATGTAGAGGGATAAACTCATGCAATATAATATAAACCCCATCTTGTTATCCTCGATGGCAACAATACAATACGTGTCTTGCAACCCTTTCTGTCACTAGGTAAGAACACCGCAAGATTGAATCCAAAGCTAAGCACTTCTCCCATGGCAAGAAAGACCAATCTAGTAGGCCAAACCAAACTGATGATTCGAAGAGACTTGCAAAGATAACTCAATCATACATAAAAGAATTCAGAGAAGATTCAAATATTATTCATAGATAAACTTGATCATAAACCCACAATTCATCGGATCTCGACAAACACATCGCAAAAAGAGATTACATCGAATAGATCTCCACAAGAGAGGGGGAGAACATTGTATTGAGATCCAAAAAGAGAGAAGAAGACATCTAGCTAATAACTATGGACCCGTAGGTCTGTGGTAAACTACTCACAACTCATCGGAGGGGCAAGGATGTTGATGTAGAAGCCCTCCATGGTCGATTCCCCCTCTGGCAGAGTGCCGGCGAAGGCTCCAAGATGAGATCTCGCGGATACAGAAGGTTATGGTGGTGGAAATTGTGTTTCGTGGTGCTCCTGGATGTTTTCGGGGTACGTAGGTATATATAGGAGGAAGAAGTACGTCGGTGGCTGCCCGAGGGGCCCACGAGATAGGGGGGCGCACCCTAGAGGGGGGCAGCCTCCTATCTCGTGGCTTCCTCGGCAGCTTCTTGACTTGCACTCCAAGCTCTCCGGATCACGTTTGTTCCAAAAATCATGCTCCCGAAGGTTTCATTCGTTTGGACTCCATTTGATATTCCTTTTCTTCGAAATACTAAAATAGGCAAAAAAACAGCAATATGGGCTGGGCCTCCGATTAGTAGGTTAGTCCCAAAAATGATATAAATGTGTAAAATAAAGCCCATAAACATCCAAAAGGGGTAATATAATAGCATGGAACAATAAAAAATTATAGATACGTTGGAGACGTATCAAGCATCCCCAAGCTTAATTCCTACTCGTCCTCGAGTAGGTAAATGATAAAAAAGAATTTTTTGATGTGGAATGCTACCTAGCATAATTCATAATGTAATTTTCTTTAATGTGGCATGAATATTCAGATCCAAATGATTCAAGATAAAAGCTTATAAAACATAAAAATAGTAATGCTTCAAAGCATACTAACAAATAATCATGTCCTATCAAAATAGCATAGCCAAAAAAAGCTTATCCCTACAAAATCATATAGTTAGGCCCCATGCTTCATTGTCATTACACAAAATACTCCCATCATGTACAACCCCGATGACGAGCCGAGCAATTGTTTCATACTTTTTAACGCACTTCAGCTTTTTCAACTCTTACGCAATACATGAGCGCAAGCCATGGACATAGCACTATGGTGGTATATGGTGGTTGTGAGGACAAAAAGGGAGAAGATAGTCTCACATCAACTAGGCGTATTAACGGGCTATATGGAGATGCCCAGTAATAGATATCAATGTGAGTGAGTAGGGATTGCACTGCAACGGATGCACTAGAGCTATAAATATATGAAAGCTCAACAAAAGAAAATAAGTGGGTGTGCATCCAACTTGCTTGCTCACGAAGACCTAGGGCACTTTGAGGAAGCCCATCATTGGAATATACAAGCCAAGTTCTATAATGAAAAATTCCCACTAGTATATGAAAGTGACAACATATGAGACTCTCTATCATGAAGATCATGGTGCTATTTTGAAGCACAAGTGTGGAAAAAAAGATAGTAGCAATTGTCCCTTCTCTCTTTTTCTCTCTTTTTATTTCTCTTTTTTTCTTTTTTTTTCTTTTTTCTTTTTTTCCCTTTTTTTCTTTTTGGTGGGCTTCTTTGGACTCTTTTATTTTTATAAAGTTCGAAGCCTCATCCCGACTTTTGGGGGAATCATAGTCTTCATCATCCTTTCCTCACTAGGACAATGCTCTAATAATGAAGATCATCACACTTTTATGGATTTACAACTCAAAAACTACAACTCAAAGCTAGAGCAAGATATGACTTTATGTGAATGCCTCCGGCGGTGTACCGGGATATGCAATGAATCAAGAGCGACATGTATGAAGATTATGAAGGTGGCCTTGCCACAAATACGATGTCAACTACATGATCATGCAAAGAGCAATATGACAATGATGGAACATGTCATAATAAATGAAACGGTGGAAAGTTACATGGCAATATATCTCGGAATGGCTATGGAAATGCCATAATAGGTAGGTATGGTGGCTGTTTTGAGGAAGGTAAATAAAGGGTTCATGCTACCGGCGAAAGTTGCGCGGTAATAATAAAGGCTAGCAAAGTAAAAGGATAAGTGTGCATATGTCCATGGACTCGCATTAGTCAAAAAAGAAGTCATATACTTATTGCAAAAGTCTACTTCGCCCTTGAAGCAAAGTACTACTACGCATGCCCCAAGAGGGATAGATTGGTGGGGGAAAATTACATCGCTCGTCCCCGACTGCCACTCATAAGGAAGACAATCAAAAGAGCACCTCATGCAACAAATTTGTCACATAACTTTTACCATACGTGCATGCTAAGGGACTTGCCAACTTCAACAAAAGTATTTCTCAATTTCATAATTACCCACTAGCATGACCCTAACATTACTACCTTTATATCTCAAAACAATTATCAAGCAACAAATTGATCATAGCATCCAATTCAATTTCTATGATAGTTTTTATTATACCCAACTTGGATGCTCATCATTCTAGGACCAAATTTGTAACCAAAGCAAATACCATGCTGTTCTAAAGGACTCTCAAAATAATATAAGTGAAGCATGAGAGACTATCAATTTCTATAAAATCAACCCACCACCGTGCTCTAAAAGATATAAGTGAAGTACTAGAGCAAAAACTATCAAGCTCAAAAGATATAAGTGAAGCACATAGAGTATTCTAGCAAATTCTAATAAAATAGGCTTCTCCAAAAAGGTGTGTACATCAAGGATGATTGTGGTAAACTAAAAATCAAAGAATAATATAACACACAACGCTCCAAGCAAAACACATATCATGTGGTGAATAAAAATATAGCTCCAAGTAAAGTTACCAATGAACGAAGACGAAAGAGGGGATGCCTTCCCGGGGCATCCCCAAGCTTAGGCTTTTGGCTATTCTTGAATATCTTGGGGGTTCCTTGGGCATCCCCAAGCTTAGGCTCTTTCCATCCTTTATTCCATAGTCCATAAAAGCTTTACCCAAAACTTGAAAACTTCACAACACAAAACTCAACAGGAAATCTTATAAGCTCCGTTAGTGAAAGAAAACAAAACCACCACATAAGGTACTGCAATGAACTCATTATTTATTTATTTTGGTGTTAAAACTACTGTATTCCAACTTCCCTTATGGTTTATAAACTAATTTAATAGCCATAGATGCATGAAATAAGTAAACAACACACGAGAAACAGAATCTGTCAAAAACAGAAAAGTCTGTAGAAATCTGTAACTAATGCAAACTTCTGGAACTCTAAAAATCCTACCAAAATAGGACGTACTGGAAAATTTGTTTATTAATTAGAATAAAAAAATCAATTCAAAAGCACGTTTCGGTGATTTATTGAATTTTTTCTCGTGAGCACAAAGTTTCTGTTTTTCAGCAGAATCAAATCAACTATCATCGTAGGTTATCCTATAGGTTCTACTTGGCACAAACACTAACTAAAAGATAAAAATACATCTAAACAGAGAGTATATGCAAGATTTATTACTAAACAGGAGCAAAAACAAAAAAGAAAAAGAAAAATTGGGTTGCCTCCCAACTAGCGCTATCGTTTAACGCCCCTAGCTAGGTATAAAAGCAAAGATAGATCTAACGAGTGCCATCTTTGGCACTAAATTCATAAGTAGCACGCATGATAGATCCATAAGGTAATTTGACTTTCTTTCTTGGAAAGTGCTCCATGCCTTTCTTTAAGGGAAATTGGAATCTAATGTTCCCTTCCTTCATATCAATAATCGCACCAATCGCTCTAAGGAAAGGTCTACCAAGAATAATATGACAAGAAAGATTGCAATCTATATCAAGAACGATAAAATCTACGGGAACCAAATTTCTATTTGCAACAATAAGAACATCATTGATCCTTCCCATAGGCTTTTTAATGGTGGAATCCGCAAGGTGCAAATTTAAAGAGCAATCTTCAAGATCATGGAAACCTAGAATATCACATAAAGTTTTCGGAATTGTGGAAACACTAGCACCAAAATCACACAAAGCAAAACACTCATAATCTTTAATTCTAATCTTTATAGTAGGTTCCCACTCATCATTAAGTTTTCTAGGTATAGAAACTTCCAAATTAAGTTTTTCATCATAAGATTGCATCAAGGCATCAACAATATGTTTGGTAAAAGCTTTATTTTGACTATAAGCATGAGGAGAATTAACAACGGATTGCAACAAGGAAATACAACCTTTTAAAGAGCAATTATCATAGTCAAATTCCTTGAAATCCGAGATAGTGGGTTCAACATTATTAGAAGTTGAGGATTCTCCAATCTCACTTTTACCAAATTTAGCATTAAGATCTAAAGACTCCAAATTCTTGGGACGCCTTCTAGGCAAAGTTGATTCATCATCAGTCCCATAATCATCAAAATTCATATTGCAAAACATAGATCTAATAGGAGACACATTAATAACTTTAAGATCCTCATCATTATTTTCACGGAAACTAGAAGAACACGCTTTTATAAAGCTTTCTTTTTAGCACGCAATCTAGCGGTTCTTTCCTTACACTCGTCAATGGAAATTCTCATTACTTTGAGAGACTCATTGATATCATGCTTAGGAGGGGAAGATCTAATTTTAAGAGAATCAACGTCAAGCGAAAGTCTATCAACGTTCCTAGCCAAATCATCAACTTTGAGCAATTTTTCTTCAAGCAAAGCATTAAAATTCTTTTGAGAAATCATGAATTCTTTCACACTATTCTCAAAATCAGAGGGCATCTTATTAAAGTTACCATAAGAATAATTGTAGGAATTTCCATAATTATTAGAGGAATTACTAGGGAACGGTCTAGCATTAAAATTTTCTCTATAAGCATTGTTTCCAAAACTACTCCTGGAGGAAATATGCCCTAGAGGCAATAATAAAGTTATTATTTATTTACTCATATCATGATAAATGTTTATTATTCATGCTATAATTCTATTAACCGGAAACATGATACATGTGTGAATACATAGAAAAACTTAATGTCACTAGTATGCCTCTACTAGACTAGCTCATTAATCAAAGATGGTTGTGTTTCCTAACCATAGACATGTGTTGTCATTTGATTAACGGGATCACATCATTAGGAGAATGATTTGATTGACTTGACCCATTCCGTTAGCTTAGGACTTGATCGTTTAGTATGTTGCTATTGCTTTCTTCATGACTTATACAAGTTCCTATAACTATGAGATTATGCAACTCCCGTTTACCGGAGGAACACTTTGTGTGCTACCAAACGTCACAACGTAATTGGGTGATTATAAAGGAGCTCTACAGGTGTCTCCAAAGGTACATGTTGAGTTGGCGTATTTCGAGATTAGGTTTTGTCACTCCGATAGTCGGAGAGGTATCTCTGGGCCCTCTCGGTACTGCACATCACTATAAGCCTTGCAAGCAATGTAGCTAATGAGTTAGTTACGGAATGATGCATTACATAACGAGTAAAGAGACTTGCCGGTAACGAGATTGAACTAGGTATTGGATACCGACAATCAAATCTCGGGCAAGTAACATACTGATGACAAAGGGAACAACGTATGTTGTTATGCGGTTTGACCGATAAAGATCTTCATAGAATATGTAGGAGCCAATATGAGCATCCAGGTTCCGCTATTGGTTATTGACCGGAAACAGTTCTAGGTCATGTCTACATAGTTCTCAAACCCGTAGGGTCCGCACGCTTAAGGTTTCGATGACAGCTATATTATGAGTTTATGAGTTTTGATGTACCGAAGTTTGTTTGGAGTCCTAAATGTGATTACGGACATGACGAGGAGTCTCGAAATGGTCGAGACATGAAGATTGATATATTGGAAGCCTATATTTGGATATCGCAAGTGTTCCGGGTGAAATCAGGATTTTACCGGAGTACCGAGAGGTTACCGGAACCCCCCGGGGGCTTAATGGGCCTACATGGGCCCTAGTGGAGAGGAAGAGAGGAGGCAAGGGCTGGGCCGCGCGCCCCTCCCCCCCAGTCCGAATAGGACGAGGAGAGGGGGGCGGCGTCCCCCCCTTTCCTTCCTCTCCCCCTCTTCCCTCCCCCTTATCCTATTCCAACTAGCAAAGAAGGGAGTCCTACTCCTGGTGGGAGTAGGACTCCCCTTGGTGCGCTCCTCCTTGGTCGGCCGCCCCCTCCCCCTTGGCTCCTTTATATACAGGGGCAGGGGGCACCTCTAGACACAAAAATTGATCTCTTGATCTCTTAGCCGTGTGCGGTGCCCCCGTCCACCATGATCCTCGATAATATTGTAGCGGTGCTTAGGCGAAGCCCTGCGACGGTAGAACATCAAGATCGTCACCATGCCGTGTGCTGACGGAACTCTTCCCCGACATTCTGCTGGATCGGAGTCCGGGGATCGTCATCGAGCTGAACGTGTGCTAGAACTCGGAGGTGTTGTAGTTTCGGTGCTTGATCGGTCGGGCCATGAAGACGTACGACTACATCAACCGCGTTGTTCTAACGCTTCCGCTTTCGGTCTACGAGGGTACGTGGACAACACTCTCCCCTCTCGTTGCTATGCATCACCATGATCTTGCGTGTGCGTAGAATTTTTTTGAAATTACTACGTTCCCCAACATTGGTATCAGAGCCTGGTTTTATGCGTAGATGTCATATGCACGAGTAGAACACAAGTGAGTTGTGAGCGATATAAGTCATACTGCTTACCAGCATGTCATACTTTGGTTCAGCGGTATTGTGAGATGAAGCGACCCGAACCAACATTACGCGTACGCTTACGCGAGACTGGTTTCACCGCCACGAGCACTAGTTGCTTAAAGGTGACCGGCGGGTGTCTGTCTCTCTTACTTTAGTTGAACCGAGTGTGGCTATGCCCGGTCCTTGCGAAGGTTAAAACAGCACCAACTTGACAAACTATCGTTGTGGTTTTGATGCGTAGGTAAGAACGGTTCTTGCTCAGCCCGTAGCAGCCACGTAAAATTTGCAACAACAAAGTAGAGGACGTCTAACTTGTTTTTGTAGGGCATGTTGTGATGTGATATGGTCAAGACGTGATGCTATATTTTATTGTATGAGATGATCATGTTTTGTAACCGAAGTTATCGGCAACTGGCAGGAGCCATATGGTTGTCGCTTTATTGTATGAAATGCAAACGCCCTGTAATTGCTTTACTTTATCTCTAAGCGGTAGCAATAGTCGTAGAAGCAATAGATGGCATAAGGACAACGATGCTACGATGGAGATCAAGGTGTCGCGCCGGTGACGATGGTGACCAGGACGGTGCTTCGGAGATGGAGATCACAAGCACAAGATGATGATGGCCATATCATATCACTTATATTAATTGCAGGTGATGTTTATACTTTATGCATCTTATCTTGCTTTGATTGACGGTAGCATTTTAAGATGATCTCTCACTAATTATCAAGAAGTGTTCTCCCTGAGTATGCACCATTGCGAAAGTTCTTCGTGCTGAGACACCACATGATGATCGGGTGTGATAGGTTTTACGTTCAAATACAAAGGGTGCAAAACAGTTGCACACGCGGAATACTCAGGTTAAACTTGACGAGCCTAGCATATACAGATATGGCCTCGGAACACGGAGACCGAAAGGTCGAACGTGAATCATATAGTAGATATGATCAACATAGTGATGTTCACCATTGAAAACTACTCCATCTCACGTGATGATCGGGCATGGTTTAGTTGATTTGGATCACGTGATCACTTAGACGATTAGAGGGATGTCTATCTAAGTGGGAGTTCTTAAGTAATATGATTAATTGAACTTAAATTTATCATGAACTTAGTACCTGATAGTATTTTGCTTGTCTATGTTTGTTGTAGATAGATGGCTCGTGCTGTTGTTCCGTTGAATTTTAATGCGTTCCTTGAGAAAGCTAAGTTAAAAGATGATGGTAGCAATTACACGGACTGGGTCCATAACTTGAGGATTATCCTCATTGTTGCATAGAAGAATTATGTTCTGGAAGCACCACTGGGTGCCAGGCCTGCTGCAGATGCAACTAACGATGTTAAGAACGTCTGGCAGAGCAAAGCTGATGACTACTCGATAGTTCAGTGTGTCATGCTTTACGGCTTGGAACCGGGTCTTCAACGATGTTTTGAACGTCATGGAGCATATGAGATGTTCCAAGAGTTGAAGTTAATATTTCAAGCAAATGCCCGGATTGAGATATATGAAGTCTCCAAAAAGTTCTATAGCTGTAAGATGGAGGAGAATAGTTCTGTCAGTGAACACATACTCAAAATGTCTGGGTATAATAATCACTTGATTCAACTGGGAGTTAATCTTCCCGATGATAGTGTCATTGATAGAATTCTTCAATCACTGCCACCAAGCTACAAGAGCTTCGTGATGAACTATAATATGCAAGGGATGGACAAGACTATTCCCGAGCTCTTCGCAATGCTGAAAGCTGCAGAGATAGAAATCAAAAAGGAGCATCAAGTGTTGATGGTCAATAAGACCATCAGTTTCAAGAAAAAAGGCAAAGGGAAGAAGAAGGGGAACTTCAAGAAGAAGAACAAACAAGTTGCTGCTCAAGAGAAGAAACCCAAATCTGGACCTAAGCCCGAGACTGAGTGCTTCTACTACAAGCAGACTGGACACTGGAAGCAGAACTGCCCCAAGTATTTGGCGGATAAGAAGGATGGCAAGGTGGACAAAGGTATATGTGATATACATGTTATTGATGTATACCTTACTAATGCTCGTAGTACCACCTGGGTATTTGATACTGGTTTTGTTGCTAATATTTGCAACTCGGAACAGGGACAACAGATTCAGCGAAGATTGGCTAAGGATGAGGTGACGATGCGCGTGGGAAATAGTTCCAAGTCGATGTGATCGCGGTCGGCACGCTACATCTACATCTACCATCAGGATTAGTTTTAGACCTAAATAATTGTTATTTGGTGCCAGCCTTGATCATGAACATTATATCTGGATCTTGTTTGATGCGAGACGATTATTCATTTAAATCAGAGAATAATGGTTGTTCTATTTATATGAGTAATATCTTTTATGGTCATGCACCCTTGAAGAGTGGTCTATTTTTATTAAATCTCGATAGTAGTGATACACATATTCATAATGTTGAAGCCAGAAGATGCAGAGTTGATAATGATAGTGCAACTTATTTGTGGCGCTGTCGTTTGGGTCATATCGGTATAAAGCGCATGAAGAAACTCCATACTGATGGACTTCTGAAATCACTTGATTATGAATCACTTGGTACTTTCGAACCGTGCCTCATGGGCAAGATGACTAAAACGCCATTCTCCGGAACTATGGAGCGAGCAACTGATTTATTGGAAATCATACATACTGATGTATGTGGTCCGATGAATATTGAGGCTCGCGGCGGGTATCGTTATTTTCTCACCTTCACAGATGATTTGAGCAGATATGGGTATATCTACTTGATGAAACACAAGTCTGAAACATTTGAAAAGTTCAAAGAATTTCAGAGTGAAGTGGAAAATCATCGTAACAAGAAAATAAAATTTCTATGATCTGATCGTGGAGGAGAATATTTGAGTTACGAGTTTGGTTTACATTTGAAGCAATGCGGAATAGTTTTGCAACTCACGCCACCCGGAACACCACAATGAAATGGTGTGTCTGAACGTCGTAATCGTACTTTACTAGATATGGTGCGATCTATGATGTCTCTTACTGATTTACCACTATCGTTTTGGGGTTATGCTTTAGAGACAGCCGCATTCACGTTAAATAGGGCACCATCAAAATCCGTTGAGACGACGCCTTATGAACTGTGGTTTGGCAAGAAACCAAAGTTGTCGTTTCTTAAAGTTTGGGGTTGCGATGCTTATGTGAAGAAACTTCAACCAGATAAGCTCGGACCCAAATCGGAGAAATGTGTCTTCATAGGATACCCAAAAGAGACTATTGGGTACACCTTCTATCATAGATCTGAGGGCAAGATTTTTGTTACTAAATTCGGATCCTTTCTAGAGAAGGAGTTTCTCTCGAAAGAAGTGAGTGCGAGGAAAGTAGAACTTGATGAGGTAACTATACCTACTCCCTTATTGGAAAGTAGTTCATCACAAGAACCGGTTCCTGTGACAACTACACCAATCAGTGAGGAAGCTAATGATATTGATCATGAATCTTCAGATCAAGTTACTACTGAACCTTGTAGGTCTACCAAAGTAAGATCCGCACCAGAGTGGTACGGTAATCCTATTCTGGAAGTCATGTTACTTGACCATGGCGAACCTACGAACTATGAGGAAGCGATGATGAGCCCAGATTCCGCAAAATGGCTTGAGGCCATGAAATCTGAGATGGGATCCATGTATGAGAACAAAGTATGGACTTTGGTTGACTTGCCTGATGATCGGCAAGCCATCGAGAATAAATGGATTTTTAAGAAGAAGACTGACGCTGATGGTAATGTAACTGTCTACAAAGCTCGACTTGTTGCAAAAGGTTTTTGACAAGTTCAAGGGGTTGACTACGATGAGACTTTCTCACCCGTAGCGATGCTTAAGTCTGTCCGAATCATGTTAGCAATTGCCGCATTTTATGATTATGAAATTTGGCAAATGGATGTCAAAACTGCATTCCTGAATGGATTTCTGGAAGAAGAGTTGTATATGATGCAGCCGGAAGGTTTTGTCGATCCAAAAGGTGCTAACAAAGTGTGCAAGCTCCAGCGATCCATTTATGGACTGGTGCAAGCATCTCGGAGTTGGAATAAACGCTTTGATAGTGTGATCAAAGCATATGGTTTTATACAGACTTTTGGAGAAGCCTGTATTTACAAGAAAGTGAGTGGGAGCTCTGTAGCATTTCTGATATTATATGTAGATGACATATTGTTAATTGGAAATGATATAGAATTTCTAGATAGCATAAAGGGATACTTGAATAAAAGTTTTTCGATGAAAGACCTCGGTGAAGCTGCTTACATATTGGGCATCAAGATCTATAGAGATAGATCAAGACGCTTGATTGGACTTTCACAAAGCACATACCTTGATAAAGTTTTGAAAAAGTTCAAAATGGATCAGGCAAAGAAAGGATTCTTGCATGTATTACAAGGTGTGAAGTTGAGTCAGACTCAATGCCCGACCACAGCAGAAGATAGAGAGAAAATGAAAGATGTTCCCTATGCTTCAGCCATAGGCTCTATCATGTATGCAATGCTGTGTACCAGACCTGATGTATGCTTAGCAATAAGTTTGGCAGGGAGGTACCAAAGTAATCCAGGAGTGGATCACTGGACAGCGGTCAAGAATATCTTGAAATACCTGAAAAGACTAAGGATATGTTTCTCGTTTATGGAGGTGACAAAGAGCTAGTCGTAAATGGTTACGTTGATGCAAGCTTTGACATTGATCCGGACGATTCTAGATCGCAAACCAGATATGTGTTTTTATTAAACGGTGGAGCTGTCAGTTGGTGTAGTTCTAAACAAAGCGTCGTGGCGGGATCTACATGCGAAGCAAAGTACATAGCTGCTTCGGAAGCAGCAAATGAAGGAGTCTGGATGAAAGAGTTCATTTTCGATCTAGGTGTCATACATAGTGTATCGGGACCAATGAAGATCTTCTGTGACAATACTGGTGCAATTGTCTTGGCAAAGGAATCCAGATTTCACAAGAGGACCAAGCACATCAAGAGACGCTTCAATTCCATCCGGGACCAAGTCCATGTGGGAGACATAGAGATTTGCAAGATACATACGGATCTGAATATTGCAGACCCGTTAACTAAGCCTCTTCCACGAGCAAAACATGATCAACACCAAGACTCCATGGGTGTTAGAATCATTACTGTGTAAGATTATTGACTCTAGTGCAAGTGGGAGACTGAAGGAAATATGCCCTAGAGGCAATAATAAAGTTATTATTTATTTCCTCATATCATGATAAATGTTTATTATTCATGCTATAATTGTATTAACCGAAAACATGATACATGTGTGAACACATAGACAAACTTAATGTCACTAGTATGCCTCTACTAGACTAGCTCATTAATCAAAGATGGTTGTGTTTCCTAACCATAGACATGTGTTGTCATTTGATTAACGGGATCACATCATTAGGAGTATGATGTGATTGACTTGACCCATTCCGTTAGCTTAGGACTTGATCGTTTAGTATGTTGCTATTGCTTTCTTCATGACTTATACAAGTTCCTATAACTATGAGATTATGCAACTCCCGTTTATCGGAGGAACACTTTGTGTGCTACCAAACGTCACAACGTAACTGGGTGATTATAAAGGAGCTCTACAGGTGTCTCCAAAGGTATATGTTGAGTTGGCGTATTTCGAGATTAGGTTTTGTCACTCCAATAGTCGGAGAGGTATCTCTGGGCCCTCTCGGTAATGCACATCACTATAAGCCTTGCAAGCAATGTAGCTAATGAGTTAGTTAAGTAATGATGCATTACATAACGAGTAAAGAGACTTGCCGGTAATGAGATTGAACTAGGTATTGGATACCGACGATCAAATCTCGGGCAAGTAACATACCGATGACAAAGGGAACAATGTATGTTGTTATGCGGTTTGACCGATAAAGATCTTCGTAGAATATGTAGGAGCCAATATGAGCATCCAGGCGCCGCTATTGGTTATTGACCGGAAACAGTTCTAGGTCATGTCTACATAGTTCTCGAACCCGTAGGTTCCGCACGCTTAAGGTTTCGATGAGAGTTATATTATGAGTTTTTGAGTTTTGATGTACTGAAGTTTGTTTGGAGTCCCGAATGTGATTATGGACATGACGAGGAGTCTCGAAATGGTCGGGACATGATGACTGATATATTGGAAGCCTATATTTAGATATCGGAAGTGTTACGGGTGAAATCAGGATTTTACCGGAGTACCGGGAGGTTACCGAAACCCCCCGGGGGCTTAATGGGCCTACATGGGCCCTAGTGGAGAGGAAGAGAGGAGGCAAGGGCTGGGCCGCGCCCCTCCCCCCCAGTCCGAATAGGACAAGGAGAGGGGGGCGCCCCCCCTTTCCTTCCTCTCTCCCTCCTCCTTCCCCCCTTCTCCTATTCCAACTAGGAAAGAAGGGAGTCCTACTCCCGGTGGGAGTAGGACTCCCCTTGGCGCGCCCCTCCTTGGCCGGCCGGCCCCTCCCCCTTGGCTCCTTTATATACGGGGGTAGGGGGCACCTCTAGACACAACAATTGATCTCTTGATCTCTTAGCCGTGTGCGGTGCCCCCCTCCACCATAATCCTCGATAATATTGTAGCGGTGCTTAGGCGAAGCCCTGCGATGGTAGAACATCAAGATCGTCACCACGCCATCGTGCTGACGGAACTCTTCCCCGACATTCTTCTAGATCGGAGTCTGGGGATCGTCATCGAGCTGAACGTGTGCTAGAACTCGGAGGTGCCGTAGTTTCGGTGCTTGATCGGTCGGGCCGTGAAGACGTACGACTACATCAACCGCGTTGTTCTAACACTTCCGCTTTCGGTCTATGAGGGTACATGGACAACACTCTCCCCTCTCGTTGCTATGCATCACCATGATCTTGCGTGTGCGTAGGAAAATTTTGAAATTACTACGTTCCCCAACAATTCCTACCAACTGTAGCGACCCGACCTCAGACGGTCAAGCCTCTGTGTTACTGTGCCATCCCTGGATCAGTATGCTGGCACACACAGTACATCAATGTATATATCAAAGTGCAATCACATGTATAAATAACGTAAAATGATATATACCTCATAATACTCAGCGGAAACAATCAAACGGGTGTGGAGTCCCATCAACGCCATCGGCAGGTTGAGTGTAGACCGTAACCCTGTATCGTAATTCTTACTCGTCGAGGAAATATCTGCAACATGATACGTTGCAGCCGTGTAGGTCAGTACATTGAATGTACCAGCAAGATCACAATAAAAAGAACAGATGATAAAACTATACTATATGCATTATGGCTTTGTGGCTCTGTATCTGAATTTTGTTTGCGTAAAAGTTGATTTGTTTTCCCTACATCAAAGGAATAAATGAAGTCTGTACTATGGAGTTTTCTATCATGACATGGTTCCGCCAACCGATGTCTCATAGCCCCAAAATCATCATAAGTTGCCCACAATTAAGTTATCAGTCCGGTGTTGAGAGTTCTGAGATAGATCCAAGTCCAGAGGCTCAAATTGTCCGTAACCGGGGACACGGCTAATCGATTAGGTTTAAACCCTCTGAAGAGGTTTGTACACTTTACCCGCAAGATTCGATCCCTCTCTTTACGTTCTCGCACTTCAGGGTGTTTGAGAACAAGATGACCGAAACAAGGTCTTCCGAAGAGTTCCTCTGACCACTGTCCGGTGCTCATCCAATCCTACCGTAGTTCTACATCTGCTAGCACCGTCCCAGCCAGACTCACCACTAAGGTCAACCAAGCCAGAGCCCATAGTGACTTGCGGTTGCACAGGTAAGCTTCCGGGCATGAAGTATTCTTCCGTCTCTTTGAGTCTGGGTGAAGCTTTCCGCAAGATGTCATGGCGCTTCTCCATGCATCCCGGCCAACCACTGGTTTCTCCAGGGTGCCCGTCAACCGTCCTTCACCCAGTAGTGTGTATTGAATTCTTGTCTCGAGTCTTGAAGTCTTGAGGCCTTGAAAATGCAGTCCTTGCAGATGCCATCATGGAGTTGTCGTCATTGACGTAGAGTCCTCCTTCTTCACACCACTCTTGAGCACTCATACCAACCCCGTCTACTATAGCGTAGCATAAAAATAAATGACGTCCCAGGCTTGGTAACAGGGTGATGGGTTCTTACCTCATGCATACTACTCAACTTCAAGAATCAATAACACTACTGGAGGTGGTTGCAAAGATGCCACTAAATGCAATAAAACATAGGTATGAAAGCATGGTCAAAGTGAACTTGCCTTGTTGACGATCCTCGTAAGTTAAAGAGTCGTAGTAGCAAGCTTCGCACTCCGGAAACTCTACCGAGACAAACAATGAACACAATAAGCAAAACAATAGGATCACATAACACAACATAACAAAAGTAACCTAACACAACAAAGCAACCAAAACCAAATCCAAAGGAAAACTCAAAGAAAAATCACTCAAAGTTTCCCTACTTCAAACCATAGCAAAAAAAAAGTTTTTTATATAATAAAAATTCCTTAATATAACCTAATCATGGTTTTAAGTTAACTTAACAGAAAAGGTTTCACTAAGCAACTAGGAGCAAAAAGAATTAATTAAAAAGCTATTATAAAACTCATTTTAGGTCTAATCCAATTTCTATTAAGAAAATAATTTAAAAACTTTTATTAATTATAAATAAAAGTTCAACTATTAGGATGACAGAAACTAACCTAGAATAACTAATCACAAGTTAAAAATAAATTAATTTACTAATTAATTTAATAGGAAAACAGGAACTAGTTAATTAATTAGGATTAATAGGATTCTGCTTTAAACTAATTATTTATTAATCCTAAAATACCAAAGTTAATTTCTAGGGTTTGGTAATGACAAAATAAAGTTGGGTCAAAAGGAATCATGCAAAAATAATTTTTCTAACTAAAGTTATAGCAGATTTACTATTCTGACTAAAACTAAAATAAAGCCATTTTAATTATTTTTAACATAGCTAAATATATATTCTACAGAAACTATAGAAAAAATTGCAATCCAACAAAAAAAAGAATCACCTAAAAATATTAAACAGAATAAAAGATATACATTTTTGAAAACAGAAACTATTCGGCTAAAATAGAAAATTCAAACTAAAAAGAAAAAGGCCTAATGGGCCTATACTGTGCACTAGGCGTAACTTAGTCTAAACGGGCCTAGGTTTAAACTAAACGAACCGGCCTAAAAATAGAAACCTAAACTAAAACTAAACCGATCGGAACCGGCCGGTTTTATGAATAAAACCTAACCCTTCGGGGTTTCTAATCCTAGCCCTAGATCTAGGATCGGACGGGGGAGGGCGAGGCCGGTGACTTACCGGACTCCGGCGACGGCGGTGGCGGCGGCGAGAGTGCGTCAGGGCGTCCGGGCGTCGGCGAGCTCCGGCGACTCGTCGGGGAGATGCGGACGAGGTCGGGGAGGGGTTCGGTGGTGTTGGGGGTGGTCGGGGAGGACTAGGGCGTCGGCGGCGAGTAAAATGGCGGCGGCGGCGGCTCGGGTTTCCGGCGAGCTCGTGAGGGAGAGGGAGAGGGGGTCCGGCGAGGCTAGGGGGGGAGAATGGGGTGCGGAGGGGCTAGGCTTTATAGCCTGGGGGTCCGGCGAGCTTCGGAAGGGGATCGGGGCGATCGGGGGATCCCGGATCCTTCGGGATCCGGTCGATCTCCGGCGAGGTCGTGGCGTGGGCGAGGGGTTGGGGAAGACGGGGCGGGTCCCACGGGTCAGCGAGAGGGAGAGAGGGGCGAGGGGGTCGGGTGGAGCGGGGCTGGCCTGGCTCGGCTGGCCTGTTGGCCGAGTGGGCCGGCTGGCTTGGGCCAGGCGGGGAGGGGAGGGGTGCGGTGCTGGCTGGGCCTGGGGTGGCCTGGCTGGCGCCCCGGGGGGTTTTTTTCTTTATTTTTTTAAATAAAACAAAAAACAAAAATAAAACATTATCTATAAATATTTTATATAGGGTATATATATACCAAAATGATCAGGCGAATATTCCCTTTCATTTGAACATTTTTTCCAAAGGCAAAATCCAAACTTTATAAAAATCCATTTTTTTTCAAATTCAAATAAAATTCAGATTTGAATCCAAATCCTTTGGCATTGTTTCCTCTGATGTTTTTGGAGTGTCATGTTTGCTCCTCTCATACTTTTGATCAAGTATTTATCAGGCTTAGTTTTTGAAATGTTTCCCACATGCCAGAGTTTGAAATTCAAATTCAAAACTCAAAATTCTCTGAAACTTCAAATAGCATTCAATTCAAACAGGATGCATAGGATGCTTAGCTATAATTGTAAAACATTCCAAATAGGAAATTTGGGATGTTACAAACCTACCCACCTTAAGATGAATCTCGCCCTCGAGATTCGGGTTGGCTAGCAAATAGGTGCGGATGGTCTCGACGAAGATCTTCTTCGCGTTCCCAGGTGGCTTCTTCCTCGGTGTGGTGACTCCACAGCACCTTGCAAAACTTGATGACCTTGCTGCGGGTGACTCTGCTTGCAGTCTCGAGAATACGGACGGGTTTCTCCTTGTAAGTCAGATCACTATCAAGCTGTATGGCCTCTAGGGGCACTGTGTCTCTCAACGGAACATCGGCCATGGCGGCAGGACACTTCTTCAGCTGAGAAACATGGAAGACATCATGAACTCCGGACAATCCTTCCGGCAATTCCAAGTTGTACGCAACCTCTCCACGACGTTCGAGGATTTTGTATGGGCCAATGAATCGGGGTGCTAACTTTCCTTTGACTCCAAACCTCTTGATCCCACGAAGTGGAGACACACGAAGATATGCTCGGTCTCCGACTTCGTAAGTTACCTCCTTGCGCTTACTGTCGGCATAACTCTTCTGTCGCGACTGTGCTATCTTGAGTCTGTCTCGAATCAGCTTGACTTTGATTGTTTCCGCTGAGTATTATGAGGTATATATCATTTTACGTTATTTATACATGTGATTGCACTTTGATATATACATTGATGTACTGTGTGTGCCAGCATACTGATCCAGGGATGGCACAGTAACACAGAGGCTTGACCGTCTGAGGTCGGGTCGCTACACCAACAAAATTCACATCCATAGATTCATTATTATTCTCAATCAAGGAAGACAAAGGCATATCATTAGGATCAAGAGGAGTATTTTTAGTAGCAAACATCTTCATAAGTTCATCCATCTTTCCACTCAAAACATTGATATCTTCTATACATGCACTTTTTTACTAGAAGATCTTTCGGTGTGCCATTGAGAATAATTAGCCATAATATTATCAAGAAGTTTTGTAGCATCTCCTAATGTGATTTCCATAAAGGTGCCTCCCACGGCCGAATCTAAAAGATTTCTAGAAGCAAAGTTCAAACCGGCATAAAATTTTTGTATGATCATCCATAAATTCAAACCATGAGTAGGGCAATTGCGAAGCATCAATTTCATTCTTTCCCAAGATTGGGCAACATGCTCATGATCAAGTTGTTTAAAATTCATAATATTTTTCCTTAGAGTGATGATCTTAGCGGGAGGAAAATACTTAGAGATAAAAGCATCTTTGCACTTGTTCCAAGAATCAATACTATTTTTAGGCAAAGACGAAAACCAAACTTTAGCACGATCTCTAAGTGAAAACGGAAATAACTTCAATTTGACAATATTGTTATCCGTATCTTTCTTCTTTTGCATATCACACAAATCAACAAAATTGTTTAGATGAGTAGCGGCATCTTCACTAGGAAGGCCGGTGAATTGATCTTTCATAACAAGATTCAGCAAAGCAGCATTGATTTCACAAGACTCCACATCATTAAGAGGAGAAATCGGAGTACTAAGGAAATCATTATTATTGGTATTCGAGAAATCACACAATTTGGTATTATCTCGCACCATGACAACAAGTAATCCAACACACAAGCAAACAGAAAAATGTCAAGCAAAAAGAGAGGAGGAGATTGGGAAAGAGAGGGCGAATAAAACGGCAAGAGTGAAGTGAGGGAGAGGAAAACGAGAGGCAAATGGCAAATAATGTAAATGCGAGGGAGATGGGTTTGTGATGGGTACTTGGTATGTCTTGACTTGAGCGAAGACCTCCCCGACAACGGTGCCAGAAATCCTTCTTGCTACGTCTTGAGCTAGCATTGTTTTTCCCTGAAGAGGAGAGGGTGATGCAGCAAGTGTAGCGTACGTATTTCCCTCATTTTTGAGAAGCAAGGTATCAATCCAGTAGGAGGCTCCTCAAAAGTCCCACGCACCTACACAAACAAACTGAGAACTCGCAACCAATGCAATAAATGGGTTGTCAATCCCTTCACGGCCACTTGCGAAAGTGAGATCTGATAGAGATAGTATGATAAGATAAATATGTTTTTGGTATTTTATAATATATATGCAAAAAGTAAAGATGCAAATAAAAGTAGATT
Organism: Triticum aestivum; assembly: GCF_018294505.1. Classification (NCBI taxonomy): domain Eukaryota; kingdom Viridiplantae; phylum Streptophyta; class Magnoliopsida; order Poales; family Poaceae; genus Triticum; species Triticum aestivum. The sequence continues at coordinate 424,071,962 of NC_057795.1, read as the reverse complement.
GAAAGCAAATATGATAAGAGATAGACCCGGGGGCCATAGGTTTCACTAGAGGCTTCTCTCAAGATAGCATAAGTATTATGGTGGGTGAACAAATTACTGTCGAGCAATTGATAGAAAAGCGCATAGTTATGAGATTATCTAGGCATGATCATGTATATAGGAATCACGTCCATAACAAGTAGACCGACTCCTGCCTGCATCTACTACTATTACTCCACACATCGACCAACTCCTGCCTGCATCTAGAGTATTAAGTTCATAAGAACAGAGTAACGCATTAAGCAAGATGACATGATGTAGAGGGATAAACTCATGCAATATGATATAAACCCCATCTTGTTATCCTCGATGGCAACAATACAATACGTGTCTTGCAACCCTTTCTGTCACTAGGTAAGAACACCGCAAGATTGAACCCAAAGCTAAGCACTTCTCCCATGGCAAGAAAGACCAATCTAGTAGGCCAAACCAAACTGATAATTCGAAGAGACTTGCAAAGATAACTCAATCATACATAAAAGAATTCAGAGAAGATTCAAATATTATTCATAGATAAACTTGATCATAAACCCACAATTCATGGGATCTCGACAAACACACCGCAAAAAGAGATTAGATCGAATAGATCTCCACAATAGAGGGGGAGAACATTGTATTGAGATCCAAAAAGAGAGAAGAAGCCATCTAGCTAATAACTATGGACCCATAGGTGTGTGGTAAACTACTCATAACTCATCGGAGGGGCAAGGATGTTGATGTAGAAGCCCTCCGTGGTCGATTCCTCCTCCAGTAGAGTGCCGACGAAGGCTCCAAGATGAGATCTCGCGGATTCAGAAGGTTACGGCGGTGGAAATTGTGTTTCGTGGTGTTCCTGGATGTTTTCGGGGTACGTAGGTATATATAGGAGGAAGAACTACGTCGGTGGCCGCCCGAGGGGCCCACGAGACAGGGGGGCGCGCCCTACAGGGGGGGTGCGGCCTCCTATCTCGAGGCTTCCTCGGCAACTTCTTTACTTGCACTCCAAGCTCTCCGGATCACGTTCGTTTCAAAAATCACGCTCCCGAAGGTTTCATTCCGTTTGGACTCCGTTTGATATTCCTTTTCTTTCAAATACTGAAATAGGCAAAAAACAGCAATATGGGCTGGGCCTCCGGTTAGTAGGTTAGTCCCAAAAATGATATAAATGTGTAAAATAAAGCCCATAAACATCCAAAAGGGGTAATATAATAGCATGGAACAATCAAAAATTATAGATATGTTGGAGACGTATCAATCATCAGCAGAGGATCCAGGACAAGATAAGGAGAATCGGAGGCGTGCACAATCTCTATATGTACCACTCCCAGTCCGAGGTGCAGTCAACCCATATAAACTCCAGTGAGGCCGCTAGTTAGGAGAGACCTTAATCGGCCATGTGTGTTTGAACTAAATTTTTGAGTCGATGTGCCTCCTTTTGACGGTACCAATCTGCGGCTCTCGCTGGCACCGTGTTTGTGGGTATTCATGGTCTTTGCTCAGTTTGAAGGAGCAGGAACTTGTTTGTTGGAGTCTGTGCAGAGAAGAGCACCAAACATCGGCTGGGATGAATTCTACAACTTTCTGCAGACAAGGTTAGCCAGAAATCAACACCAACAACTAATCGAATGACTGTTTCATACTGCCCAGACCACCACAATAGAGGATTATCTAGAGAGGTTTGTTGAGTTATATGATCTACTGACTGCATATGAGACTGCTCTTGACCCGCTACACAATGTTACTTGATTTCTAGTTGGATTGAAACTGGGTGTGAAGGTTCAAGTGGCAATTCAAAAACCCCGAGATCTGGATGCTGCTTATAAACTAGCCTTGTTGTTAGAGGAGATTGGATAAGGACACACCTCAATCACCACTCATCAACCAAAGAGAGCCACTGCTTTGCCTTTGCCATTACCTCCACAAGACAAAAAAATCCTGAGGAAAGAAGAAACATTGAAGCTCATGGAAGTTAGTTTGAAGATAAATGGATAGCTATGAGAAACTATAGGAGGTATAAGGGGTTGTGTTTCGTTTGTGGAGAAAGATGGTCCGAGGACCATCAATGCAAAGCTCGGTACAACTACATGTAGTTCAAGAAATGATTGAACATTTGTAGAAAAACTATGACTTAATTGAATCAGTTGGCTTAGATTAGGGACAAGCTAATATGCTCTATGCTTCCACCAAAAAACCTGGCACTGATGGAAGAACAGTATTGTTGTGTGTCATTGTGCGAGACACTCGTTTAATGTTCTTGATAGACTCGGGAAGCACTCATTCTTTTATCAACAAGTTACAAGATGTACATGCTATAAGACCCATGAAGGTTACAATGGCAGGAGGATCAAGTCTCATCATTGATTTAGTAATTTCCAACTACCAATGGAGTTGTGATTCACATCTTTTCAACAATGACTTCAGGTTTTTAGATCTGGGTATGTATGATGGAATATTGGGCCTTGACTGGTTAGCTACCCATGACCCAATGCAAGTGGATTGGCAGCAAAAGTGGATGGCAATTTTACACAAGGAAGAGATGATGAGCGGTATGGAACTTTCTTCTACTAAATCTAAACAACTGCCAGAGGAAATTAAACAAGTTAGAAAGGTTTGCAAAGGTTTTTGAGCCTCCCAAGGGATTACCACCAACAAGACAATATGATCACAATATTCCTCTCATACCAGGAGCCACTCTAGTGCCAAAAGGCCATATAGAATTCCTCCTCATCTCAAGAATAAATTGCAAAAAGCAATCAAGGACATGTTGCAGTCTCGAGTCATAAGAATAAGCAACCATCCATTTGATTCTCCTGATGGTTAAAAAGAAAGATGAAACTTATAGAATGGTTGTAGGTTACATGCATTTGAATGCTCTCACCATTAAAGGGAAATATCCACTGCCAATTATTAATGAATTATTTGACGAACTTGATGGTGCTTCCTCATTTTCCAAGTTGATTTAAGGGCTGGTTACAACCATATAAGGCTAAATCTAGAAGAGGAGTTCAAAATTGCTTTTTCAACACATATTGGACATTTTGAATTTATAGTGGTTGCTTTGGGCCTCACGGGAGCTCCTGGTACTTTTCAGGCAGCAATGAACATGGACTTGTCACCAACTCATAGGAAGTATTATGTAGTGTTTTTTATGATATTCTAGTTTTTGAAAAGATCTACAGTGCACACATAGAGGACTTGTCCAATGTTCTGAAGATACCAGAAGAGAAGCAATGGAGGGTCGAGTTAAGTACATGTAACTCTTCCAAACAACAAATTTCCTACTTTGGGCATGTGATCAGTGACAAGGGAGTATCCACTGACCCAAGCAAAATTGCTTCTATTGTCAACTGGCCAACACCAACAATGTCAAGGATGTGAGAGGATGTTTAGGGCTTACAGGTTTTCACAGGAAATTCATTAAATCATATGGAATTATCAGCAAGCCATTGACTGAACTATTAAGGAATGGTGTGATATTTTGTGGAAGCCCATGATCAAGAAGCTTTCCAAACCCTCAAACAAGCCCTAACTACTCCACCAGCTCTTGTCGGACCAGACTTCTCTGTTCCTTTTGTGATAATGCCTGTGATAGTGGGATTGGGGTTATACTCATGCAGAAAGAGCATCCCTTGGCTTTTGCTAGCAAGTTTCTCGGGCCCAGAAACAGGGGATTGTTTGTTCATGAAAACGAGTACTACATGGCAATATTGTTGGCAGTGAGCAGTGAAGGTCATATTTGTAGCTGCAGCAGATTGTCATTAAGGGTATGTTTAGGTCTGCTTCATTCTAGAAAATGCAAGCCAAATGAGGTAGCTCCACGACATTGCCGCTCCGCCAAAAAAACTAGAATCTGGGGTACAACTTCTTAGTTTTTGTGAAGATCTCAAGGAGGTTGTCCAAACAACTGTAGTAGCTGGAGTCGGAAAGAAATTGCCCACCACTCCCATCAGTAAGTGGATGCCCCTTCTTTTCTCCCCAGTCAACCAATCAAATAGATCATTTTCACCAAAATTTCCATTCTTGAAGCTGGAGCTAGATGAAAGCCAAACATTCTTCCTGCAAAAAAGAAGAAGAAAGACAAACATTCTTTTTGGAAGAGTTGCAACTCATGTGTGAAACTGCTCCAATGTGGATTTTGTGGAGCAGAATTGATTTTGATGGAGCAGAGCAGTCCCAAGCATGCCCTAATATTGTTTGGTCTTCTTACCCTTCTTCTTGAAGTCGGTATTCTGTTGCAAACCGTTCTTTCCCTTGGGCTTGTGGAAGTTCCTCTGTACAACATTGGCAATGGAGGTTCCCTTGTTCCCTTTTCCGTATGAGTTCTTTGCTCTCGAGTTATGCTAAACACTTAGATGAACAATGACGTCCTCTATATTGAGAATTCACATCGAGGGTGTCGCGTATTGACGTCTCCAATGTCATCTGCATCATCCGGTCTTCACCAACGTCGTCGTCAACATTGCTTCAACAACAGCTGTGGGTACTAATGAATAGTACATGTGTTGTGGTCTGGTCATGCTTCTAACTATGATTGCTACTACATGTGCAATGTTGATGCGCATGTTTTACTATTCATCTAGTATGCTAGACTGTTGCATGCTCATTGCTGCTCTAGTCATGAATTATTTACTAAAATTAATCACAAATTTGTCTAGTATTCCAACAAAAGGGACTGTAATAGTCCCGATGCAGTTTGCGGGAGTTAAAGTTGGCAAGAAAAGTTATTGAGGGCATTGCATATGCGCTTAGAGCAGGTGGCAAGGAAGGTTTTTATCCAACATGGTTGATAGCATAATCTTCAGACCGGCCCACTGCCTCTTACAAATTTGACATAGGCATAATACCGGTGTTCTATGGCTTTATTGTTGCTGTATATTGTTTATTTTTATTCAAACTGTTGGAGTGATGGCACCGTCTTGAGGGAAAGGGCTCGAGCGCACCGCGGCCTCCCAGGCCTCCGTAGAGCCAAAATGAATGTAAGACACTCCCAGGGAGGATGGGACGGGAGGAGGAAGCGGAGAGGGTGGAGCCCCCCCCCCCATGTCATGATCTGCATCACCACGACCCACTTCCCCACTGAGCACATCAACCCTATTGGGATCCCGGCGGTGTTCAATGGCTTCGGGGATGTCGTTGAAATCGAGCCCACTCCTCTCCTCGGCAAGGATCTCTCTACTGTCCATGTCATGCTTCGCATGCTACATGCAAGCGATGCGCCATGCAACGTTTGGCCGAACCGCCGGTCATGCGTTGGATAAAGTGCGGTCATGCGTTCTCGAACACCCCTGTAATATTTACACGGGGGCAGAAGCCGACGACTAGTAAACTTTCAAACTTATAAACTAAACGGCCAAACATGAGGATAAACTAATCATAAAGCGCAAGCATAAATATTTTACATCATGAGTTCAATGCATGGTTCTTACAAACCGGACTCTACTAATCAAATATGATATCCTTTTAGCACTGGCCCTCTACAATGCGAGCCGCCTCGAGGACCTCGCCGAAGTACTTCTACGACCGCCGGTGATCCTTGCCTTCAGGCGGCCCTGTGGTGGCAATCTCGGTGGCCTTCATCTTCGCCCATTGTACCTTGACTCGGGCAAAGTCCATCCGAGCACCTTCTATCCAGGCCGACCGCTTGACGACATCAATCCGAGGACGCGCCTCAACCAGCCGCTTCACAAGTCCGAAGTAGCTGCTGGGTATGGGCTCGGCTGGCCAAAGACGGACTTTACATCCTTCATGGCCAGACCCGCCACCTTGTGCAGCTCCGTCAGCTGTTTCAGCTGATCACTGAGGGGCGCCGGATACTCCGGCGCAAGGTACTACGACCAGAATTGCTTCTCTGTTGAGTTCCCCTCTTCGGCGCGAAAGAACTCGGCGGCATCAGCAATACTCCTTGGCAGATCCGCGAATGCGCCTGGATAACTCCAAACTCGGGTCAGCAAAATGTATCTCTTTCTTCTAAATTTACTCTGCACAAGAAAGGCCTTACCAGCCGCTATCTGCCTCGCCTCTTCGATCTCCTGGCAAGCGCCCTGGGCTTCAACCCGGGCTTCCTTCGCGCTCTCAAGAGCTTTGTTGAGTGAAGTCTACTACACAACCTTTTTCTTGTAGATGTTGTTGGGACTCCAAGTGCAGAGGTTTGTAGGACAATAGCAAAGCCTCAAGTGGGTGACCTAAGGTTTATCAATCTGTGGGAGGCGTAGGATGAAGATGGTCTCTCTCAAACAACCCCGCAACCAAATAACAAAGAGTCTCTTGTGTCCCCAACACACCCAATACAACGGTAAATTGTATAGGTGAACTAGTTCGGCGAAGAGATGGTGATACAAGTGCAATATGGATGATAGATATAGGTTTTTGTAATCTGAAAGCATAAAAACAGCAATGTAGCAAGTGATAAAAGTGAGCGAAAACGGTATTGCAATGCTTCGAAACAAGGCCTAGGGTTCGTACTTTCACTAGTGCAAGTTCTCTCAACAATAATAACATAATTGGACCATATAGCTATCCCTCAATATGCAACAAAGAGTCACTCCAAAGTCACTAATAGCAAAGAACAAACAAAGAGATTATTGTAGGGTACGAAAGCACCTCAAAGTTTTTCTTTCCGATCAATCCATTGGGCTATTCCTATAAGTGTCACAAATAGCCCTAGAGTTCGTAGTAAAATAACACCTTACGACACAAATCAACCAAAACCCTAATGTCACCTAGATACTCCAATGTCACCTCAAGTATCCGCCGGTATGATTATATGATATGCATCACACAATCTCAGATTCATCTATTCAAACCAACACAAAGAACTTCAAAGAGTGCCCAAAAGTTTCTATCGGAGAGTCAAGACGAAAATGTGTGCCAACCCCTATGCATAGATTCCCAAGGTCACGGAACCTGTAAGTTGATCACCAAAACATACATCAAGTGAATCAATAGAATACCCCATTGTCACCACGGGTATCCCACGCAAGACATAATCAAGTGTTCTCAAATCCTTAAAGACTCAATCCGATAAGATAACTTCAAAGGGAAAACTCAATCCATTACAAGAAAATAGAGGGGGAGAAACATCATAAGATCCAACTATAATAGCAAAGCTCATGATACATCAAGATCGTTCCATATCAAGAACACGAGAGAGAGGGAGAGATCAAACACATAGCTACTGGTACATACCCTCAGCCCCGAGGGTGAACTACTCCCTCCTCGTCATGGAGAGCGCCGAGATGATGAAGATGGCCACCGACGATAGTCCCCCCTCTTAGAGGGTGTCGGAATAGGGCCCCAATTGGTTTTTGGTGGCTACAGAGGCTTGCGGCGGCGGAACTCCCGATCTAGGTTTCTTTTCGGGGGTTTCTGTATTTATAGGAATTTTTGGCATCGGGAACAAGTCAGGGGGGTCTCCGAGTCAGCCATGAGGCAAGGGGCGCGCCCTCCACCCTCATGGGTGACTCGGGACTCTTCTAGCCTAACTCTTTTGCTTCAGAGGCTTCTTCTGATCCATAAAAAATCCACAAAAATTGGCATGCCAATTGGACTCCATTTAGTATTCCTTTTTTGTAAAACTCAAAAACAAGGAAAAAAAGAAACTGGCACCGGGCTCTAGGTTAATAGGTTAGTCCCAAGAATCATATAAAATAGCATATAAATGCATATAAAACATCCAAGATTGACAATATAATAGCATGGAACAATAAAAAATGATAGATATGCTGGAGACGTATGAGTGAGCTCGGAGGCTTGTTCCGAACTCTTCTGCTCCAAGGACTCGCACTTAGCAATTGCATCCTTGAGCTCCTGTTCGACCTCCCCCACCCGAGCCTCATGTCCTTGGCGGGTGGTTTGCTCCACCTCTAACTCCTTGGCCGCTTTGTCAACGGCCGCCTTGCTCACCTCCGCCTCCTTCTTGGCTTCGGTGAGGGCGCTCTTGAGGGACTCGACCTCGGCTGCGCTAACTATGAGTATAGTCATATCACTCAGTAAATTTACACAAATCAACACACATATCACTTTGGGTATGTAATAGTGCCGCATACCTTGGGCTTCGTCAAACTGCTTATTGACGCGGTCGAGTTCCTCATCGGCTAGCCGAATGAAAGCACAAGTGCTCCCTGGGTGATTTTGGTAATTTATTTCAACATATCTCTTGTTGGACTAACACTTTTACCTAGTATGTTTCAGATAAGTTCAACAATGGAGTGGCGTGGACTAGAGGATGTGGAACCCCTTCAAGACACTAAGGACAAAGGATTGGCTCAAGCTCAAAGCACAAGACTCTAATCTTTCTATTTTAGTGATCCAAGATCACATTGAGTCTATAGGAAAAGCCAATACTATCAAGAGGGGATGAGGTGTTGTTTAATGGCTTGCTTGCTCAAAGTGCTTAGTGATATGTTCCAAAGCCCTCAACTACTTTCTCACATCCACATATGACCCAAACCAAAGTCAAACTTGGCCCCACCGATTCTTTCTATCCGGCGCCACCGAATTCAGATGTCATAGCCACTGCCACAAACCCTAGTCAAATTGGTCTCACCGATAGGGATCTCGGTCTCACCGAGATGGGATTGTAATCTCTCTGTATGTATCCATTACCAAAATCGGTCCCACCGAGTTTGTGTAATCGGTCCCACCGAGATTAGATTACAATGCAAACTCTCTGTTCCTCTTCGTAACATTTCGGTCTCACCGAGATGAGCGAATCGATCCCACTGAGTTTGCCTGACCAACTCTCTCGTTAGCTTATTAGCAAAATCAGTCCCACCGAGTTTGAGTAATCGGACTCACCGAGATTAGTTATGCCCTAACCCTAACCATATCGGTCCCACCGAGTTGAATGTCGGTCCCACCGAAAATCCTAATGGTCACATTATTTGCTAAATCGGTCCAACCAAGTTTGATGATTCGGTCCCACCGAGATTGGTAAGTTGTGTGCAACGGTTAGATTTTTTGTGGAGGCTATATATACCCCTCCACCCACTCTTCATTCGTGGAGAGAGCCATCAGAACGTGCCTACACTTCCAGCATACATTTTCTGAGAGCGAACCACCTACTCATGTGTTGAGACCAAGATATTCCATTCCTACCATATGAATCTTGATCTCTAGCCTTCCCCAAGTTGCTTTCCACTCAAACATTCTTTCCACCAAATCCAAATCCTGTGAGAGAGAGTTGAGTGTTGGGGAGACTATCATTTGAAGCACAAGAGCAAGGAGTTCATCATCAACACACCATTTATTACTTATTGGAGAGTGGTGTCTCCTAGATTGGCTAGGTGTCACTTGGGAGCCTCCAACAAGATTGTGGAGTTGAGCCAAGGAGTTTGTAAGGGCAAGGAGATCGCCTACTTCGTGAAGATCTACCCTAGTGAGGCAAGTCCTTCGTGGGCGACGGCCATGGTGGGATAGACAAGGTTGCTTCTTCATGGACCCTTCGTGGGTGGAGCCCTCCGTGGACTCGCGCAGCCGTTACCCTTGGTGGGATGAAGTCTCCATCAACATGGATGTACGATAGCACCACCTATCAGAACCACGACAAAAACGTCCGTGTCTCCATTGCGTTTGCATACTCCAATCCCATCCCTTTACATTCTTGCAAGTTGCATGCTTTACTTTCCGCTGCTCATATACTCTTTGCATGCTTGCTTGTTATGTATTGTGATTGTTAAACTTGTTCCAAACTCCACTTAAACTTAAAGAGATTAAAAATTGCAACTTTTTCACTTAGTGTCTAATCACCCCCCCTCTAGACACCTCTTCTCGATCCTTTCAATTGGTATTAGAGCGTTGTTCTCCATTGCTTTGGTTTAAACACCATTGGAGGAAGATGGATGAGTCTACTTTGTTGAGTCTTAGACATAGAGTGCCTATACTTGATGGGGAGTACTTTTATGAGTGGAAAAATGATATGCTTGTGATTTTTAATGAATATCATTTGAACAAGTACATTGCTAGCCCTTGTGCACCTCATGTTGATCCTATGGATCCCACCCTTGATGAGTCAATTGACATGATTCGCAATCTTAGAACTGTTAATCTTATCACTAGAGGCTTGCCTAGAAACTTGATTGGATGTTTGCCTACTCTTAAGTGTGCCTACACCATATGGAAATTTCTTGAGGAACGATTTCCAAATTATTCCTTGAAAAATCTGGATGAAATTCTCCATAAGTATATTGCCTTGAGTAAGATGAATTCCAATGATCCTATGTTTGGTGATTGTCTATTTGAGCTTACAAACCTTATGCGTGCCAAAGGAGATGTTGGAATTATTAGTGATATTATTTCCGAAGCTATTAAAATTCATAAAGAAGATCATTGTCAAACCCACTCTAATGAATCACCCTCTCTAGGAATTGATCCACCACAAGACGATGTTAAACATGGATGAGGATGATGATAGTGACTTTGATCTTGATGATGCAATGAGACACTTTGGTCTTATGGCAAATCTTCGGGGATATATGGCAGGAGGAAAAGAATGGGTTCTTGATAGTGGATGTACCGATCACATGACCGGATATAAAGATATGTTTCATGAGCTTGCTGAAAATGACGGCCCTCGAAAGTATGTCACTTTCGGTGACAACTCAAAGGGTAAGGTGGTTGACCTCGGTAAGGTGGCCATCTCACATGATAGCTCCATTCAAAATGTCATGCTCGTTGAATCTCTTGGCTACAATTTACTTTTAGTATCTAGACTTGCTGATTTCGGTTTCAATGTCCTATTCACTGAAGTAGATTGCCAAGTGTTTCGTAGAGATAATCATAAAATGGTCTTTACCGGTATACATAGAGGTGATCTTTACATCATTGATTTCACTAAAAAGGCTCAACCTAGAACTTGCTTTATTGCTAAATCCTCTAAAGGCTGGTTCTAGCATAGACGATTAGGTCATGTGGGCATGCGAAACCTTGACAAGCTTATTAAAGGAAATCATATCCTTGGCGTTAACGATGTCATATTTGATAAGGATAGACTTTGCAGCGCTTGTCAAGCAGGTAAACAGGTTGGAGGAAGGCATCCCGTGAAGAACATCATGACCACAAGGAGGCCACTCGAGCTACTTCACATGGATCTTTTTGGTCCCAACGCCTACAAAAGTCTCGGTGGAAATTCTTTTGGTCTAGTTATAGTTGATGATTTTTCAAGATTTACGTGGGTGTTCTTTCTCGATGATAAATCGCAGGTCCAAAAGATCTTCAAAAACTTCGCTAGGAAGGCCCAAAATCAATTTGAAGTGAAGATCAAGAAGGTTCGCAGCGACAACGGAACGGAGTTCAAGAACGCAAATGTGGACACCTTTCTTGACGAAGAAGGGATTTCACATGAGTTCTCGGCTACGTACACACCTCAACAAAATGGAGTTGTTGAGAGGAAGAACCGGACGCTCATCGAAATGGCGAGAACGATGCTTGATGAGTACAAGACGCCGAAGCACTTTTGGGCGGAAGCGGTTGAGACATCTTGTCACGCAACAAATCGCTTATATCTTCACAAGCTACTTGGCAAGACGGCATACGAGCTCCTCACCGGTAACAAACACCAAGTTGGATTATTTCGAGTATTCGGCTCAAAGTGCTACATTCTTGATAAGCATCGTCGTTCTAAATTTGCTCCTAAGTCTCATGAAGGTTTCCTACTTGGTTATGGCTCAAACTCTCACACTTACCGTGTCTACAATAATTTCACCCGAAAGGTTGAAGAGACGGTAGATGTGAAGTTTGATGAATCTAACGGCTCACAAGTAGAGCAATTGCCAATTGATGTAGAATACAAAGACCCTTCGGAAGCAATCCAAGACTTGTCTATTGGCAAGATTCGCCCAATGGAGGTGAAGGAGAGTACCTCGTCCATCCAAGTGGAAGCTTCTACCTCACGACAAGGTGAACAAGGAGTTGATACGGAAGCATCCACAAGTGGGACACACCAAGATGAAGAAAACGAGGAAGTACACCAAGATGAACATCAACAACCTCCTTAGCCACCACGACAAGAGAACGACAACGTCAACAACGAAGAAGGCCAAGAAGAAGAACAATATGAAGAAGATGTTCCACCAAGATCCAAGCAAAAGCTTTCACGAGTTCGAGCAAGAGTTGCTAAAGACCATCCCATCGAGCAAATCTACAATGATATCCAAACCTGGAGAATCACTCACTCTAAAACTCGTTTAGCTAACTTTTGTGAACACTATTCATTCATCTCTAGCATTGAACCTATGAAGGTTGAAGAAGCTTGGAAGATCCGGATTGGATAAACGCCATGCATGAAGAGCTACACAACTTTGAGAGAAATCAAGTTTGGACATTGGTTGAAAAGCCCGACAACAACCGCAACATCATCGGTACCAAATGGGGGATCGCAACAAGCAAGATGAAGATGGACAAGTAGTTCGCAACAAAGCACGTCTTGTCGCCCAAGGCTACACTCAAGTCGAAGGTATGGACTATGGTGAGACATATGCCCCCGTTGCTAGACTTGAGTCCATTCTTACTTGCCTATGCTAATCACCATGATATCACCTTGTACCAAATGGACATTAAAAGTGCTTTTCTAAATGGTGAAATAGAGGAGGAAGTTTATGTTAAGCAACCTCCCGGATTTGTCAATCCTAAGAAACCTAATCATGTTTACAAACTTCACAAAGCTCTTTATGGTCTTAAACAAGCCCCTAGAGCGTGGTATAAATGCTTGACCAAGTTCCTTATTGAAAAATGCTTTGAAATTGGAAAAATTGATTCTACTCTTTTTACTAAAAGGGTTAATGGAGAACTATTTGTATGCCAAATCTATGTTGATGATATTATATTTGGTTCAACTAACCCTCACTTTAGTGAAAAGTTTGGAAAGCTAATGTCGGAGAAGTTTGAGATGTCGATGATGAGTGAACTCAAATTCTTTCTCGGTTTGCAAATCAAGCAAACTAAGGAAGGTACATTTGTCTCTCAAACAAAGTACACCAAGGACTTATTCAAGAAGTTCAATATGCAAGAATGCAAAGGTATGACTACACCCATGCCTACTAGTGGACATCTTGATTTGACCAAAGATGGTGAACCGGTTGATCAAAAGGTTTATCGCTCTATGATTGGTTCATTGTTATATCTATGTGCTTCACGTCCCGATATTATGCTAAGTGTGTGCATGTGTGCACGATATCAAGCCGCTCCTAAAGAATGTCATCTTAAGGCCGTGAAAAGGATAGTGAGATACTTAATTCATACACCAAATTTTGGCATTTGGTATCCAAAGAGGGCCTCTTTTAATCTTGTTGGCTACTCCGACTCGGACTATGCCGGTGACAAGGTTGATAGAAAGTCCACTTCGGGTACTTGTCAATTTCTTGGTAGATCTCTTGTGTCTTGGTCTTCCAAGAAACAAAACTCGGTATCCTTATCCACCGCCGAAGCGGAATACATTGCCGCTGGTTCATGTTGTGCTCAATTACTTTGGATGACCCAAACTCTTAAAGATTATGGGATATATGTGAAACATGTTCCATTACTTTGTGACAATGAAAGTGCTATCAAGATTGCTCACAATCCCGTGCAACACTCTCGAACTAAGCATATTGAAGTTCGTCATCATTTCATTCGAGATCATGTTGCCAAAGGGGACATTAATCTTAAACATGTTCGCACCGATAAGCAATTAGCGGATATTTTCACTAAACCACTTGATGAGAAAGTGTTTTGCAGGATTAGAGGTGAATTGAACATCATTGATGCTTCAAACTTGGAGTAGGAACTCCATTTGATACATGCAAGACATGAGCCTATGACTAATCCTTGATATTTCTCTTATGATGATAATCTTATGTCTTGGATATATTTGCACCTTGCATGTTATCTAATCCGTGTAGGTACTTGGATGAATCTAAATCTATGAGATTGCAACTCACTCACATCTTGAGAAATCTCTACATCACCAAGTCTCTACACAATGGTGGTTGAAGACAAGGAAGCACGGAACCATTCAAACATATCATTTGACAAATTTGTTATTGAGTATCATTATTGTCATTTTGTATACACAAGTGCTTTTCCTTGCGAAACTAATCCATGTAGGTAGATGAACTCAAATTCCAAAGTGGTGCTCCCAACTCTTGATGAGCTACATCAACCTTGAGCAACCCACATAAGTTCAACTACATGATCACGATCAACACCACCACCCAAGGTATGTTATTCCATCTTAGAGAAGCTTTACTCCAAGTCATGAGTCAAAGCAACTCAACAAGATGTAAATACATCAATATGCTTAAACAAAAAATGGTAGCCCCATTTTGAGCTTAAACGATGAGTATGACCTATGATCAAGTGATCTCACTTGACTCCTAAGTCAATATACTCTAACATAGGTGACTTTGTCGCCAACCAATTCTAGATGAAGTTTTCTTGTGTTCTTTTCTGTGCTCTTGCATTTGTCTCATGCATATTTGTTTCCCCTTCCAAAAAAAACTTCATCTAGATTTCTTTTCTATTTCTTTTTGTTCTGCATTCCCTACATCCAATTCATTGCAAATCTTTCAGTTAATTCCTTGCAAATTCTTGTGAGATCTTTCTTGTCTAGTGAGCTAAGGTGACAAGTGTTTTCTCTGTGATGAACTCGATCTCACCGCTCTTATGCCTTTGGTCCAACCGAATTCGTTCGGTGCAACCGAAGCATACAATTCGGTACCATCGATTTCACCACAGGAAAGATAGCTTGCCACTTGTTTCTGCATTCTTTTTGATCCAGCTCCACTCAATGAATCTTGTCCTCTACCAACATCATATTCAACTTGCTGCTTTGTTCTGTGACTCAAGGACCAAACCCATTCGTGACAAAAATCCAAAAGAACCCTTCTTGGGAATTGATGTCAAAGGGGGAGAGAAGGATCACATCAAAGCTAAATCATATCTATAGGGGGAGAGAATACTCAAGGGGAGAGAGAGTAATCATCAAGGACCCCAGATGCTGGGTGTTCAAGAGGAGAGAAGTCACATGTCTTTAAGAGGGGAAAAGACATGTTCATATTTGTTTGTTTGCATTAGCTCTATTTCTTTTCTTTGAGCTCTGATTTTCTGTTCCCTATCTTCTCCCAATATCCCATGCTAGATTCAAGGGGAGCAAGACATCTAAGGGAAGTAAATCCTTGAATTCATTGCACATCTTTACCTTTGGGGACATGTACATATCAAATGGAGTACTCAGTACTCACTTTGTACATGTCATCCCAGTCTTGGTTCTCTTGTGGTTTCTTTTGTTTGATCTGGCTAGTAGGTGTATATGTGTTATCTAACCTTGTTTACGCAGGTTCATTCCATCCTAAGCCAACTCAAGGCCACAAGGTAAGTATATGCATCACAATCATGTGTATGAGGAATTCTTGCTGATGTACATACTATTTGCAAGAAGGACTCATGAGCATGAAGGTACATTTTCCATATTCACATCATTTGCTCTGATGCATATTGCCAAGATACATGTAACACATTGCTCACTCTGTCATGTTTATGCATTCACGTGCTCCTATATTCCATATTTACATGATTGCATACATGTAGGGGGAGCCTATGCATGTTACATGTCTTTCCAAAGCTCTACATGTTATTCTCTATATCTTTATCTAAAGCTTTGTTGTATGTTGTCATCAATTACCAAAAAGGGGAGATTGAAAGCACAAGTGCTCCCTGGGTGATTTTGGTAATTTATGTCAACATATCTCTTGTTGGACTAACACTTTTACCTAGTTCAGATAAGTTCAACAATGGAGTGGCATGGACTAGAGGATGTGGAACCCCCTCAAGATGCTAAGGAAAAAGGATTGGCTCAAGCTCAAAGCACAAGACTCTAATCTTTCTATTTTAGTGATCCAAGATCACATTGAGTCTATAGAAAAAGCCAATACTATCAAGAGGGGTGTCGGTGTCAAAACCGGCGGATCTCGGGTAGGGGGTCCCAAGTTGTGCGTCTTAGGATCAATGGTAACATGAACACGGGATTTTACCCAGCTTCGGGCTCTCTTGATGAGATAATACCCTACATGCTGCTTGATTGACTATAATGAGTATAGGGGTTACAAGAGTTGATCTACCTCGAGATCATATGTTGTGGTCTAAACCCTAGAGGTATGATGAGTAATGTCATAATGATCTATTAACTAGCCTGGCCTCGGTTTATATAATGTACCAGAGGCCTAGGATAACAAGAGTCCTAGCCGAATACGCTGGTGGGGGAGGAGTCCTTGTCTTGATCACCAAGTCTTGTGGAATCTTCCTTGTATGCGGCAACTATCTGAACTGGCCCGTGAGTATACGACCATGGGGGTCCTCGGCCTAATCTAACTGATCGGGAGACGACGCGGTGAGTACCCCCTGGTCCAGGACACCGTCAGTAGCCCCCTGAACCGGTCTTCAAGTTGGGGACGCTCCTCGGTTCTTCCGAACCGTTCTTCATCTTCGGCCATCGGTCTTGGAAGCTGGTTCAACAAATCTTCTTATCTTCAATCTTGAGGATCGCCGAAATAAATCCGAAGAGTTTACACGTCGGGTATCCGAGGAGCCCCTTTAAGTTATCGGCCTTTATCAATGCCTGGTTATTTTTCATGCCACACCTCGGGTTTGAAGTTGTTCCTGGGCGGCGCTGCCCTCTTGTGTCCGAGCTCCAACACCCGACTGCATTCGAGGTATCTTTTGCAGCCAAGCACCAACGTCGGACTGCTTCCGAGCTCCAACGCCGGAATGTATCCGAGCTCCAATGCCGGACTGTGTCCAAGCTCCAACGTCGGACTATATCCGAGATGTCATAGATCATCTTGGTTCAAAACGTTTGAAGGAGTTTAGCCAAGCTTAATACCGGGAATGCCCTCTATGGAGCCAGCCACTGGCGCACGAGCTTTCTGCCGGACTGCTTCTGAGGTGGTGCACCATCCCTGACTGTAGGCTGATTTTTTGATTGGTGCAATTTATTCTCTGCCGAGATATTTAGCCAGTAGCCTTCAAGGTGTGTGCATCGGTCTAAAACCCGAGATGCACCTGAAGGAAAACATGAAACCGCTGATCCTAGTTGCCCCTGAGACTCAGGTCGATGCGCGAAATCGGCCTGAGGATCAACTCCTAGCTCGGCAACATACATAGGAATAGAAACGCGATGTGCAAAGTCCTCGAGACTCAGGTTGGGTGCGGCCGACCGACCTGAGGATAATAATCTCCTCGAAAACTATATTGCACTTTAAATTTTCTGCATCGGATTGTCAATGCAGTAGCCTCCGAGACACTGATCGGGTGGCAACACCAGATTAGGGGATCGATGTGCCCTTTTAATATTTGTAAATAATAAGCCCAAAACCTAGTAGCCCCCGAGCCTTAATGCGGGCACGAGTGGCCGAATTAAGGATCGATATCCATAGTATAATCACAAATTATGTGTAATGACTCTATGTATCCAAGTACTTTATATCATTAATGCTCGGATCCGCATTGTACAAAACTTTGTTGATCGGCCATCGGCTTCAACCTCCTCGGCCAGTAGCCGGGGAGTGTTTGTTCCACTTTATAAAGCCTTTATGAGGGCAAAGATTTACGGCAAACAAGGCAATCCGGCCATACGGTTTTATAAACAAAGGTACACAGAGAGACATGTTATATTATTGTTTACATAAGAAACATCATCCAAAGAAAATAGTCCCGCTATCGGTTCCTTTCTTTGGGTTGTCATGCTAAGCATGATCATGAAACCTCAACTCCGATCAATGTGGGAGGAAAATACTGAGGATTTAGTTCGGGGAAAGCTTCCAAACTCTGTGGTCTAAATGAACCCAAATTTTAACTTCCATTGCGACCGTTTATAATCTGAAAGTGGCCCATCATCGGCTTCTACCCCCTTGTAGATGTTATGCAGGGTGTTTCCGTAATAACAAAACAACCCTTAGCCGACGTCTCGGTGCCCGAAGGCGGTTGTGTTGGCGGAAACGAGGCAATCAGATATGCGGGCTTTATAACTCTCACTTAGTCATAGGAGCTTTAAACCGAGGAAGCTAGCTATGAGCCCCAGGTTAGTGTTCGCGACATCCGAGGTCAAGCCGTAAACACTTCGGCCAATGTTATGAACGGCCCGTCTTTTAACATAGTCATCGAATCACTGACCGGTTTACGCCTATTGTGACAGTCAGTTTTCGGCTTTCTGCACTAAGGTGCTTAACCATGCGAGCTGGAAGCACAATCGCAGTGGTTCTCCCTTTGCACACCTAGCCGAACAAAGCGGAACATAGGAGGCAAGCACATGAGCCGGGCAACCCAACTATTGACCGAAGACACAATTCAAAACCGATGCATATATAGCAATATCCAAGAATGTTTTTGCCGAATTCCTAAAGGTGTCCGGCGTTGCACTACGAGACTAATGCTGGAAACACACAAATAGTTTAAAAGTGCCATAAACTTGGAAAACCAAGAAACGTCAGTAAAAACTTGACGTCCGAACAAGATCAAGTGTTCGGTGCCAATCCAAAAATTGGTTTTAGAAAAAAAATTGTATTTCTGTCGTGCTTTAACATGACACATCCTATCTCAAAACTTCAAGCGGGTCAGCCTACGGCTTCAACCTCCTATCCCAAAGGCGGAGTACTTAGGCTCCCCAGCTATTGACCACACACTCTCGTCGAAAAAAGGAGTGATAGAAAAAAGACTTTGCAGCGACTAGGAAGAAGAACACTTATTATAAAACGGCTCAAATAAACTTAAGAGCCCCCAAGTGACTTGGGTAAAAGAATGATTGTATGTACCGAAGTACTTATATCATATCTATGTTCACCCGAACATTAAACGCGTCTTAACCGACCGTCGGCTTCTCCCTCTTCGGTCAAGGACCGAAGAGTGTTATGTACTCCACCTGTCGAGAATATCGACAGTGTTTCCGATAACCAGGCAATCAGGCCATAAGGCTGTAACAGACAAAGCGCCCTCAGGGAACTTATGCTATATTACTAACGAAGTGTAAGAAGCATCTTCGGAGAAAATAGTACCCCCACCGATACCTTTCTTCGGTTGCTCATTATTATTATGAGACTTGTGCAATAGATTTTTTGTACTCATGAGTTCCGTTGTGTGCCGACCATTGTTGAAAACAGTAAGAGAGCTAGCTTTCGGCTTCACCCAGTCTGAGGTCTGGCTCGGATGAACCGATCGTGACAATCGCAGAGGTGCTCCCTTTACTCCCTAGCCGAACAATCGGGAACGTGGGGGTAAGCACAGGAGCCAGGCAACCGAGCTTGCAAGTCGCTTAAGTCAACATGGTGCATATTGTGGCGTAATACACGAACAAGGAACGAAGCCGTACAAGTATAATCATATGCAAGAGGAAAAGCTCCATCAAGGGAGCCCCCAAATAAACGGGGTATTTGAATATGTGTGTGACAAACAAAGTTTGGATAAGGAAGTTTGTCACAAACAACTTTGTGCCAAAAAAGTATAATACTTGGTCGGACCGAACAAAATTTAAAACTGAAAGTTTTTGAGCATGAAAGCAACTTAGCTGGTTGATATGTTCGGCATTGATGACGCGGTCCGAGCTTGATGCGGGACAAGGTTCCAGCCTCCAGGTTGGTCCCGAGGTGGCCGAGCAGAGAGTTCGGCACCCCGAAAAGATGAAGCCCCCAGCCGCGGTAATGGAGCAGGTCGGCGCGCCAAGGCGACAATACAATTCGGTCGAAGGAGGCGACAATGCGGCTCAGTCTGAGTCAATTGGCTACACAGATAAAATAGCGCAAACCAAAGGTAATGACAAATAAAGATAATAATGTATATTAAAAAAATTCTTCTACTTATTTAATACAAGTGAAGGAAATAATGAAAGAGATGTGGCCTGAGCGTCGAGGTCAATGTCGATGTAGGGCGCCAGCGTGACACAATGAAGGTGTGACAAAGCCCGAATTCACAGGTCGGTCCGAGTTCCGGATACGGCGTTCGCCGAACTATGCACGAAACTGACCGAACCACCACGCAATCGTCGCTAATGCGGCCACCATTAGATAGGCATGTGTACACATGATGGAACAAAGCGGAGTAATAATTCCTTGGGAAAAATGAACCCAAACGAGCAAAAATTGCTAGGATTAATAGCACCTGGTTTATTTGTTGTAGCGGTCCGAAGAAAGGTTACTCCCAAAATTGGGACTCGATCCGCACACCCATTGCCTGATGGGTGATGAAGCGATGGCATGGCGATCCTGGCAAAGGTTGGCTCGCCACGGCGAAGCCCGTGGTCCAGCTAATGTGATGAAGCTGGTCGGCTGGTGACGCCGAAGTCTCTGAAGTAAGTTGATGAAGAGATGGCGAAGTCCTCGGTCTAGCCGAGGTGACGGAGCAGGTCGATAAGGAGACGTTGCAGCTGCCGTGTCAGCCGAGGTGTTGAAGTAGTTCGGCGTGATGGACATCGGCTTGAAGAAGCAACAGTGCGGCTATGCCGACGCAGGTCGTAACTTGTGACGCGGTCAATGCTGGCTTGATGAAGTGACCGCGCGGCGATGCCGGTGTGCCCGCTCCGTGTAATCCGTGGGGCGGCGATGTTGGTGATGATTTATCCTTCGCGATGCCGAACTATTGTTCGGCTGGCCGAGATGATGATCCGAAGAAATTGAGCTCGGCTCAACAAAGCGACGACGTGTCTAACGCAGGTCGGCCGCCGTGGAGTGATGTTGTCGGGCTGGTTTGACACCGGCGCGACGGTGAAGTTCGTATTGTAAGAATACTTTTAATACTAGTGGGATGTGTTTGAGAATAAAACACAATACCCCATACGAAAACGTCCTTCAAAAAGGATGTCCGAAATCCCGTTCGTAAAGAAGATGAACTTGGGTCAGATTCGTTCTCGCGTAGAAAACCGATCCGAAAAAGTGATGCACTAATCGGAAGGTTCCCGGAGTTTGGACGGTCGGATCGAGCTGAAGTTTTGGCAGGTGGTATATATAGGAATTCCGCAACAAATCAACGGTTGGATCTTCCAAAGGACATCCGAGCTAGATACTGGACACCACGCTCTAAACTCGTCCGGATTCTCATCCAGATTCAATAGGGCTCCGGTATATCGGAGATTGCCGGAGATTCCTCCATCGGAACTCGACGAAATTTTTGCAGGGTTGTTGTAGACTTAACTCCGCATAATTCCATCGAAGCGATTGTTTAAGCGACACTCGAGGAGGCAGTGGCGGCGATACGAATTTGTTGTCCAGAAAAACAGCATGGTCGCCCGAGGGCAATGCTGTTGTTGAGCCCCCGAGCTCCATGGATGACTCCTCCACGATCTTAATAGAGATCGGAGTTGATGTTGATGAAGGCCCTCATCCGAACATGACGATCAGAGGTAGGGCGTAGTTCTCGGTCAAGCCAAGCTGACCAGTCGAGCTGGTGATGAAGAAACCGACGTTCCAGTTGACCTGCAGTCGAGTCATTGATCCTTTCCCCGATCACACAACGGAACTCTCAATGAAAGCACCAATGTCGGTGTCAAAACCGACGGATCTCGGGTAGGGGGTCCCAAGCTGTGTGTCTTAGGATCAATGGTAACATGAACACGGGATTTTACCCAGCTTCGAGCTCTCTTGATGAGATAATACCCTACATGCTGCTTGATTGACTATAATGAGTATAGGGGTTACAAGAGTTGATCTACCTCGAGATCATATGTTGTGGTCTAAACCCTAGAGGTATGATGAGTAATGTCATAATGATCTATCGATTAGCCTGGCCTCGGTTTATATAATGTACCAGAGGCCTAAATAACAAGAGTCCTAGCCGAATACGCCAGTGAGGGAGGAGTCCTTGTCTTGATCACCAAGTCTTGTGGAATCTTCCTTGTATGCGGCAACTATCCGAACTGGCACTTGAGTATATGGCCATGGGGGTCCTCGGCCCAATCTAACTGATCGGGAGACGACGTGGTGAGTACCCCCTGGTCCAGGACACCGTCAAGGGGATGAGGTGTTGTTTAATGGCTTGCTTGCTCAAAGTGCTTAGTGATATGCTCCAAAGCCCTCAACTACTTTCTCACATCCACATATGACCCAAACCAAAAGTCAAACTTGGCCCCACCAATTCTTTCTATCCGGCGCCACCGAATTCAGATGTCATAGCCACTGCCACAAACCCTAGTCAAATCGGTCTCACCGATAGGGATCTCGGTCTCATCGAGATGGGACTGTAATCTCTCTGTATGAATCCATTATCAAAATCGGTCCCACCGAGTTTGTGTAATCGGTCCCACCGAGATTAGATTACAATGCAAACTCTCTGCTCCTCTTCGTAATATTTCGGTCTCACCGAGATGAGCGAATCGGTCTCACCGAGTTTGCCTGACCAACTCTCTAGTTAGCTTATTACCAAAATTGGTCCCACCGAGTTTGAGTAATCGGAGTCACGAGATTACATTATGCACTAACCCTAACCATACCGGTCCCATCGAAAATCCTAACGGTCACATTATTTGCTAAATCGGTCTGACCGAGTTTGACGATTCGGTCCCACCGAGATTGGTAAGTTGTGTGTAACAGTTAGATTTTGTGTGGAGGCTATATATACCCCTCCACCCACTCTTCATTCGTGGAGAGAGCCATCAGAACGTGCCTACACTTCCAGCATACATTTTTTGAGAGAGAACCACCTACTCATGTGTTGAGACCAACATATTCCATTCCTACCATATGAATCTTGATCTCTAGCCTTCCCCAAGTTGCTTTCCACTCAAATCTTCTTTCCACCAAATCCAAATCCTGTGAGAGAGAGTTGAGTGTTGGGGAGACTATGGTTTGAAGCTCAAGAGCAAGGAGTTCATCGTCAACACACCATTTGTTACTTCTTGGAGAGTGGTGTCTCCTAGATTGGCTAGGTGTCACTTGGGAGCCTCCGACAAGATTGTGGAGTTGAACCAAGGAGTTTGTAAGGGCAAGGAGATCGCCTACTTCGTGAAGATCTACCCTAGTGAGGCAAGTCCTTCATGGGCGACAGCCATGGTGGGATAGACAAGGTTGCTTCTTCGTGGACCCTTCATGGGTGGAGCCCTCCGTGCACTCGCGCAGCCCCCTTCGTGGGTTGAGGTCTCCATCAACGTGGACGTACGATAGCACCACCTATTGGAACGATGGCAAAGACATTCGTGTCTCCATTGCGTTTGCATACTCCAATCCCATTCCTTTACATTCTTGCAAGTTGCATGCTTTACTTTCCGTTGCTCATATACTCTTTGCATGCTTGCTTGTTATGTATTGTGATTGTTAAACTTGTGCCAAACTCCACTTAAACTTAAAGAGGTTAAAAACTACAACTTTTTCACTTAATGTCTAATCACCCCCCCCCCCCTCTAGACACCTCTTCTCGATCCTTTCACCGAAGCTTCCGATTGAGCTTGGAAACCTCTGCAGCTTAGGCAGTAGCCGCCAGCATAAATGCATGTCCAACAAGATAGTATGATACATTATCAACTTGTTTTTTATCCTCTGTCCAGACTATTCTAATCTAGACAGAGTCTAAGGGGCTACTGTCTACACATGGGTTCAGCCTTGCATATATGAAAAAAAGTTTGTAAGCGAATTACACCGCATACCTCAAAGCCCGTCAGTAGGCTGTTGAAGGCTTCGGTCAGTCTGCTCTTCATGGACCGCACCTTTTTCATAACCGCACCCATTAGGGTGCCGTGCTCCTCCACGATGGAAGCGCGTTGCAGCGCTTCCTCCAAAGTATTAGCGGCCTCCGGATTAACGGAGGCCGCCGATGGAGCTGCTGCTCTTCCCCCTTCTGTTGAAGGGGGGTGTTGGGCCGAACCCGGAGCCGTATGGGCCTCTGGGACGGTGTTCAGCGAGGGCCCAAACTGTTGAGGGCCCCCACCCTCGATGGTCATGGGGGCCGCTGTGCCCCGCTCTATAGTGTCCAGGTGTTACCCTCGGACATCTTTTGGATAGCCTCGTCCACCCCTCCTCGGCCAAGAGAGGTCCTTTGGGATGACACCTCGGTGTCCTCCATGGCAGGGGGGAGAAGGCTCATGACGGTCCATTGCTCTCTGCCTCTTCAGGGGGTAGAGAATTCCCTGATGAGGTCGAGGGAATTGGGATATCACGCGGAGGGCTGAAAGGCAAATAAAGATATGATTTATATAACAGAGGCAGATTAAGCGAAAACTGAACAAGTAAGCTTTCGATACTTACATTTCGGCCAGGGGCTTCTTCCTTTGGACCCTCTTCGGGCTGTGTTCGGACTCTGAGTCATAACTAACCGAGAGTCTTATCTTCCCCCTCTTCGATGTCGTTCCCTCCGGATTCTCGGAGGCTGTCCTCTTCCTCCTCCTCGTCTTGCGTGGGAAGTCACTCTCCACTTCCTCCTCCCCCTCCTCTTCGTCCTCGTCTTCCTCGTGAGAGGAGATGGACTCGGTCTCTCCGTACACTGTGTCCGAAGGACCTTTACAGTGGGGCCCATCCTTGGGCCCCTTGCCCTTCTTCTTGGTCTTCTTCTCCGGCGCCTGATAGGGCATCGGGACCAGCATGTCCTCCAGTTGAGGAGTAACTGGGTCTTCGCGCAACGGAGCCAGACTCTTAATCCGCTCCGACTTCTTGGTCCAGCCCTGCAGAGAGGTGGGAAGATAAATTTTGTATTGATCGAATATATAGACCAAATATATCTTTGGAACATTAACACTTACCGAAGTGGCCGGATTCTTGGCATCGAGGCCGACGTCTTCGGTCTCCATGGGCCATCTCTTCTGCGCCTTGAAGAGTAGCTTCCACATTCCCTCGTGCGTCATGCCGAGGAAATGCTACAGAGTCTATGGCTCCTCCGGATTGAACTCCCACATGGGGGAAGTCCGGCGCTGGCAGGGGAGTATGCGGCGGAAGAGCATAATCTGCACTAGGTTGGTTAGACCAACGTTTTTTCTCAGCACGTTGGTGATACAAGTTTGCAGCGTTTGCACCTCCATCTGAGACCCCCAGTCGAGAGCCATGATAAGCAAGCTGAACAATGCCACGTGGACGCTGAGAGCTTGGGAGATTGGAAAGACTGAGTAGACTGGAAGGTGTGGGGAAGAAAGGATAAATCCATTGCCCTCTTATAGGCGGTAAAACTGCCAACCGTCCCCCCACTTGCGCCTTGAAGCTTGCCTATTCTCAATGAAAGCATGCGCCGTAAACGGTTGGATTACCCAAATTTTATTGATGAGCAATCCCATATTAAGTGGGAACGATCTCTGTTTTGACAGGACGGGCCAATGGGGCTTGGCCTCGAAACATGGAACTCAGGGTGTGGAAACAGTTCAAAACACTGAAGGGTCAAGTCTGACGCTTCGCCCAAAAAAGTTGCCAGTAAAGACACTATTCCTATTTTCTTATATATCCTACCTTCGCGGCTAAGGGTTTGTTAATTATGCAAGGCCGAATACTGTTATTTTGCGGAGGAAGGCTGACGTATATTGTTCAGGGAACCGGCCTCGCAATGCCAAAGATAATCTATGTGCCGAACACGTCGTGATTGAAGACTGGTTCAGGAGCTACTTAGGGAGTCCTGGACTAGGGGGTCCTCGGGCGTCCAGTCTATTGGATATGGGCCAGACTGATGGGCCGTCAAGATACAAGACAAAAGACCACCTCTCATGTCCGGTGGGGACTCCCGTATACGTGGATGGCAAGTTAGGGTGTCCGGATATACTATTTCCTTTCTGTTAAACCCACTTTGTACAACCCTAAGCCCCTCCGGTATCTATATAAACCGGAGGGTTAGATCGAAGGCAGGATCATAACATTGATAGGCTAGCCAAGCTAGGGTTTAGCCATTACGATCTCGAGGTAGATCAACTCTTGTAACCCCTATACTCATCAAATATAATCAAGCATGAGTAGGGTTTTACCTCCATTAAGAGGGCCCGAACCTGGGTAAACACTGTGTCCTTTTGATCATAGTTACCATCGATCCTCAGACATATAGCTTGGGCCCCCTACCAGAGATCTGCTGGTTTTGACACCGACAGGGCCCTCACCTCCGAGCCTGACCATCGGGTCCTCTCGCGCTGCGCCAAGAAGGACGACCTCCTGGGGGCGTCGCTGCTATACAGACTCAGGTGTTTTGGTGACTTCGTTGCTCCCTTCCTTGCGTTCATCTGGAGGTCCAGGGCGCCCTCGGGGATATGTTTATTCGCCTGGCTGCTGGTGCAATGGTGTATCCACACACGGGACATCTTGCTGAAGAAACATATTGTGGCACCGGGGGAACCTCCCCCCTTTGAAATTAAAAAAACTGTTGGAGTGTGACCTCGTGTTGGTAAACCGTTGCTAATCACCGGGAGTATCTGCTTGATCTATGTCACGGCCACCACTACTACCTCATCTGGGCGTCAAGGCCCGCAACCAGATGAAGTGAAGGCTCGGCCCAAGAGAGCCAAGAGGCCCAACAGGCTGTTCGACCCAGCAACCTGGGGGCTGGGTGGGTGAGGCGATAAGTATGAGCAAGCCCGGTGTGGAGGGCACGGAATTTTAATAGGCTGACACTCTTTCTCGAATCCCCCTTCCTCCCTGCCTATTGTATCCTATTATCCTTCCGATCCCCTTCTACTTTGGAACCCTAGCTACCAATTTCCCCTGAATAGCCATGATTGAGTAGATCGAGCAAGAGGGAGGTAACATATGGTATCAGAGCTACCTAATTACCTGAAGAAGCCGACGTTTACCACGCGACAGTAGCAACAAGCCAGCGAGATGGAGCAACGAGTTTAGGAGATGGCGGCGGCGCCCAAGGCCATCCAGGAGCAGAATGCCGCCATATAGAAGGCGATGGCGGCGACCACCATCATCATCACCGAGATCCAGCCGGTCATGGTCAATCTGGCCGCATGGAAGCAGACGCTGGAGAAGTCCCTCTCCGACATGCAGCAGGAGCTAGGCAGGGTGCGCAAGGAGCTGGATGTCATCACGCGCAACCCCATGTTCATCCTCAAGCCGGGGAACCTCCCTCCCATCTTCCCTCTACCTAGGGGCGCACCGCTACCTCAGGCCTACTGCAGCTCCCACGGGCCCGAAGGCCACCGTGTCGACCAAGCTCACCGTGGGGTAGGCTTTGGAGTGGTCACCACTCTAGTCCCACCTCCGGTCATGGGTATGGCTCAACCCCCGAATTTCCTTTCCCTTGCGAGTCAGTTTTTGATCGATCATCGCTCTCGATCACCCGGGCAGTCACCACTTCGGGGCACGTCCAGATCTGGCATCCCACTTCCACCACGATCTCGTAGCCCATTCCGCCATCACACATCTGTTATTCATAGGCCTAAGATGGATTTTCCTCAATTTTGGGGGGAACACCCACACAGTTGGAAACAAAATTGTGAGTCTTATTTCCGCGTGTTTTATTTTGATCCAGTGCTTTGGGTAGACACCGTTGCTATGCACTTTACAGGAGCGGCTATGGTGTGGCTCGAAAAACATTGATTTCGACCTTCGCCATATGGAGTGGGATTTTTTTTGCACTACAGTATGCGATCAGTTCGAGAGGAACGAGTTCACAGTGTTGGTGCATTAGTTGTTTCACTTGCGGCAAACAGACTCAGTGTCTGATTACACCAGCAAGTTCACTGAGATCATGCATTCCCTGTTAGCCCATAGTACCACTTGGGATCCTGCTCTGTTTCCCTCCCAATTTGTTGATGGACTGTGTGATGGAATTCACGTAGTTGTGTTAGTTCATAATCCAAAAGATCTCGATACTGCTGTTTCTCTAGCTTACTTACAGGAGGAGGCGCTGGAGATCTCCAAACGGCGGGAGCCGAGGAGTTCGGAGAGCGCAGCGGGCAATGAAACGGGCAGCAGGCCCCACCTCAAAGGGGCTATGCCCTTGCTGGCACCACCAGGGTGACCACCTCCCACGAGTGATGCGCCAACTGATGAACATCGGGGGCAGCCGCTAATGGGCCAAGAGGAAGCAACTCTGTGGAAGATAGGCTATCGACCCTTCGAGCTTATCGCCGAGCCAGAGGCCTCTGCTATATGTGCGGGGAATGGTGGAGCCATGATCACAAATGTGCAGTGGCAGTCCAACCCCATGTAGTGTAGGAAATGTTGGATGTACTAGGGTTGTCTAGTGGTTCTTCAGGAGAAGAGCATTCAGACACCAGGAGTGAATGTCATACCATATCCAGGGCAACTGTTCAAGGTTCGGTCGCGCCGCAGACATTACAACTGCAAGGGAAAATTCAGAATCAGCAGGTTCCGATGCTCGTTGATTTATGCAGTTCACACAGTTTTGTCAGCTCAGATTTGGCTGCTAAATTGTAAGGAGTGCACCAAACTTCAAATGTACTGAAAGTGAAGATAGCCGATGGAGGTCAGCTTCTTAGCAGTCAAGCAATCACAAAGTGCAGTTGGTCGGTGCAAGGGCACAAGTTCTATTCGGATCTCAGGGTCCTTCCTCTCGGGTGTTACAATATGATCATTGGGATGGATTGGCTGGAACAACACAGTCCAATGGATGTGCACTGGGGAGGCAAGTTAATGGCATTTATGTATCATGGGAATAAAATCACATTGCAAGGAATACAGCCGCACACCAAAGAGTGTTACCCGGTGACCATGAATCAGATTCACATCATGATGAGTTGTATTGATGTGCATCAATTGGTTCATCTTCAGACGGTGGACACCAAACAGAAATGGAGATACCACCACCCATAGTTCGGCTCATCGACAAGTTCCAGGCCTTGTTTGAGTCTCCTAAAGGGTTACCTCATGCCCGACCATTCGACCACAAAATACCCCTCAATCCTGGTGCCCAACCAGTGAACATCAAACCCTATCGGTACAATCCCTTCCAGAAGGATGACATCGAGAAGCAGGTCCAGGAAATGCTTAGCCAGGGTATTATCCAACCAAGTTACATCCCATTTGCTTTGCCATTGCTGCTTGTACTAAAGAAGGACTTGACTTGACGGTTCTGTGTGGACTATCGCCAGCTAAATGCTATCACAGTGAAGGATCATTTCCCAATGCCAGTGATAGAAGGTTGTTGGATGAACTGGCCGGATCGAAATGGTTCACCATCTTGGACCTGAAAGCAGGTTATCATCAGATTCGGATGGTGCCAGAGGATGTATTCAAAACTGCTTTCAAAACTCACCTGGGGCACTATGAGTTCAAGGTTATGGCTTATGGGTTGTGCTGTGCTCCTAGCACTTTTCAAGGGGGCATGCATTCGTTCTGGGGCCGCTACTACATCATGGAGTGCTTGTGTTCGTTGATGATATCCTGGTCCATAATGAAACTCTAGAAGAGCACGTTAAACTACTTCGGCAGGTCTTTGAATTGTTGGAAAAGCATCAACTCAAGGTAAAGCTATCCAAGTGCAAGTTTGCTCAGCAACAGCTCACCTACCTGGGGCATGTCATCAGTGAAAAAGGAGTTACTACCGATCAGAAAAATGTGGTTGCAGTCAGGGATTGGCCGACGCCCACAGGTGTGAAGCAGGTCCGTGGATTCCTTGGCCTGGCAGGATATTATAGGCGCTTTGTCCACGACTTTGGGATGATCAGCCGTCCACTTACTAATCTGCTGAAGAAACACTCAATTTTTATTTGGTCCGCGGAAGCAGATGAAGCTTTTAACCATCTAAAGAAGGCTTTGACCACTGCACCAGTGCCGTCGATCCCTTGGTTCGATAGGCCTTTCAAAATTGTGACTGATGCGCCCGAGTTTGGAGTTGGGGCAGTGTTGATTCAAGACGGGCACCCTCTAGCCTTCCTCGGCAAAGCCTTGGGCCTCAAGAACCGTGGCTTGTCAACTTATGAGAAGGAATATATGGCAAACTTAATGGCTATTGATCAGTGGCGTTCCTATCTGCAAGGGAGTGAGTTCGTCATCCGGACTAACCAGAGTGCTCTGTCTCACTTGAATGATCAACGATTAGTGACGCCATGGCAGAGGCGTGCCTATACCAAGCTCATGGGGTTGCAATACAAAGTGGTATACAGAAAAGGAGCTGAGAACAAAGCGGATGATGCCTTATCATGACGGAATGCTGAGGTTTCAGCTGTCTCAATCGCAATGCTAGTGTGGCTGGGTGAAGTCGTGCAAGGCTACTAGTCAGATGATAGTGCGAAGGAAATCTTGCTTCGTTGCAGTGAGTCGGAAGATCCTAACTCAAATTACATGGTTCGGGATGGGGTGATTCTTTACAAAGGCAGAGTTTGGGTGGGTTCTAACACAGCTATGCAACAGAAAATCTTGCAGGCTGTCCATGCCAGTGCCACCGGGGGTCACTCCGGCGTTCATGCCACCCATGACAGGCTCGGGCGTCTCTTTGCTTGGCCAGGAATGAGGCAAGATGTGGTGCAATTCGTGTCCGAGTTCAGCATCTGCAAACAAGCAAAAACTGAACGGGTGCGTCCACCCAGGCTACTCGAACCTCTGCCCATTCCTGCTCACGTCTGGCACACTGTTACTCTGGATTTTGTGGAGTGGTTACCTGTGTCCAGAGGCTATTCGTGCATCATGGTGGTGGTGGATAAGTTGACCAGGTATGCCCATTTGATTCCGTTAGCACACCCGTTCAAAGCCTTGCAAGTCGCCACTGCGTTCATGACCCATGTTTACAAGCTTCACGGACTGCCTTATGCTTTGGTCTCGGACCGCGACAAGGTTTTCACCGGTGCTTTATGGAAGGAGTTGTTTAAGTAGGCTGGGACTGAACTCCGGATGTCATCTGCTTATCACCCACAGACGGATGGGACCACAACGAGGGTTAATCAGTGCATGGAGAC
Organism: Triticum aestivum; assembly: GCF_018294505.1. Lineage (NCBI taxonomy): Eukaryota > Viridiplantae > Streptophyta > Magnoliopsida > Poales > Poaceae > Triticum > Triticum aestivum. The sequence continues at coordinate 424,041,175 of NC_057795.1, read as the reverse complement.
CTATCTCCGCTGTTTTGTTCACTCATGCCCACAACGATGGTTCCTGTGGCTGCATCTTGCCGAGTTCTGGTACAACACGGCCTCTCACTCTGCGTTGCAAGCTTCTCCATTTGAGGTGCTCTATGGGCATCCTCCTCGCCATTTCGGTATCATCGATGTGTCTGCTTCAGCTCCAGTGGATTTTGTCACTTGGCATGAGGAGAGGGAAGTTGTTACTGCTCTGCTGAAACAACAGTTGGAGCGGTACAAGCAAAGAATGAAAGACCAAGCGGACAAGCATCGTTCCGAGAGGGCTTTTGAAGTGGGGGACTTGGTGTATGTGAAGTTGTAGCCTTATGTTCAGGTTTCGGTTGCAGCCCGTGCTAACCACAAGTTATCTTTCAGATACTTTGGGCCATTTCAGGTGACAGTGCGGATTGGCGCGGTGGCGTATCGCGTTCAACTTCCAGAAGGTAGCCGAGTTCACCCGGTGTTCCACGTGTCCCCGCTGCGAGCAGCTCTACCACCGAACACTTATGTGGCCTCTGTTCTTCCGGAGCCCCCATTGGCTCATGCAGCGCAGGATTTTCCCGAGCGCGTGCTCGCTCGCCGGATCGTCACCAAAGGACAGCCGCAGATTCCTCAGGTACTGATCAAGTGGTCTTCTCAGCCGGAGGTGTTGGCAGCCTGGGAAGATTTCTTCGAGCTTCGAAGCCGATTCCCGGGAGCTGCGGCATGGGGTCAAGCCGTTTTTGAAGACCGGGGGGATGTCACGGCCACCACTACTACCTCGTCTAGGCGTCAAGGCCCGCAACCAGATGAAGTGAAGGCTCGGCCCAAGAGAGCCAAGAGGCCCAAGAGGCTGTTCGACCCAGCAACCTGGGAGCTGGGTGGGTGAGGCGATAAGTATGAGTAAGTCCGGTGTGGAGGGCACGGAATTGTAATAGGTTGACTCTCTTTCTCGAATCCCCCTCCCCCTGCCTACTGTATCCTTTTCTCCTCCCGATCCCCTTTCTACTCTGGAACCCTAGCTACCAATTTCCCCTGTATCGCCATAATTGAGTAGATCGAGCAAGAGGGACCTAACAATCTACTGCATTTTAAGTTAATAAAAACGTATTTTATAAAAAAAAGGCTTCTTTAGATTCGTGCAAATAAAACGGTTTTAAACGGATTCGGCGTTGATTTTGATTGATCTGTTTTCTGCAAAACTCCAGCACTGACATGCCGACAGGTCTGGGTATCACCATCGGGGAAGGGGGGGCAATCCAAAAGAGGTTGGGGGGACCGGGAGCAAGTTCAGCTGGTGATGATTGGGCTTGCCTGCACTGCTGCACCGCACCTCAGGGTGCGGCGGTGACGCCACGCGCGACAAGCAATAGTTGGTGCTCCATTCCTGACCAGCTTTCTCCATTCCCTTCATTCCACCCCACAAATTAAACTATTCTTGCTTCCGAACTCAATCACCACTCCATAATTAAGGCTGGTCATAGTGGGGAGTAACTTAGACTAGTAACATACATATGTTACTAGTCTATGTTACTACCTTCATAGTGGGTAGTGTCATAGGTATGGTAACATAGTTGCCTTCATTTATTACTTTGTAGACTCATTATGCATTGGAAACCGCTATGTGATGGTAACATATTATGTTACTCTATTTGCCTCTCTCCTCATTAACTACTTGCCACATCATCATTTTTGCTTATGTGGCATCTATGTTACTACCTATGTTACTCCCACTATGACCAGCCTAATCAGCCCTCTGAAACCCTGATCCTCACTCCGCCCACTCTTTAAAAGCCCACCCCCTCCGCTCTCTCCCTCACAATCCACGGTCACCAGTTCCAGCGGCCTGCACGTACGTAGCTACTGTTACTCGTAGAGAGCAGGAACGACAGATCCAACAAGGAGATCAATGGAGATGACTGTTAACGGGAGGGACACCGAGCACCACCACCACCTTGGTCTTGCCCTCGGCCTCGGCCTCGGGCTCAGTCTCGGCATGTCTGGTACGACGTCTCCAGTGGAGCCGGCGGCACCCCAGACCGCTGCTGCGCCGTCGTCGAAGCTGGGGCTGGGGCAGCAGTCCTGGAATGGCGCCGGCCTTTTCTTTCCGGCCTCCTCCGGCGAGCAACGCTCGCATGCAGATGACCGGAGGCTTGCGGCGTTGGCGTGCCACGAGATGCCGTTCCTGCGCGGGATCGACGTCAACCGAGCGCCGACCACGGGGGGCGCGAGGGGCAGCTGCGGTGCCAGCGAGGACGAGGAGCCCGGCGCGTCGTCGCCCGACAGCACGCTGTCCAGCCTCAGCGGCAAGCGCGGCGCGCCAACGAGGAGCGCCGGCGGCGAGCAGGAGCGTACCGGCGCGGGCAGCGACGACGAGGACGACTCCGGGGCCGGCGGCGGCGGGTCGCGCAAGAAGCTCCGCCTGTCCAAGGACCAGTCCGCTGTCCTCGAGGACAGCTTCAAGGAGCACAGCACCCTCAACCCCGTAAGTACTCCTATATTCACCGTCTTCCAACGAAATCAACCAAGGTCAACAAACAAACAAAAACAAAGATCCCAATATTTCTTCTTCCATCCATCCTAATTTGATCTACGTACGTTGATGCACCAGAAGCAGAAGGCGGCGCTGGCGAGGCAGCTGGGGCTGCGGCCGCGGCAGGTGGAGGTGTGGTTCCAGAACCGGAGGGCGAGGACGAAGCTGAAGCAGACGGAGGTGGACTGCGAGTCGCTCAAGCGCTGCTGCGAGACGCTCACGGAGGAGAACCGCCGGCTGCAGCGGGAGGTGCAGGAGCTGCGCGCGCTCAAGCTGCTCGCCCCGCCGGCGCCGCACCTCTACATGCGCGCGCCGCCGCCCACCACGCTCACCATGTGCCCCTCCTGCGAGCGCGTCGCGCCCTCCGGCAAGCCGGTCGTCGACGAGAGCCGTGCCGCCATGGTGACCCGGGCCGTGCCGACCGGGCCGTGGGGCCCCGTCCCGGTGCTGCCCGTGTTCCTGGGCAGGCCGGCCCAGAGGTCATGATGAACTGATTAGTGTGTCATGTCGTGTCATGTCATGTCATGTGTTAGTGTTGAGAGCTTAGCATCCAGTGGTGCAACTTGATGGAGTATCTATAGGAAGAACTGAAGAACAGGCATAGTAACTAGGATAGCTCGCGAAAGAGAAGTAACCAGGGATAGGATCCTGTTTTCTTTTGTTTATACAGTATAAGTACATGAATGTCTAGTTTGAACTTAGAAACTTTTGGTGTTCCGTTTGTTTACCCAACAAGTATGTTGTCCCGTGTACAAGTGATGCAATGGGTTTTAGTACTACTTCTGCATACAAATCAGCTCACCATGTCTTGTACTTCTACACGAATTAAGGTGTTGTCTTGTTGTACGAGTGAGGCATGTGTTTTACCTCTGAGCATCAATGGCTGATCTGTTTTGTTTATAGTACACACTCTGTTCAACCGTGGAAGCTTACCACCCCCGTAATGCAGAGAGTGCCTTCCTCTGGTCAGATATTTTGCTGTATATAAGATAGATAGATGCGTGAGAATGAGACATGCATGATGCATGGAGAGTTGAATCCAAAGAGGAAATGTTCCTTTTTCCTATGCTATACGATATTAATCTCCCAAGCGTTCGTCCTTAACAACGTGGGAACATGCATATTCGTAAGAAGGAAAAGAAAGCGTACACGTCCCAAAATAGGCCAGAGAGCAGAGAATCCGGCCAGGCAGAAAAGAGAAGAGAAGAAAAGATGAGAGTGGTGCGAGGCCAAGGAAAGTCCACTCCCAAATGCGCCAGTCACACGTACGCCAAAACACATGACATGCGTCGCCCATCACACCTGGTCTCCAATTACTTTCACCTCATCTTATTATACTCCAGTAAACACTGGTAAGTACGAGTGTATAGTAGTATATTCATTAACAAGTGAAGTACGTGTACTAACTTAGTAGTGAGCGCGAGGAACGCGGCGACGCACGATTAATTTGCGGCCGGGACGCGCGGTGCAAGTGGCAGACGCGATCTTGGTTAGATTCGGGCGTGGGCTAATCTAATCACGGTGACTAACCCGAGACATCCCATTTGCGCAGGGCCACTAAACTACGCAACCGCACGCCTCCCTGTCTCCTCCGGCCGCCCGCCACCACACGACACAGATAAGTGAGGCGTAATTATTCAATCAAGCGATCGTCGAGCGAGCCATACCCATCATCACTCGTTCGAGATCATCATCATGATCATTGAGAGCAGAGCGGCGTCATTGACTAACCACTGCTCATGGCACCAGCCGGGACACCTTGCCCCCTCTTTCCGAAAAAGGGTTTCCCTCCGCTTTGTATACAAAGCAACCAACCAAGCCGTATAAGGATAGGTGCTGGGGCGGAAGCAGCACAGTCACGCCCAAAAGAAACGACAGAAAAAGAGCAAAAGAAACAAATGCCGACAACGGCGGATCAACGAAAACGAAGAAGCCTCGTGAACGCTGCGCCCACCGGGATCTTCCACTAGGCTCCAAGACTCCGAAGCGCCGGCACCTATCAACACCTCCAAGAAGGATCGCGACGATGACGACGCTGCTGCCAAAGGTTTCGCCCGGTATACGACGATGCGAGAGGAAGGGTAGCCCCCGACGCCCTCCCGGAAGGTCAGGTGGCACCCACAGGCGCCACCGCACCGGTGTCGGCCAAGCCGACAGGGGTTTCCCCCGATCCCAACCCGCACCTCGGGCGCTCCGGAGCCAGCCACCAAACCAACCACCACCCAGCGCCAACACGGTCAAGAGGCCCCCACGCCGTCTCACCACGACACCGCGAAGTGAGGACAACAAGGCGAAGAATCAGAGCCGGGACTAGGGCAGCAGCACCGTCGGCACGCGGGAGGGCCCCACCTCCACCGTCAGCGACGGTAGCCGTCCTAACGCAATAGCAGGAGCACACCAGGCCCGTAGGCCCACAGGCCCGGCCGAGCCCTCGTGGGCCCGTAAAGCTCCCGCCCTCGCGTTGCTGCCGGCACGCCATCGGCGCCGCCGCCCACATCCGAGCCGCTCCTCCTCCACACCGAGCCGTAGACAGCAAGGCCACGCCGGCGCCGGCCCGCTAGGACCCAGATGGGGCCCTAAGGGCCCAGATCTGGGCCAGGGGCGCGTCGCCGGCCACCAGCGCCACCAGGCCACCCCGCCGCCAAGAGGCAGCGCCACCACCGCGCCAGCCGCCAGCCCCCGCCACCAGGACGCCGGACCACCGCCAGCCGAGCTGCACCCGCCGCCGAGCCCTGCCCCGGGAAGGGCGCTGCGCACGGGGGAAAAGAAGGCCCGCCGCCGCCGAGCCACCCGGCCAGATCCGGGGGCGCTGTCCGGCGGCGGCGGGGAAGGGAGGACGGAAGGGTGGGGGCGAGGAGAAGGCGCGGAGGAGCCGCCCCGGCCGCCGCCCGGGGAGGCGGCGCGAGGCGGAGTCGGGAGTGGAGGAGGAGCGGCTCCCGCCCAGGCCCATTCACCCCTTGCCCCCTCTTTTGCTCAAGCTGTCTTTTCCTTGCTCCTTTTCTTTTTTTCTTTTTGAGAGTGAGGCGATGATGAAAAGTTTAATGAGAAGAGCGGCACGCACTGATGTTTTGATTGCAAGAAAGTCTTTGATCAGAAAGCCTGCCTGCTTCTCTTATCAGTGGTGGTACTCGTCCGATGAATTCCTTGTTCTCTCTGCGTCCCTGCTCTCCCGTCTGAAGTCTGAACGAGTCGCGCCTTAGAGCAACTCCAACGCTCTGACCGAGCGGACGACATTTTCGTCCCCTTTTTGTTGGCCGTTCGATCGGTGTCTGCCCTATTTTTATTTTGGTCGGCCGTACGCCCAACGTCCGCGATCCGTTTCATGTTTACACATAAATTTAAAAAAGCCCGCGGTCATATATCATGTCAACGGCTATGACGTCGCCCAAAGCTTATATCGACACCATGCTAGCGGCCGACATACAATGCCAGCCTCAAAAAAATCACCACGCAGTTCATGCTGGCTTGCCAGCGGCCGGCACACATGACAGCACACAAAAAGGGACGGGAATTTGACCACGCCATCTCGGCCGTGGTCATGCTAGCACACTTGCCGACATACAAAAAGGAATGGCGCTCGCCGCCATGGATCACTCATCGTCGAACTTGAACATGTCGCCCTGCATCTTCTCGAACCATGGCATCTTCCTCGGTGACAAGCTGTTGAGGTCCATCTTCATGATCTCCACCCCGTCATCATTGCTATCGAGCGCCACTTCTTTTGCTTTGGTCTTGACATTGGCAACCTCGATCTCGAGTATCCTCGCTTGCTTCTCCGCCTCCATCTCAAGCCTCCTCCTTTGGATCTTCATGAAGCGTTCATTTGCTCTTCCTTGTCTTGCCGACGCTTCTCCTCCTTTGACTCCTCCTTGCTCATCATGCCCTCCACGGTTGCGAGCAAGGCAATCGACGTTGCATCCCGCTTTCCCTCCTTGGAGTTGGTCTTCCCCCGCGAACGTGGCTTTTCGCCCTCCCCAACCTCCTCCATGCCCCCCCCCCCCCGCGCCATGAGGACGGCATATTGCGCCTTGAACTTCTCCTCACTGATGCGGAGCATCCCTCGCTCATCCCCATGGACGTACCTACATCTCCCTTAACACCACTTGGACCCATGACAAGAGCTCGAGCTAAGGCTATTGAAGATAAGGTGAACTCCCTCCTCTTCGAACTCCCTCTTCCTACTCACGAGACATGGCTACTACCTCATTCGGAAACTCTGTGTGTGATCAGGTGCTTGTAGAAGAGCCACGAAACAGCTACATGCAAGGGCCAAGACGGCGAGGACCCCAAGCGTGATGGACAAGAAGAAGAGCTGCTTTGGAAGCTACACGCGTCGGACGACCAACCCAGTCCGGACGTCCGACGACTCCCAGGACACGGACGACCGAGTCCTCCGGACGTCCGGTACTTCACCACCCGAGCCAAATCTACGGATGCTCGAGGAGGACCGGACGACCGGGCGACCAGCGACCGAGCCGAATCTACGGAAGACCGACGGCCATCGGACATCCGGACCGCCCCAAAGCTCCAGACGACCGGCCCCCTCCGGACGTCCGACGCATCCCCGACAGAGCTGAATCTACGGAAGTCCGAGTCCTCCCGGACGTCCGGACCGTCCCAAGCCTCTGGACGTCCGACGTCTTCCGGACGTCCGGCACCTGAGTGACCGCGCCCACGGGCTGAAGCCCTTGTACCCCTTCACTTTGACTCCCATTTGCACTACGACTATAAATAGGTCTCTCCTACCTCCTAGCTAGGGTTAGCATTGGTTTAGCTCATATTTTGTGTGAGAGCATTGCTCATCCACTTGGATACTTCTCCTTGGAGTTCACGACCTCTTCGGAGAAGATCCCCCAAGTGGATTCAAGACCCCTTCAAGGGAAGACCCCCCAAGATCTCCTCCCGGAGAAGAACGGTTACTCTTGTATCTTTCCTTTGTTGATTTTGGATCATGTGTTACCTTGTGCTTTCGGTGATCTAGCCCTTGTGTGATCAATCACTTGTCGGTTGAGCGTTTCTCTCTCGTTCCTCCCCGTGATTTCCCTTGTGTTCTTCCGCACGTTCTCCGTGTTTCTCTGTAGGATCCACTCCAAACGTGAAAGATCGTCCCCATAGGGTTCCGCCCTACATCATCTTGGTATCATGAGCCACGTTGATCACGTTTTTGGAGCCCCTACCCCGTGTTTTCTAGCTTGATTTTGTTGTTTTCATCCTAAATCCAAAAATCCCCACCAAAAATAGCCCCAATTTTTTTTGTGATTTGTTGGTGAGTTGAAATTTTATTGGATTTGGTCCATGGATTTGAGTTGCTACGTGTGGATCTAGCTTTCCCCACCCTTCCCACCCTTTTCCATCCATCAATCCGCTCGATTTCGACCTCGCCATCTTCTTCCTCCCTGAAATCACGCAGTTCATCCCGTGCCCGAGTTTCGCCCAGGCACCGGACGACCGGACCCGGCCGGACGTCCGACGATCGGACGACCGTAAAAACCGGACGTCCGTGAAACTCTGACGAAACTGAATATTGTTCAGTTCGGCCACCACCACTGCTCCACCTGCCACCACATCTTCCAAACCCACATACACCACCATCATTCCCAATACCTCCTATGACGATTTTGACATGTTTTGGTCCTTGAGATTTTGAGTTGTGGCTCCCGTGTCCTATTGTGTTTCGGCTATCTAGGTACGGTTCGACTTCATCATCACCACGGCTCATCTTCGCAAGTGTCTCATCATCGCCAAGGACAGTAACATCGATGACATCTTTGTCATACCTTGCAATTGCATTGATACCCACATTGCCTCATTTTTGCGTAGCTTACCCATCGAGACAACCGTTGAGTATTGCCGGCAACGTGACTTGTGCACATTAGTGATCATACTCCATATCAAACATACCATACCATAGTGGTGCATATCTTAGGATCAACTCGTGTGTCACAAAGTTGTCATCGCATACACAATTGCTATCTTGGTTCGTGAAGTTTTGCATGAGAAAAGAGCTCAAAAGTGAAAGAGCCGAACACGCTTTTAAGCAAAGAGGAAAGATAAGCAAAGAGCTTATAAGCAAGAACCATGGCATCTTACTACATTAAGATTGTCATATCCGATCATCTTGGATCATAGCACCAAAATACCATACATATAGCATATTTGGGATAGAGATTGCTGCATTTTTGCCTCATAGGTTGTGCAACAAGTTCCGTATCCGCCTATTGTGCAATCGTGCTAGCGTCTCTCTAGTATTGTGCAACAAGAGCATTTTCGTGGTCTCCATATTTTGGCTCACTTTTGGTTTGCACAATCCCACTTATCTATTTGCGTGTGTGTTTCCGTGTACCATTATTTGCTTGGTCTACTTGTTGCATTTGCAAATTTGTGAATCTTTTTCAACATTATTGAAGCTCACTTACAATTGCATCAAATTTTGTGCCACCATCCTAACCAAGCTCCACCATAAGCTTTTACTTGTGTAGGTGTGAGAACCGACAAGAATTGGTACCAGAAGTGCTATTTCATTGTCGCATTTGAGTGAACTTGATTCATCTTCAACATCGGTCAAGGTACATTTGGTATACGTTCTTCTCCGTCTACCACTTACATTTTGTTTGGAATGATGGATAGGCCAAGTTCTTCTACCAATCCACCCCTCATCAAGAACGGCGACGACATGTCATCATTCATCACCAAGAGCCACCTCTTTGGTGCTCAAAGGGCGTTGCACCAAGAGCAACAAGCGATGAGAGACCGCATCGACAACCTCGCCACCGACTTGTGACTCTCCAAGCAACATACAAGAGACTACTTCGACAACAAGTTTGACGCTCATAAGCAAGAGAATGATGCAAGAATGGATGAGATCCGCGCCTTGATGAGGAACCTCCATCCTTCCACTTCTTCATCCTCAAGACAGAGCCGCTCGAGTCGACACTCCGAAGACACCTTCTCCGACTCAAGTACATCGTCATAGAACACTCTTCGACGAGCCGCGCGTCAAGACGGCCATGCAGCTCGCAATCCACTACATGACAAGCATTCACAAGAGCAAGTCGACGAGCATCTACCTCATCCTCACCACACCAAGTTGATTTTACACAAGCTCAAGAACGACAACGTCTACGTCGCCAAGATGAATAACAAGCGCGTCTACACCAAGAGGAACAAGACGCTGAGACTCAACGTCTTCAACAACAACAACGCGAAGCGCAAGCTCTTGAGGCGCAATGTGCCCTTCAAGAATCAAGTCGAGCCATCGCCAATCGCAATCGCGAACAGCGCAATCAAGAGGAAGCCCTTAGAGAAGAAATCCAAGAGAGGAACTACCAACCGCGAGTACAACATCAAGTTCTTCAAGCTCATCCACAAGCTCGTCAAGCTCCTCTTCATCCTCAAGTTCAACAAGAGCAAGTTGATCATGGACTTCCTCCGCGCCAAGAGCAACATGCGGATGACTATCCTCCACATCAAGGACGTCATCATTACCATTGCCAACAACAAAATGAAGAGAAACGCTATGGCAAGCTCAAGTTCACAATGCCCAAGTTCAACGGAAGCAATGACCCCGAAGAGTACCTCTCATGGGCATTGAAGGTCCACAAGATCTTTCGTTTGCACAACTATGAGGAAGAGAAGAAGATCGCTATGGCATCACTTGTGTTCCAAGACTATGTGCTCATATGGTGGGAACAAGTCCTTGAGCAACGCCAAGCAAGAGGTGAACCTCCAATCACAACTTGGGCTCAAATGAATGATGTCATGCGAGCACGCTTTGTGCCCACCTACTACAACCGCGATCTCTTCAAGAAGCTACAACTCCTCAAGCAAGGAACAAAGAGTGTTGAAGAATACTACAAGGAAATGGAGATAGGCATGATTCGAGCCAATGTCACGGAGGATGATGAGCAAACAATGGCACGTTTCTTGAATGGACTCAATCACCCCATCAAGAAGATCGCCGACTTCCAACCCTACTCCAATCTCATTAAGCTCGTGCATCAAGCTACCAAGGCGGAACGTCAAGTGCAAGATGACTTCAAGTACGCCAAGTACTCCTCCAAGACCTACGATTTCTCCAACAACCAAGCTTCACCGATCCCTCCAACTTCTACTTCAACCAAACCATCCACAAGCAATGACGACAAGTCAAGTTACAAGAAAACTTCGACAAGCTCAAGTCATCCTCTCCCTACCACAAGCAACTTCAAGCCGCATGCTTCATCATCTACTCCGACCGATGAGACCGTCAAGACAAGCTCCTTCAAGTGTTTCACTTGCGGTGGCCGAGGCCATAAGTCCTACCAATGCACGAACAAGCGCACCATGATCCTCAACGATGATGGTACATATGACTCCATGAGTGAATAGGAAATGGAAGCTCTTGAGCAAGTGGCCATGCACCGGCGAGTGAATGAGGATGAAGATGAGCAAGTCTTTTGTGATGAGGATCCAAGCCCCGCACTCGTTGTCTCCAAGGTCTTGACTCTTCAACATCAACAAGAAGAAGTCCAAAGATGCCACATCTTCCACACAAGGGCCGGCATCAATGGAAGGTCCGTCAAGGTCATCATCGATGGAGGTAGTTGCCACAGCTTGGCAAGTGAATAACTACGTTGCAAGCTTCAATTGGTCAAGAAGAAGCACCCGCACCCCTACAAGGTTCAATGGCTAAGTGACTCCGGCACTATACGAGTCGAGCATACGGTCCAAGTCTTCTTCAAAATTGGTGCATATGAGGACACTTTGGAGTGTGATGTGGTCCCAATGACCGTTTGCCACCTCCTACTTGGTCGACCATGGCAATTCGACTGTGGTGTCATCCACAACGGGCGCACCAATCACTATAGCTTCAAGATGAAAGGGAAGGAATATGTGCTACGACCTATGTCTCCTAGTCAAGTGATAGCCGACAAGCAAGCCACCCATCGTGGAGAGAAAAGTGAGAAAGTGATCCACCCAAAAGTGAGTGAGAGCCACAAGCCAAACTTGAGCGCATCTTCGCCTAGAGAGAAAAACTTAGTCCTATGTGCCACAAAAAGTGAGATGAGAGTGTTGGGGAACGTAGCAGAAATTCAAAATTTTCCTACGCGTCACCAAGATCTATCTATGGAGAGACCAGCAACGAGTAGAAAGAGAGTGCATCTACATACCCTTGTAGATCGCTAAGCGGAAGCGTTCAAGTGAACGGGGTTGATGGAGTCGTACTCGTCGTGATTCAGATCACCGATGATCCTAGTGCCGAACGGACGGCACCTCCGCGTTCAACACACGTACAGCTCGACGATGTCTCCCACACCTTGATCCAGCAAGGAGAGAGGGAGAGGTTGAGGAAGACTCCATCCAGCAGCAGCACAACGGCGTGGTGGTGATGGAGGAGCGTGGCAATCCTGCAGGGCTTCGCCAAGCACCTACGGGAGAGGAGGAGGTGTCACGGGAGGGAGGGAGGCGCCAAGGGCTCAGGTATGGATGCCCTCCCTCCCCTCCACTATATATAGGGGCAGGGGAGAAGGGGGAGGCGCAGCCTTGCCCCTTCCTCCAAGAAAGGGGTGCGGCTAAGAGGGGGGGAGGAGTCCATCCTCCCCAAGGCACCTCGGAGGTGCCTTCCCCCTTTAGGACTCTCCCCTTTTTCCTATATCTTGGCGCATGGGCCTCTAGGGGCTGGTGCCCTTGGCCCATGTAGGCCAAGGCGCACCCCCTACAGCCCATGTGGCCCCCCGGGGCAGGTGGCCCCACCCGGTGGGCCCCCGGGACCCTTCCGGTGGTCCCGGTACAATACCGATGACCCCGAAACTTGTCCCGATGGCCGAAACAGGACTTCCTATATATAAATCTTTACCTCCGGACCATTCCGGAACTCCTCGTGACGTCCGGGATCTCATCCGGGACTCCGAACAACATTCGGTAACCACATACAAACTTCCTTTATAACCCTAGCGTCATCGAACCTTAAGTGTGTAGACCCTACGGGTTCGGGAGACATGTAGTCATGACCGAGATGTTCTCCGGTCAATAACCAACAGCGGGATCTGGATACCCATGTTGGCTCCCACATGTTCCACGATGATCTCATCGGATGAACCACGATGTCAAGGACTCAATCAATCCCGTATACAATTCCCTTTGTCTAGCGGTATGGTACTTGCCCGAGATTCGATCGTCGGTATACCGATACCTTGTTCAATCTCGTTACCGGCAAGTCTCTTTACTCGTTCCGTAACACATCATCCCGTGATCAACCCCTTGGTCACATTGTGCACATTATGATGATGTCCTACCGAGTGGGCCCAGAGATACCTCTCCGTTTACACGGAGTGACAAAATCCCAATCTCGATTCGTGCCAACCCAACAGACACTTTCAGAGATACCCGTAGTGTACCTTTATAGCCACCCAGTTACGTTGTGACGTTTGGCACACCCAAAGCACTCCTACGGTATCCGGGAGTTGCACAATCTCATGGTCTAAGGAAATGATACTTGACATTAGAAAAGCTTTAGCATACGAACTACATGATCTTGTGCTAGGCTTAGGATTGGGTCTTGTCCATCACATCATTCTCCTAATGATGTGATCCCGTTATCAACGACATCCAATGTCCATGGTCAGGAAACCGTAACCATCTATTGATTAACGAGCTAGTCAACTAGAGGCTTACTAGGGACATGGTGTTGTCTATGTATCCACACATGTATCTGAGTTTCCTATCAATACAATTCTAGCATGGATAATAAACGATTATCATGAACAAGGAAATATAATAATAATCAATTTATTATTGCCTCTAGGGCATATTTCCAACAGTCTCCCACTTGCACTAGAGTCAATAATCTAGTTCACATCGATATGTGATTAACACTCAAGGTCACATCCCCATGTGACTAACACCCAAAGAGTTTACTAGAGTCAATAATCTAGTTCACATTTACCATGTGATTAACACTCGATGAGTTCTGGGTTTGATCATGTTATGCTTGTGAGAGAGGTTATAGTCAACGGGTCTGAACCTTTCAGATCCGTGTGTGCTTTACAAATCTCTATGTCATCTCCTAGATGCAGCTACCACGTTCTATTTGGAGCTATTCCAAATAACTGTTCTACTTGGAGCTATTCTAAATTGTTGCTCCATTATACGTATCCGGTATCTCTACTCAGAGCTATCCGGATAGGTGTTAAGCTTGCATCGACGTAACCCTTTACGACGAACCCTTTTACCACCTCCATAATCGAGAAAATTCCTTAGTCCACTAGTTACTAAGGATAACTTTGACCGCTGTCCTGTGATCCATTCTTGGATCACTCTTGTACCCCTTGACTGACTCATGGCAAGGCACACTTCAGGTGCGGTACACAGCATAGCATACTGTAGAGCCTACATCTTAAGCATAGGGGACGACCTTCGTTCCTTTCTCTCTATTCTGCCATGGTCGAGCTTTAAGTCTTAACTTCATACCTTACAACTCAGGCAAGAACTCCTTCTTTGACTGATCCATCTTGAACACCTTCAAGATCACGTCAAGGCATGTGCTCATTTGAAAGTATTATTAAGCATTTTGATCTATCCTTATAGATCTTGATGCTCAATGTTCAAGTAGCTTAATCCAGGCTTTCCATTGAAAAACACTTTCAAAATAACCCTATATGCTTTCTAGAAATTCTACATCATTTCTGATCAACATATACTCATCAGAAATTCTATAGTGCTCCCACTCACTTCTTTGGAAATACAAGTTTCTCATAAACTTTGTACAAACCCAAAATCTTTGATCATCATCAAAGCATACATTCCAACTCCGAGATGCTCACTCCAGTCCTTAGAAGGATCGCTGGAGCTAGCATACCTTTTAGCATATTTCAGGATAGACAAAACCTTCCGGTTGTATCACATACAACCTTTCCTCAAGAATCGTCGAGGAAACAATGTTTTGACATCCTATCTGCAAGATTTCATAAATAATGCAGTAATTGCTAATACAATTCCAACAGACTCTTAGCATTGCTACGAGTGAGAAAGTCTCATCGTAGTCAACTCCTTGAACTTGTCGAAAAACATCTTAACGACAAGTCGAGCTTTCTCAATGGTGACACTTACCATCATTGTCTGTCTTCCTTTCAAAATCCATCTGCACTCAACAGCCTTACGACCATCGAGTTGTTCTGCCAAAGTCTACACTTTGTTTTCATACATGGATCCTATCTCGGATTTTATGGCTTCTAACTATTTGTCGGAATTTGGGCCCACCATCGCTTCTCCATAGCTCGTAGGTTCATTGTTGTCTAGCAACATGACCTTCAAGACAGGATTACTGTACCACTCTGAAGTAGTACGTATCCTTGTCACCCTACGAGGTTCGGTAGTGACTTGATCCGAAACTTCATGATCACTATCATAAGCTTCCACTTCAATTGGTGTAGGTGCCACAGGAACAACTTCCTGTGCCCTGCTACACATTTGTTGAAGTGACGGTTCAATAACCTCATCAAGTCTCCACCATCCTCCCACTCAATTCTTTCGAGAGAAACTTTTCCTCGAGAAAGGACCCAATTCTAGAAACAATCCATATTGCTTTCGGATCTGAATTAGGAGGTATACCCAACTGTTTTGGGTTTCCTATGAAGATGCATTTTATCCGCTTTGGGTTCGAGCTTATCAACCTGAAACTTTTTCAAATAAGCGTCGCAGCCCCAAACTTTTAAGAAACAACAACTTAGGTTTCTCTAAACCATAATTCATACGGTGTCATCTCATCGGAATTATGTGGTGCCCTATTTAAAGTGAATGTGGTTGTCTCTAATGCCTAACCCATGAACGATAGTGGTAACTCGATAAGAGACATCATGGTATGCACCATATCCAATAGGGTGCAACTATGACGTTTGGACACACCATCACACTATGGTGTTCCAGGCTGTATCAGTTGTGAAACAATTTCCACAATGTCTTAATTCTGTGCCAAACTCGTGATTCAGATATTCATCTCTATGATCATATCATAGATCTTTTATCCTCTTGTCACGACAATCTTTCAACTTCACACTGAAATTACTTGAACCTTTCAATAATTCAGACTCGTGATTCATCAAGTAAATATACTCAACATCTACTCGAATCATCTGTGAAGTAAGAACATAACGATATTCACTGCATGCCTCAACACTCATTGGACTGCACACATCAAAATGTGTTACTTCCAACAAGTTGCTATCTTGTTCCATCTTACTGAAAACGAGGCTTTTCAGTCATCTTGCCCATGTGGTATGATTTGCATGTCCCAAGTGATTCAAAATCAAGTGAGTCAAAACGGTCCATTTGCATGGAGTTTCTTCATGCATATACACCAATAGACATGGTTCGCATGTCTCAAACTTTTCAAAAACGAGTGAGCCCAAAGATCCATCAATATGGAGCTTCTTCATGCGTTTTATACCGATATGACTTACGTGGCAGTGCCACA
This sequence comes from Triticum aestivum, assembly GCF_018294505.1. Lineage (NCBI taxonomy): Eukaryota > Viridiplantae > Streptophyta > Magnoliopsida > Poales > Poaceae > Triticum > Triticum aestivum. The sequence goes on along the minus strand of NC_057795.1, from coordinate 424,025,204 downwards.
AGTAGGTGGTACTATCATTACTATCTTTTGGCATGAACATGTGTATCACTACGATCGAGATTTAATAAACCATTCATTTTAGGTGTAAGACCATTGAAGGTATTATTCAAATAAACAGAGTAACCATTATTCTCCTTAAATGAATAACCGTATTGCGATAGACGTAATCCAATCATGTCTATGCTCAACGCAAACACCAAATAACAATTATTTAGGTTTAACACCAATCTCTTTGGTAGAGGGAGCGTGCGATGCTTGATCATATCAAGCTTGGAAAAACTTCCAACACATATCGTCAGCTCACCTTTAGCTAGTCTCCGTTTATTCCGTAGCCTTTTGTTTCGAGTTACTAACACTTAGCAACCGAACCGGTATCTAATACCCTGGTGCTACTAGGAGTACTAGCAAAGTACACATTAACACAATGTATATCCAATATACTTCTATCGACCTTGCCAGCCTTCTTATCTACCAAGTATCTAGGGTAATTCTGCTCTAGTGGTTGTTCCCCTTATTACAGAAGCACTTAGTCTCGGGTTTGGGTTTTACCTTGGGTTTCTTCACTAGAGCAGCAGCTGATTTGCCGTTTCATGAAGTATCCCTTCTTGCCCTTGCCCTTCTTGAAACTAGTGGTTTCACCAACCATCAACAATTGATGCTCCTTCTTGATTTCTACTTTCGCGGTGTCAAACATCGCGAATACCTCAAGGATCATCATATCTATCCCTGATATGTTATAGTTCATCACGAAGCTCTAACAGCTTGGTGGCAATGACTTTGGAGAACCATCACTGTCTTATCTGGAAGATCAACTCCCACTCGATTCAAATGATTGTTGTACTCAGACAATCTGAGCACAAGCTCAACAATTGAGCTTTTCTCCTTAGTTTGCAGGTTAAGAAAGTCATCGGAGGTCTTATACCTCTTGACATGGGCACGAGCCTGAAATCCCAATTTCAGCCCTCAAAACATCTCATATGTTTCGCGATGTTTCAAAAACGTCTTTGGTGCCTCAACTCTAAACCGTTTAACTGAACTATCACGTAGTTATCAAAACGTGTATGTCAGATGTTCGCAACAACCACAGACAACGTTCGAGGTTCAGCACACTGAGCGGTGCATTAAGGACATAAGCCTTCTATGAAGCAATGAGGACAATCCTCAGTTTACGGACCTAGTCCGCATAATTGCTACTATCAACTTTCAACTAATTTTTCTCTAGGAACATATCTAAACAGTAGAACTATAGCGTGAGCTACGACATAATTTGCAAAAACCTTTTGACTATGTTCAGGATAATTAAGTTCATCTTATGAACTCCCACTCAGATAGACATCCCTCTAGTCATCTAAGTGATTACATGATCCGAGTCAAACTAGGCCGTGTCCGATCATCACGTGAGACGGACTAGTCATCATCGGTGAACATCTTCATGTTGATCGTATCTTCTATACGACTCATGTTCGACCTTTCGGTCTCCGTGTTCCGAGGCCATGTCTGTACATGCTAGGCTCGTCAAGTTAACCCTAAGTGTTTCGCGTGTGTAAATCTGTCTTACACCCGTTGTATGTGAACGTTAGAATCTAACACCCGATCATCACGTGGTGCTTCGAAACACGAACTGTCGCAACGGTGCACAGTTAGGGGAGAACACTTCTTGAAATTGTTGTAAGGGATCATCTTATTTACTACCGTCGTTCTAAGCAAATAAGATGTATAAACATGATAAACATCACATGCAATCAAATAGTGACATGATATGGCCATCATCACTTTGCTCCTTTTGATCTCCATCTTCGGGGCTCCATGATCATCATCGTCACCGGCATGACACCATGATCTCCATCATCATGATCTCCATCATCGTGTCTTCATGAAGTTGCCTCGCCAACTATTACTTCTACTACTATGGCTAACGGTTAGCAATAAAGTAAAGTAATTACATGACGTTTAAGTTGACACGCAGGTCACAAATAAATTAAGACAACTCCTATGGCTCCTGCCGGTTGTCATACTCATCGACATGCAAGTCGTGATTCCTATTACAAGAACATGATCAATCTCATACATCACATATATCATTCATCACATCCTTTTGGCCATATCACATCACATAGCATACCCTGCAAAAACAAGTTAGACGTCCTCTAATTGTTGTTTGCATGTTTTACGTGGCTGCTATGGGTTTCTAGCAAGAACGTTTCTTACCTACGCATGAACCACAACGTGATATGCCAATTGCTATTTACCCTTCATAAGGACCCTTTTCATCGAATCCGATCCGACTAAAGTGGGAGAGACAGACACCCGCCAGCCACCTTATGCAACTAGTGCATGTTTGTCGGTGGAACCGGTCTCACGTAAGCGTACGTGTAAGGTTGGTCCGGGCCGCTTCATCCCACGATGCCGCCGAATCAAGATAAGACTAGTAACGGCAAGCATATTGAACAATATCGACGCCCACAACTACTTTGTGTTCTACTCGTGCAAAGAATCTACGCAATAGACCTAGCTCATGATGCCACTGTTGGGGAACGTAGCAGAAATTCAAAATTTTCCTACGCGTCACCAAGATCTATCTATGGAGAGACCAGCAACGAGTAGAAAGGAGAGTGCATCTACATACCCTTGTAGATCGCTAAGCGGAAGCGTTCAAGTGAACGGGGTTGATGGAGTCGTACTCGTCGTGATTCAGATCACCGATGATCCTAGTGCCGAACGGACGGCACCTCCGCGTTCAACACACGTACAGCTCGACGATGTCTCCCACGCCTTGATCCAGCAAGGAGAGAGGGAGAGGTTGAGGAAGACTCCATCCAGCAGCAGCACAACGGCGTGGTGGTGATGGAGGAGCGTGGCAATCCTGCAGGGCTTCGCCAAGCACCTACGGGAGAGGAGGAGGTGTCACGGGAGGGAGGGAGGCGCCAAGGGCTCAGGTATGGATGCCCTCCCTCCCCTCCACTATATATAGGGGCAGGGGAGAGGGGGGAGGCGCAGCCTTGCCCCTTCCTCCAAGGAAGGGGTGCGGCTAAGAGGGGGGGAGGAGTCCATCCTCCCCAAGGCACCTCGGAGGTGCCTTCCCCCTTTAGGACTCTCCCCTTTTTCCTATATCTTGGCGCATGGGCCTCTAGGGGCTGGTGCCCTTGGCCCATGTAGGCCAAGGCGCACCCCCTACAGCCCATGTGGCCCCCCGGGGCAGGTGGCCCCACCCGGTGGGCCCCCGGGACCCTTCCGGTGGTCCCGGTACAATACCGATGACCCCGAAACTTGTCCCGATGGCCGAAACAGGACTTCCTATATATAAATCTTTACCTCCGGACCATTCCGGAACTCCTCGTGACGTCCGGGATCTCATCCGGGACTCCGAACAACATTCGGTAACCACATACAAACTTCCTTTATAACCCTAGCGTCATCGAACCTTAAGTGTGTAGACCCTACGGGTTCGGGAGACATGTAGTCATGACCGAGATGTTCTCCGGTCAATAACCAACAGCGGGATCTGGATACCCATGTTGGCTCCCACATGTTCCACGATGATCTCATCGGATGAACCACGATGTCAAGGACTCAATCAATCCCGTATACAATTCCCTTTGTCTAGCGGTATGGTACTTGCCCGAGATTCGATCGTCGGTATACCGATACCTTGTTCAATCTCGTTACCGGCAAGTCTCTTTACTCGTTCCGTAACACATCATCCCGTGATCAACCCCTTGGTCACATTGTGCACATTATGATGATGTCCTACCGAGTGGGCCCAGAGATACCTCTCCGTTTACACGGAGTGACAAAATCCCAATCTCGATTCGTGCCAACCCAACAGACACTTTCAGAGATACCCGTAGTGTACCTTTATAGCCACCCAGTTACGTTGTGACGTTTGGCACACCCAAAGCACTCCTACGGTATCCGGGAGTTGCACAATCTCATGGTCTAAGGAAATGATACTTGACATTAGAAAAGCTTTAGCATACGAACTACATGATCTTGTGCTAGGCTTAGGATTGGGTCTTGTCCATCACATCATTCTCCTAATGATGTGATCCCGTTATCAACGACATCCAATGTCCATGGTCAGGAAACCGTAACCATCCATTGATTAACGAGCTAGTCAACTAGAGGCTTACTAGGGACATGGTGTTGTCTATGTATCCACACATGTATCTGAGTTTCCTATCAATACAATTCTAGCATGGATAATAAACGATTATCATGAACAAGGAAATATAATAATAATCAATTTATTATTGCCTCTAGGGCATATTTCCAACAGAGAGAAGTGTGTGAGAACCCATCGAGTGTTATGCACTTTGTCCTTGTGTTCAAGGATGGAGAACCAAAAACTAACACCTCTCACAAGCTACCTTTAGTGTTTCAATCTCTTTTGCAGGAATTCCAAGATGTTTTCCCCGATGAGCTACCTCCGGGTCTACCTCCTCTCCGAGGCATTGAGCATCGAATCGACCTCATCCCCGGAGCGCCTCTCCCAAACAAAGCTCCATATCGCGTCAACCCCGAAGAAACTAAGGAGATCCAACGGCAAGTACAACAAATCATCGACAACGGTCATGTACGTGAAAGCCTAAGCCCTTGTGTCGTTCCCATTATACTTGTGCCTAAGCCAGATGGAAGTTTCCGCTTGTGTTCTGATTGTAGACCTATAAATGCTATTACCATTCGCTATAGGCATCCCATTCCTCGCTTAGATGATATGCTTGATGAGCTTAGCGGAACCAACTTTTTCTAAAAAATTGATCTTAAAAGTGGCTATTATCAAATCCGCATACAAGAGGATGATGAATGGAAAACTACTTTCAAAACCAAATTTGGCTTTATATGAGTGGTTAGTTATGCCTATGGGTTTATCGGAGGCTCCCGGTACTTTCGTGCGTCTTATGCATTATGTGCTTCGTCCTTATATTGGAGTCTTTGTTGTGGTTTATTTCGATGATATTCTTGTGTTTAGCAAAACCATGAAAGAGCATATTGATCATGTTAAGGCTATTTTGCAAACCCTTCGCAAGGAACGTCTTTATGTAAACTTGAAAAAAATGCACGTTCGGTGTTGACAAAGTGGTTTTCTTGGGTTTTGTCGTCTCTTCCAAGGGTGTCCATGTTGATGAATCCAAGATTGAGGCAATTAAAACTTGGCCCCAACCCACCAATTTGCAACAAGTGTGTAGTTTTCTTAGTCTTGCAGGATTTTATCGTTGCTTTGTGAAAAACTTTAGCACTATTGCCGCTCCTTTGCATGCTTTGAGTAAGAATAATGCTCCTTTTATTTGGGGATCTTTGCAATCCACCGCTTTTGATGAGCTCAAGTCTTTACTTACTCATGCCCCGATTCTTGCTTTGCCCAACTTTGACAAAACCTTTGAGGATCATTGCGATGTTATTGGTACCGGAATTGGCGGAGTTTTAATGCAAGAAAAACGAGCCATTGCTTATTTTAGTGAAAAACTCTCCGGTGCTCATCTTAACTATCCCATCTATGACAAAGAATTGTATGCTTTAGTGTGTGTGCTACATGTTTGGGAACATTACCTTAGACCTCATGAGTTTGTCATCCATACTGATCATGAAACACTTAAGTACTTAAAAGGTCAAACTAAGTTGAACAAGCGTCATGCCAAATGGAGTGAATTTATTGAACCTTTCCCATATGTGATCAAGTACATTAAGGATAAGGAAAATGTAGTTGCGGATGCACTTTCTCTCATATGCACACTTGTCACTAAACTTGAGTTGAATGTTATTGGCTTTGAGCACATAAAAGACGTGTATGCTAATGATCCATCTTTTGCTTCTCCTTATGCTAAGTGTTTGACGCACACGTCTTGGGAACGATACTACATAAAGGATGATTATCTTATGAGAGCTAACAAACTTTGCATTGCCGAGTCTTCTCTTCGTTTGCTCCTTTTGCAAGAGGCTCATGGAGGCGGACTAATGGGACACTTTGGACGCGACAAGACTTTCGCCACGCTCTCCAAGAACTACTTTTGGCCCAAGATGTTCCGCGACGTCTCACGCTTCACCAACCGTTGCTCTACATGTCGCAAAGCTAAGTCTAAAGCTCAATCCCATGGTCTTTACATACGCCTTCCTATTCCTTATCAACCTTGGGAAGACATTAGCATGGATTTTGTACTTGGTTTTCCTAGAACTCAAAATGGCAAGGATTCCGTCTTTGTTGTTGTGGACCGATTTTCTAAGATGGCATATTTCATTCATTGCAACAAGATAGACGATGCTTCACATATTGCCAATCTCTTTTGTAGGGAAATCTTGCAACTCCATGGAGTACCAAAGACGATTGTCTCGGACCGCGACGTCAAGTTCTTGAGTTACTTTTGGAAGACCCTATGCGCCAAGCTCGGAATCAAGCTCTTGTTTTCATCCGCATACCATCCTCAAACCGACGGCCAAACGGAGGTGACGAACCGGACTCTCTCCACTCTACTTCGCGTGTTGATCAAGAAGAACATCAAGGAGTGGGAAGCATGTCTACCCATCGCCGAGTACGCCTACAACCGTGCAAGACATTCAACTACCGGCAAGTCCCCCTTCGAGGTCGTCTACGGCTTCAACCCGTTGTCACCATTGGACATTCTACCTCTTCCTCTACAAGAGCGCAACAACATGGATGCGAGTGCACGGGAAAGCTACATCAAGAAGATGCATGAGGATACAAGGCATACCATCGAGCGCCAAGTACAACGACTTGCAACCATGCTCAACATCAACAAGCAACACATGATCTTCAACATTGGTGATCTCGTGTGGCTAGACCTTCGCAAGGACCGCTTCCCCAACGAACGCAAGTCCAAGCTTCTCCCTCGAGCCGATGGACCCTTCAAGGTGCTAGCACGCTACAACGACAACGCCTACAAGATCGACCTACCACGAGGCAAGTACAATGTGAGCGACATCTTCAACGTCAAGGACCTCGCGCCATACCATGGAGATGAAGCTTTTGATCCGAGGTCGGATCTCTCCCAAGGGGGGGGGGGAGATGATGCGGAGCATCCCTCGCTCATCCCCATGGATGTACCTACATCTCCCTCAACACCACTTGGACCCATGACAAGAGCTCGAGCTAAGGCTATTGAAGATAAGGTGAACTCGCTCCTCTCCGAACTCCCTCTTCCTACTCACGAGACATGGCTACTACCTCATTCAGAAACTCTGTGTGTGATCAGGAGCTTGGAGAAGAGCCACGGAACAGCTACATGCAAGGTCCAAGACGGCGAGGACCCCAAGCGTGATGGACAAGAAGAAGAGCTACTTTGGAAGCTACAGGCATCGGACGACCGACCCAGTCCGGACGTCCGACGACTCCCAGGACACGAACGACCGAGTCCTCCGGACGTCCGGTACTTCACCACCCGAGCCAAATCTACAGATGCCCGAGGAGGACTGTACAACTGGGCCACCAGCGACCGAGCCGAATCTATGGAAGACCGACGGCCATCGGACATCCGGACCGCCCCGGAGCTCTGGATGACCGGCCCCCTCCGGACGTCCGATGCATCCCCGACAGAGCTGAATCTACGGAAGTCCGAGTCCTACCGGACGTCCGGACCGTCCCGAGCCTCCGGACGTCCGACGTCTTCCGGACGTCCGGCACCTGAGTGACCGCGCCCACGGGCTGAAGCCCTTGTACCCCTTCACTTTGACTCCCATTTGCACTACGACTATAAATAGGTCTCTCCTACCTCCTAGCTAGGGTTAGCATTGGTTTAGCTCATATTTTGTGTGAGAGCCTTGCTCATCCTCTTGGATACTTCTCCTTGGAGTTCACGACCTCTTTGGAGAAGATCCCCCAAGCGGATTCAAGACCCCTTCAAGGGAAGACCCCCCAAGACCTCCTCCCGGAGAAGAACGGTTACTCTTGTATCTCTCCTTTGTTGATTTTGGATCATGTGTTACCTTGTGCTTTCGGTGATCTAGCCCTTGTGTGATCAGTCACTTGTCGGTTGAGCGTTTCTCTCTCGTTCCTCCCCGTGATTTCCCTTGTGTTCTTCCGCGCGTTCTTCGTGTTTCTCCGTAGGATCCACTCCAAACGTGAAAGATCGTCCCCATAGGGTTCCGCCCTACATCACTCACTGTTGATTACCATCCAAAACAATGGGAGTGGTTGAAGGACTTGCCGTCATGTTGGTCCTTGAATACCTTCAAAGCTTGGAATGCCTACAAATGAATAGCATGCAAGCATATGGGCAAATGGATATGCGAATGGACATGCAAGCATAACGGGAATGGAAACGAAGAGGGGCACATGTATACCATATCTTGCGTACCGATGCCGCTCACAGGGCGTGCCTTGATGCTCTCAAGGGTGGCAAAAAACTTGTTGCACTCTTGTTGTATCACCCTCCATCACTTCGAAATGAACACTCACCCATGCGTGCTATGCATTTGGTACGACGCAAACTTCTTGCGTTCATGGAACTCATGATGGACACGAATCCAAAAGGTTGATGCCTTTTGTTCGGCGCCGACCTTGGGGTCTTGCACAATGCCCCTCCAACACTCACAAAAGAGTTTGTCGTCGGCCGGTGTGTATGCCTTCGTCCACTTGCTCTTGCACTTCGGCTTCGCCCCGACGGCTGTTGGGGAACGTTGCAGAAAATTAAAATTTTTCCTACGGTTTCACCAAGATCCATCTATGAGTTCATCTAAGCAACGAGTCTAGGGAGAGAGTTTGCATCTACATACCACTTGTAGATCGCGTGCGGAAGCTTGCAAGGTGATGATGTAGTCGTACTCGACGTGATCCAAATCACCGATGACCTGCGCCGAACGGACGGCACCTCCGCGTTCAACACACGTACGGAACAGCCACGTCTCCTCTTCTTGATCCAGCAAGGGAGGGAGGAGAGGTTGAGGGAGATGGCACCAGCAGCAGCACGACGGCGTGGTGTTGATGGAGCTGCAGTACTCCGACAGAGCTTCGCTAAGCACTACGGAGGTGTATGAGGTGTTGGGGAGGGAGAAGGAGGCAACCAAAGGCCAGGGCGTTCAGGTATGAAGTCCCTCCTCCCCCCCACTATATATAGGGGTGCCAAGGGGGGGTGGCCGGCCCTAGGAGATCAAATCTCCTAGGGGGTGCGGCGGCCAAGGGGGGTTTCCCTCCCCCCCAAGGCACCTAGGAGGTGCCTTCCACTAGTAGGACTCCTCCCCCTTGGAAACCCTAGGCGCATGGGCCTTGTGGGGCTGGTGCCCTTGGCCCATGTAGGCCAAGGCGCACCCCCTACAGCCCATGTGGCCCCCGGGGTTGGGTGGCCCCACCCGGTGGGCCCCCGGGACCCCTCCGGTGGTCCCGGTACAATACCGATAACCCCGAAACTTGTCCCGATGCCCGAAACAGGACTTCCCATATATAAATCTTTACCTCCGGACCATTCCGGAACTCCTCGTGACGTCCGGGATCTCATCCGGGACTCCGAACAACATTCGGGTTACTGCATATACATATCCCTACAACCCTAGCGTAACTGAACCTTAAGTGTGTAGACCCTACGGGTTCGGGAGACATGTAGACATGACCGAGACTCTCTTAGTCAATAACCATCAGTGGGATCTGGATACCCATGATGGCTCCCACATGCTCCTCGATGTTGTCATCGGATGAACCACTATGTCGAGGATTCGATCAAACCCTGTATGCAATTCCCTTTGTCAATCGGTACGTTACTTGCCCGAGACACGATCGTCGGTATCCCAATACCTTGTTCAGTCTCGTTACCGGCAAGTCACTTTACTCGTACCGTAATGCATGATCCCGTGTCCAACTCCTTGGTCACATTGAGCTCAATATGATGATGCATTACCGAGTGGGCCCAGAGATACCTCTCCGTCATACGGAGTGACAAATCCCAGTCTCGATCCGTGTCAACCCAACAGCTACTTTCAGAGATACCTGTAATGCACCTTTATAGTCACCCAGTTATGTTGTGACGTTTGGTCCACCCAAGGCACTCTTACGGTATCCGGGAGTTACACGATCTCATGGTCGTAGGAAGAGATACTTGACACTTGCAAAGCTCTAGCAAAACGAACTACACGATCTTTTATGCTATGCTTAGGATTGGGTCTTGTCCATCACATCATTCTCCTAATGATGTGATCCCGTTATCAACGACATCCAATGTCCATAGTCAGGAAACCATGACTATCTGTTGATCACAACGAGCTGGTCAACTAGAGGCTTACCAGGGACATAGTGTGGTCTAAGTATTCACACGTGTATTACGATTTCCGGATAATACAGTTATAGCATGAATACAAGACAATTATCATGAACAATGAAATATAATAATACTTTTATTATTGCCTCTAGGGCATATTTCCAACAGTCTCCCACTTGCACTAGAGTCACTAATCTAGTTACATTGTGATGAATCGAACACCCATAGAGTTCTGGTGTTGATCATGTTTTGCACGCGAGAGAGGTTTAGTCAGCGGATCTGCAACATTCAGATCCGTGTGCACTTTGCAAATCTCTATGTCTCCATCTTTGAACATTTTCACGGATGGAGTTGAAACGACGCTTGATGTGCCTGGTCTTCTTGTGAAACATGGGCTCCTTTGCGAGGGCAATAGCTCCAGTGTTGTCACAGAAGAGTTTGATCGGCCCCGACGCATTGGGTATGACTCCTAGGTCGGTGATGAACTCCTTCACCCAAATCGCTTCATGTGCTGCCTCCGAGGCTGCCATGTACTCCGCTTCACACGTAGATCCCGCCACGATGCTCTGCTTGCAGCTGCACCAGCTTACTGCTCCACCATTCAACATATACACGTATCCGGTTTGTGACTTAGAGTCATCCAGATCTGAGTCGAAGCTAGCATCGACGTAACCCTTTACGACGAGCTCTTCGTCTCCTCCATAAACGAGAAACATGTCCTTTGTCCTTTTCAGGTACTTCAGGATATTCTTGACCGCTGTCCAGTGTTCCCTGCCGGGATTACTTTGGTATCTTGCTACCAAACTTACGGCAAGGTTTACATCGGGTCTGGTACACAGCATGGCATACATAATAGATCCTATGGCTGAAGCATAGGGGATGACACTCATCTCTTCTTTATCTTTTGCCGTGGTCGGTGACTGAGCTGTGCTCAGTCTCATACCTTGTAACATAGGCAAGAACCCCTTCTTGGACTGATCCATTCTGAATCTCTTCAAAATCTTATCAAGGTATGTACTTTGTGAAAGACCTATGAGGCGTCTCGATCTATCTCTATAGATCTTGATGCCTAATATATAAGCAGCTTCTCCAAGGTCCTTCATTGAAAAACACTTATTCAAGTAGGCCTTAATGCTGTCCAGAAATTCTATATTATTTCCCATCAGGAGTATGTCATCTACATATAATATGAGAAATGCTACAGAGCTCCCACTCACTTTCTTGTAAACGCAGGCTTCTCCATAAGTCTGCATAAACCCAAACGCTTTGATCATCTCATCAAAGCGAATGTTCCAACTCCGAGATGCTTGCACCAGTCCATAAATGGATCGCTGGAGCTTGCATACTTTGTTAGCGTTCTGAGGATCGACAAAACCTTCCGGCTGCATCATATACAGTTCTTCCTTAAGATGCCCGTTAAGGAATGCTGTTTTGACGTCCATCTGCCATATCTCATAATCATAGTATGCGGCAATTGCTAACATGATTCGGACGGACTTTAGCTTCGCTACGGGAGAGAATGTCTCGTCGTAGTCAATCCCTTGAATCTGTCGATAACCCTTAGCGACAAGTCGAGCTTTATAGATGGTAACATTACCATCTGCGTCCGTCTTCTTCTTAAAGATCCATTTGTTTTCTATCGCTTGCCGATCATCGGGCAAGTCTGTCAAAGTCCATACTTTGTTTTCATACATGGATTCTATCTCGGATTTCATGGCTTCAAGCCATTTGTTGGAATCCGGGCCCGTCATTGCTTCTTCATAGTTCGAAGGTTCATTGTTGTCTAACAACATGATTTCCAGGACAGGGTTGCCGTACCACTCTGGTGCGGAACGTGTCCTTGTGGACCTACGGAGTTCAGCAGTTACTTGATCCGAAGTACCTTGATCATTATCATGGTTTTCCTCTTCAGTTGGTGTGGGCATCACAGGAATGGTTTCCTGTGCTGCGTCACTATCCCGCTCAAGAGGTAGTACTTCATCGAGTTCTACTTTCCTCCCACTTACTTCTTTCGAGAGAAACTCTTTTTCCAGAAAGCATCCGTTCTTGGCAACAAAGATCTTGCCTTCGGATCTGAAGTAGAAGGTATACCCTATAGTTTCCTTAGGGTATCCTATGAATACGCATTTTTCCGACTTGGGTTCGAGCTTTTCAGGTTGAAGTTTCTTGACATAAGCTTCGCATCCCCAAACTTTTAGAAACGACAGCTTAGGTTTCTTTCCAAACCATAATTCATACGGTGTCGTCTCAACGGATTTAGACGGTGCCCTATTTAAAGTGAATGTAGCTGTCTCTAGAGCGTATCCCCAAAATGATAGCGGTAAATCGGTAAGAGACATCATAGACCGCACCATATCCAATAGAGTGCGATTACGACGTTCGGACACACCGTTTCGCTGAGGTGTTCCAGGCGGCGTGAGCTGTGAAACGATTCCACATTTCTTTAAGTGTGTACCAAATTCGTGACTTAAGTATTCTCCTCCACGATCTGATCGTAAGAATTTTATCTTTCGGTCACGTTGATTCTCCACCTCATTCTGAAATTCCTTGAACTTTTCAAAGGTCTCAGACTTGTGTTTCATTAAGTAGACATACCCATATCTACTCAAGTCATCTGTGAGAGTGAGAACATAACGATATCCTCCGCGAGCCTCAACGCTCATTGGACCGCACACATCGGTATGTATGATTTCCAACAAGTTGGTTGCTCGCTCCATTGTTCCGGAGAACGGAGTCTTGGTCATTTTGCCCAAAAGGCATGGTTCGCACGTGTCAAACGATTCATAATCAAGAGACTCTAAAAGTCCATCGGCATGGAGCTTCTTCATGCGCTTGACACCAATGTGACCAAGGCGGCAGTGCCACAAGTATGTGGGACTATCGTTATCAACTTTAAATCTTTTGGCATCTACACTATGAACATGTGTAATATTACGCTCGAGATTCATTAAGAATAAACCATTGACCATCGGAGCATGACCATAAAACATATCTCTCATATAAATCGAACAACCATTATTCTCAGACTTAAATGAGTAGCCATCTCGTATTAAACGAGATCCAGATACAATGTTCATGCTCAAACTTGGCACTAAATAACAATTATTGAGGTTCAAAACTAATCCCGTAGGTAAATGTAGAGGCAGCGTGCCGACGGCGATCACATCGACTTTGGAACCATTCCCGACGCGCATCGTCACCTCGTCCTTTGCCAGTCTTCGTTTATTCCGCAGCTCCTGCTGTGAGTTACAAATATGAGCAACGGCACCGGTATCAAATACCCAGGAGTTACTACGATTACTGGTAAGGTACACATCAATCACATGTATATCAAATATACCTTTGGTGTTGCCGGCCTTCTTATCCGCTAAGTATTTGGGGCAGTTCCGCTTCCAGTGACCCTTCCCCTTGCAATAAAAGCACTCAGTCTCAGGCTTGGGTCCATTCTTTGACTTCTTCCCGGTAACTGGCTTACCAGGCGCGGCAACATCTTTGCCGTCCTTCTTGAAGTTCTTCTTACCCTTGCCCTTCTTGAACTTAGTGGTCTTATTGACCATCAACACTTGATGTTCTTTCTTGATTTCAGCCTCTGCTGACTTCAGCATCGAGAACAATTCAGGAATGGTCTTTTCCATCCCCTGCATGTTGTAGTTCATCACAAAGCTCTTGTAGCTTGGTGGGAGCGACTGGAGGATTCTGTCAATGACCGCCTCATCTGGGAGGTTAATGTTCAGCTGGGTCATACGGTTGTGCAACCCAGACATCTTTAGGATGTGCTCACTGACAGAACTGTTTTCCTCCATCTTACAACTGTAGAACTTGTCGGAGACATCATATCTCTCGACCCGGGCATGAGCTTGGAAAACTAGTTTCAGCTCTTCGAACATCTCATATGCTCCGTGATGCTCAAAATGCTTTTGGAGCCCCGGTTCTAAGCTGTAAAGCATGCTGCACTGAATGAGGGAGTAATCATCAGCGCGAGTTTGCCAAGCATTCATAATGTCTTGGTTCTCTGGGACGGGAGCGTCACCTAGCGGTCCTTCTAGGACATATTGTTTCCTGGCAGCTATGAGGATGATCCTCAGGTTCCGGACCCAGTCCGTATAGTTGCTGCCATCATCTTTCAGCTTGGTTTTCTCTAGAAACGCGTTGAAGTTCATGTTGACATTAGCGTTGGCCATTGATCTACAAGACATATTTGCAAAGGTTTTAGACTAAGTTCATGATAATAAAGTTCTAATCAAATTATGAACTCCCACTTAGATTAGACATCCCTTTAGTCATCTAAGTGTTACACGATCCGAGTCGACTAGCCCGTGTCCGATCATCACGTGAGACGGACTAGTCATCATCGGTGAACATTTTCATGTTGATCGTATCTTCCATACGACTCGTGTTCGACCTTTCGGTCTCCGTGTTCCGAGGCCATGTCTGCACATGCTAGGCTCGTCAAGTTAACCCTAAGTGTTTTCGCTGTGTAAAACTGTCTTACACCCGTTGTATGTGAACGTAAGAATCCATCACACCCGATCATCACGTGGTGCTTAGAAACGACGAACTGTAGCAACGGTGCATAGTTAGGGGAGAACACTTCTTGAAATTTTTATAAGGGATCATCTTATTTACTACCGTCGTCCTAAGTAAACAAGATGCATAATACATAATAAACATCACATGCAATTATATAGTTGTGACATGATATGGCCAATATCATATAGCTCCATTGATCTTCATCTTCGGGGCTCCATGATCATCTTGTCACCGGCTTGACACCATGATCTCCATCATCATGATCTCCATCATCGTGTCTTCATGAAGTTGTCACGCCAACGACTACTTCTACTTCTATGACTAACGTTTAGCAATAAAGTAAAGTAGTTTACATGACGTTATTCAATGACACGCAGGTCATACAAAAAATAATGACAACTCCTATGGCTCCTGCCGGTTGTCATACTTATCGACATGCAAGTCGTGAATCCTATTACAAAGAACATGATCTCATACATCACATATCATCATTCATCACAACTTCTGGCCATATCACATCACATGATCAATCGCTGCAAAAACAAGTTAGACGTCCTCTAATTGTTGTTGCATCTTTTACGTGGCTGCAATTGGGTTCTAGCAAGAACGTTTTCTTACCTACGAATCACCACAACGTGATTTTGTCAACTTCTATTTACCCTTCATAAGGGCCCTGTTCATCGATTCCGCTCCAACTAAGGTGGGAGAGACAGACACCCGCCAGCCACCTTATGCAACTTGTGCATGTCAGTCGGTGGAACCGGTCTCACGTAAGCGTACATGTAAGGTTGGTCCGGGCCGCTTCATCCCACAATACCGTTGAGCAAGAAAAGACTAGTAGAGGCAAGTAAGATGACAAAATCCACGCCCACAACAAAGTTGTGTTCTACTCGTGCAAAGAGAACTACGCATAGACCTAGCTCATGATGCCACTGTTGGGGAACGTTGCAGAAAATTAAAATTTTTCCTACGGTTTCACCAAGATCCATCTATGAGTTCATCTAAGCAACGAGTCTAGGGAGAGAGTTTGCATCTACATACCACTTGTAGATCGCGTGCGGAAGCTTGCAAGGTGATGATGTAGTCGTACTCGACGTGATCCAAATCACCGATGACCTGCGCCGAACGGACGGCACCTCCGCGTTCAACACACGTACGGAACAGCCACGTCTCCTCTTCTTGATCCAGCAAGGGAGGGAGGAGAGGTTGAGGGAGATGGCACCAGCAGCAGCACGACGGCGTGGTGTTGATGGAGCTGCAGTACTCCGACAGAGCTTCGCTAAGCACTACGGAGGTGTATGAGGTGTTGGGGAGGGAGAAGGAGGCAACCAAAGGCCAGGGCGTTCAGGTATGAAGTCCCTCCTCCCCCCCACTATATATAGGGGTGCCAAGGGGGGGTGGCCGGCCCTAGGAGATCAAATCTCCTAGGGGGTGCGGCGGCCAAGGGGGGTTTCCCTCCCCCCCAAGGCACCTAGGAGGTGCCTTCCACTAGTAGGACTCCTCCCCCTTGGAAACCCTAGGCGCATGGGCCTTGTGGGGCTGGTGCCCTTGGCCCATGTAGGCCAAGGCGCACCCCCTACAGCCCATGTGGCCCCCGGGGTTGGGTGGCCCCACCCGGTGGGCCCCCGGGACCCCTCCGGTGGTCCCGGTACAATACCGATAACCCCGAAACTTGTCCCGATGCCCGAAACAGGACTTCCCATATATAAATCTTTACCTCCGGACCATTCCGGAACTCCTCGTGACGTCCGGGATCTCACGGGACTCCGAACAACATTCGGGTTACTGCATATACATATCCCTACAACCCTAGCGTAACTGAACCTTAAGTGTGTAGACCCTACGGGTTCGGGAGACATGTAGACATGACCGAGACTCTCTTAGTCAATAACCATCAGCGGGATCTGGATACCCATGATGGCTCCCACATGCTCCTCGATGTTGTCATCGGATGAACCACTATGTCGAGGATTCGATCAAACCCTGTATGCAATTCCCTTTGTCAATCGGTACGTTACTTGCCCGAGACACGATCGTCGGTATCCCAATACCTTGTTCAGTCTCGTTACCGGCAAGTCACTTTACTCGTACCGTAATGCATGATCCCGTGTCCAACTCCTTGGTCACATTGAGCTCAATATGATGATGCATTACCGAGTGGGCCCAGAGATACCTCTCCGTCATACGGAGTGACAAATCCCAGCCTCGATCCGTGTCAACCCAACAGCTACTTTCAGAGATACCTGTAATGCACCTTTATAGTCACCCAGTTACGTTGTGACGTTTGGTCCACCCAAGGCACTCTTACGGTATCCGGGAGTTACACGATCTCATGGTCGTAGGAAGAGATACTTGACACTTGCAAAGCTCTAGCAAAACGAACTACACGATCTTTTATGCTATGCTTAGGATTGGGTCTTGTCCATCACATCATTCTCCTAATGATGTGATCCCGTTATCAACGACATCCAATGTCCATAGTCAGGAAACCATGACTATCTGTTGATCACAACGAGCTGGTCAACTAGAGGCTTACCAGGGACATAGTGTGGTCTAAGTATTCACACGTGTATTACGATTTCCGGATAATACAGTTATAGCATGAATACAAGACAATTATCATGAACAATGAAATATAATAATACTTTTATTATTGCCTCTAGGGCATATTTCCAACAACGGCTTGGTTGCCGAGCTCGTCCTCGAACAAAGTCTCCCCGTCGATGTCCATTTCATCCTCTTCCACGAGGCCATACTCCTCTAGGAACTCGTGGTCAAGCGGGAAGCCGCCAGGGTGCCCTGATCTTCCATGAAGGCGTCGTGCATGGCAGCTTGATCATAGGTCGCCAGCGTGAATGCCGCTCGGCCGTCTTGGCTTTGGGTCTTGTCGGGATTGTAGGCAGCCGCGATGGCACCACCAGCGGAGCTATCGGCCGCCCAACCACTCTTGAAGATGATGCTCTCCATGATGAAACAGTTGGCTGTTTCCACATCGCCGGTCGGCGGCATTCTGTCGAACAGGTTGCGGGCGCGAGGGAGCACGTCGGCTGGCATCTCCCGCGGGCGTTTCCTCGACCCTCCGGATGATGAGGCACCGGCCATCGGCGTGGCGTTCAGGTCGATGGAGACAGGCGCGGGCGTGGAAGGCGCCACCACGCTCACCTCTGACGAGTCGGGAGCCTTGCAGATAGACGTGGAAGCCGGGAATCGGGTGCGTCGCACACGCACGCGGCGACTCGGGCAGCACCATCCGAGGAAATGCGGACGAGCCCGTGCTGGCCGCGGCCACGACGGCACCGACGAGCACGTGTTGGCCGGGGTTTAACCCTAGATAGATCAGGGCCTCCCTGGTTGCCACCGTGACTCGAGTGTTGGTTTCCTCCTGCTGTGCGGCGGCGGTGAGGGCGGTGACGGCCGCTGCTTCGTCCCTTGTGTCCGCCGTGTGCCACCGGCCCTTCCTCTTGGCTGACTGCACGACCCGCTCCTCGGGCATCAGCTGCTTTTTCTTCTTGGGCGGCGCGGCGGTCTTGCGGCGGGGGGCGGGGCGGGGCTTGCCTTTGCCGGAGGGGGAGGAGGTAAGGCAGACAAGGCGAGGGAGGCGAGGCCGGCGGCAACATCGAGGGCGTCATCTATGGCGAGCGGCTGGGAGTGCAAGCGGGCGGGAGCTTTTGTGAAAGTGGAGGAAAATGATGGACGCTTTGCCACCGACTGGTCGGCCAGGGGGAGTACTTGATGCGCGCCACGCGCGTCCGCCTCGTGTCCGCGCCGACGCAAATCATGCTCAAAATGGACTGAGAATAGATCGGTAGGCGGACGAAAAGCGGACATGCGTCCGTTTTGATAGGCGCGTTGGGTCAATTTTTCTGTCCGCGACGACCCAAACGGACAGGTGCGAACAAAATGGTCGGGGCGTTGGAGCTTCTCTTATTACACGCAAGGAAAACCTATCCGTTTCCGCATGTCGCCCCGACTGAACAACTGCACGCATCATCATCGTCATCTGATCTTGACCTGGTTCGGTGCGCGGAAGAGATCAACGGCGACGGGCGCAGGTAGCAGCAGGCACATGGGTCATCGTCAAGGACCGGCCGATGCGTTGGACCCGAACCAACCGACCGACCCGACCTGGCAAAGGTTCAATGATCGGATTCAGATCACAGCCCTGACTTGCCAATCCGCGGCGGAGATCTTCTCATGAATTCATGATTCTCTATCTACTACTGCAGGTTCCGCGGACGTTCGTGCTCGCGGCTTGGCATGCATCCACGGAACAAGAATCCCACCTGCCCGTGTTTCCCACATCCGAGCACTATGTGATGACCTGCCTGAGCCTCACAAACATGCTGCTGCCCATGGAAGAAACATCCCAGTTTGATGAGACTCCGGAGACATTGTAGTCAGATTCGCCACAAACTTAGGGCATGGCAGTTCTTCGCTTGGGAGACATGGCACATAGGAATGATGTTGGAAACAACCATGCAAAGAACATGCATCCATGGAGCTCATATTATAGTAGTACAAGCCAGCATAGTTCAGAAACCGGGGGAGTACCACATGCAAACACTACAAGCCAGCAGGTCAGGTCAAGAGAGAATACATATTATACATAGCTTAGTAGTTCACAGTGCCAGCTAGGCATCCATTCTGTGCTGAAATGATGAAGATTATACATAGTTTACCATGGCTTCAATTGGATTCTCAGGCACTGATCATGTCTCACCCGGCAGACCGTTTTCGACAGTGGATTGGGTGCCCCTTATTGCAGTTTTCTGTGCAAAACAATGGAAGAGAACATATGTGATCATGTCAAATCATGCTCAAACGCAGAGAAGAAAAGGAAATTCAAAACATGCAGAGCAAAATGCCAGGTTTGCAGTAGCAAAGTCAGAACAAGTGCCAAGTACTCCCTCCGTTCACTATTATAAGAGGTTCGAACTTTTTCTGAATCGGATGTATATAGACGCATAGTGTGTTTGTTGACTCATTTTAGTTCGTATGTAATATATATTGAAATATCCACAACACCTTATAATGATGAACAGAGGAAGTAATTCCAAACAAAAAAGCAAAATGCTTGGCTTCCAGCTTTAACTCGCAAGGAAAAGAACGGCTAGCAAGGATGGCGTAAATGTTTTATCCTCTTAGTTCAAGAACGATGACAAGAAAAAGAACTTGGTTAAATATAGCAGCAAAACGAAGGAGGAAGTGGAAGGACTGAATATTTCCACCAATATTATGCCGTTCAAACATGACACGTTTCTGTACAACTTATCAGCTAAGCTAAAAGCTTGAGCTACTTGTCTCTTCTTCATGTAAATAGTACTTACTTCATGTAAATAGTACTTACTTCACATGACACCTAAACATAAAAGGAAATGCAGGCTCAATGAAGTTAAAGTATGTAATGCAGAGTATGAGAGTAAGGTTACCAAAGTTGCCAATGCAAATGCTTCATTTTTCTTCATCAGCATTTCAGCCACTGAGCTGTTAATCATGAGGGCGTTTTAGGGCCATTGACAGGAGAACGTTTTCTTACGGTCCTTACGACCTTACACTCGCTGTCTGAACTTTCCGGGGTACTCAAATCAACAACAGGAGTGCCTTCAACAAAGTTGATAGCAGGAGTCATGTCCATGTTCTTGTCTTCCTTTGAGGGGGTCACATTATCATCCAACGCCATCATAGATGATCCGCCCAACAGCATGCTGGAAGGCTGGATCGCCATCATATCCTCAACGGAACACTCCTTTTCAGTGTTTTTCTGTTGTGTGCTAGGAGTACTTGGCAGTGACACAGCTGAAGTTGGTATCACCACATCCACATGACCGCTGGATGGATTTTGTTTTGCGACGTTTACATGTTCTTCTTCGCTGCACCGGTTCACTATGCCTTGATCTCCCTCTGGAATATCTGAACCATTTGCGGAAACATTGGTTGTTACATCTCCAGGTTCTTCCGTTGCCTGTGACACAACCAAAGTTGGTACCATCACATCCTCATCAACATTTGGCGATGTTGGTTTTGCGACATTTTCATGTTCTTCGTTGCATTGGTTCACTCCATCATTGTTTCCATCTGGAATATTGGAATCATCATTTCCTGAACCGGTGGTCGTTACATCTCTAGGTTTATTTTTTCCATCTCCAGGCTCTTTGCTATTGCTGCTATTCCGTGTCAAGCTGTTTTGTCGAGAACGACTCCGCGTGGCTCTGTAACCTTCCCAGTCAGGATCATCTTCAGAGTCCGCACTGCTCGAAACACCTTCCTCGCCCTCCCCGGAACTTCCATCTTCATGCTCGTCGACCGACGTGTCTTCCATGTCCTTAGTTGCCAGCTCTGAAGTATCATCTAGGAGCGTGTCGACATCCATTTCGTCACCATCATTCTCCACATTGTTATCTTCTCTCACTGCAAGTTCAGTGCTATTTTTGCCGGCTTCTCCGCTGCAGCCTTCAAGTCCAGAGACTTCACGCATGAACTTGGCGAGCGCGTCTTTGATACTTGCACAAAGATTACCTGCAGCCTTGCATAAGACCTCCTTCTTCTACAGACAAAGGGGCGTCAAAACACACAAAATCATTACAGGGGGAAATGTCAATGCCACTGAAGATAATTTTCGCACAAAAAAGGTGGTGGTTACCTGTGGACAGTACTCCGGTAGGACATTTGATGACACAAAATTTGCTATCGCCGAGACGTCGCCAAGCAGGACAGACGCACTTGAACTTGACGCGCCTCTGGAAATGATCTTGCGAGTGGCTTCCCTTTTCAACTGCATGCAACATGTGAAGCAGATGCAGAGGATGATCATAACAGTGACAAAAAAACATTGCTATATTACAGAAGAAAAACTCCAAGAGAAGAACTTACGAAGCATTTTCCGAAAGAACAATTGTTCTTCATGTCCATCTCGATGACTTTGTCCATCAGCTTCCTGTCCCACGCAGATACTCTCGGCGTGCCGTCAGGTATCTCCATGCCACGGACATCAAGCGAGTCTAGGTACAGAATCTGTATATAGCAAGATAAAACTAAACGTGTTAGACTATTCAGTGTGCAGTGCAGATAAAATAAAATCTGTAGGATTCATTCATATTCCTTGTCTCATGAATCATTGTGCAGAATGCTCACCACAAGATAGAAAAGGCAGCCCCCTGCGCTGTTCTTCTTGCCGAGGGAAGAAACGCACTTCTCCAGCTGCTCCACAACGAATTTGCACCAGTTGAGCTCCCTGATGGACCCGATGTTCACCAGCGCGGGGAAGCACCGGGGGCTGATCTTCAGGCTGCTGGTCGGGCAGAGGAACGACGAGAGCACGAGCATTATGAAAGTCCGGAGGAAGTGCTCGTCCGCCGACTTCATCAGCTTGATGGACTTCTCGAGGCTCGCCATGGAGGGCGGCCTGTCGACGCCGTGCTTGTCCAGCACGGACGCGATGCTCTCGTCGTCCAGCCCGTACACGACGTCGCGGCCGCTCTTGGGGATGCCGAGCACCCGGTGCACGCTGTCGACGGTGACGGGAATCCTGCCCCTGCCGGGGATGACCAGCTCCGAGGAGTCGGTGTCGAACCGCCGGAGGAGCCAGGTGGAGAGCCTGGCGGGGATGGTTGGGCATTGGAGCCTCAGCAGCCCCCCGAAGCCGGCGCCCTCTATCATCTCCCGCTGCCCGGCGGTGAGGTGAGGGTACAGCTTCATGATCCTCGCCGGCGACGCGCGGTGCCTGAGACCCTGGGTTGGACCCTGGATTGGGATTTCTCGTTAACCAGGCAAATGCAAGAAGAAGAAATGCAGCTGGGTGAGGTTTTGTGCGCCCGTCACCTTGTCTCCTGATTCATGGCCGCGGCTGCTCCCCCACTTCCTCTCCTTGCGCTTCCTGCTGAAGCCCCACCTGCCCATCCTCGATGGCTCTGATGGCGATGGCAGCGAGAACCGACTAATCTGAAAATCTACCTGGGGCTCGCATTGCTCATGCCGATCTGGATTAAAACCCACCAAGAAGGAAAGCCTCTATTCTATTCAATAGTCAATCAATCCATACTGGATCAATCACCTTCCATTCCTCAAGAAAACCAATCACCTTTGTTAAACTGTATTTACATGTGTATATTGTAACATTGTATATCACCTCATTATATATATATGTGATAGGCCACCCCTAGAGGGTTGTGCCGGTTCCCCCCAAAGCCTATTGTCTTACATGGTATCACGCTAGGTTACGTCCGCTTCCGCCTAAAATCCCTAAACCGCCGCCGCCGCCACCGCCGCCGCCGCCGCGCCCGCCGTCGCCGTCGCCCGACTGCTATGACGTCCGCCGCTGCGCCCGGCTCCACCGCCACCGGTTTTCTGCCGGCCTCCCTCGCGGCACTTCTCTCGAGGCCGCTGGATGCCGCCTCCCTTCAGGCGCCGATCGGGACACGGAGGGTCGGCTCCCTCTTCGCGCTCCCGCCGGCTGCTACTTCGCCCGGGCAGGCGCTTGTGGCCCACACCGCCGCCGCCCCGTCAACCGCGGCTGTCGCGCCCTCGGCCACTGCGCCGCTGGTGGCGGAGGACGTCGCGCTGGCAGGCTTCGCGGCGTCAACCGCGGCCATCGCGCCCTCTGTCACCGCGCCGGCTGCCCCTCTGACTGTCTCCACGGTGGTCTCACCTCAGCCAGTCTCCTCGATGGGATCGCAGCCGCCGCCGCCGTTTCACTTCGGCCATCTCATCACCATCAAGTTGTCGTCGGACAATTACATCTTCTGGCGCGCGCAGGTTCTTCCGCTTCTTGGGAGTCACTATCTGCTTGGCTATGTCGACGGCTCTCTCCCTTGCCCTCCTGCGCTGGTTGACAGCGTGCACGGTCCGGTCTATAATCCGGCTCACCGTGTCTGGACAGGGCAGGATCAGGCGAACCTCTCCTCCATCCAGGGGTCGCTCTCTCCGGCCGTTGCTGGGCTTGTTGTCTTCGCCAAGACGTCCCACGAGGCATGGACTATTCTTGAGCGCTCGTTTGCGGCACAGTCGCAGGCTCGTGTATCTGGGCTCCGTCGCCAACTTGGGGAGTGTCAGAAGCTTGACTCCACCGCCACTGAGTTCTACAACAAAGTCAAGAGTCTCGCCGACACGCTGGCCTCCATTGGACAGCCCCTCACCGACTCCGAGTTCAACTCGTTTATTGTCAATGGTCTTGATGAGGAGTATGACGCCCTAGTCGAGATCATCAATGAGAGAGGCAACTCCACGCCCATGCCAGCACACGAGGTCTTTTCACGCCTCCTGCTTACTGAGCAACGAGTCGAGACGCGCCGATCCAGGGCAACGGCGCCCTCTCGGCAAACGCCGCCACCAAGGGTGGTCGCTCCTCTGCTTCATCCAGGGCTCCTTCGGGGCAGTCAGCACCACCCGCCTCGGCCCCTCCTCCTACTGCGACGCTACCAGGGGCTGGCGGTCCACGTGTGTGCCAGCTTTGTGGTCGCGATGGGCACCAGGCCTCGAAGTGTCACAAGCGCTTCCAGCGGGGTTTTCTTGGTCTCGGCAATGACGGGAAGGATACACGCAACTTTGCTCGTCAGGTCGCCATGGCTGATCGTCCGCCGCCGCAGAAGCCACAGGGACACACTCAGTCCTACTCCATTGATCCCCACTGGTACATGGACTCTGGGGCGACAGAGCACCTGACCAGTGAGATGGGGAAGCTTCACACTCGTGAACCCTACCATGGCTCCGACAACATCCACACCGCCAATGGAGCAGGTATGCACATCTCTCATATTGGTCAAGCATCACTTCTCACTAGACATGCCAATAGGAGTCTTCAACTTCGCAATGTTCTTCGAGTTCCATCTGTGACACGTAATCTTCTTTCAGTTCCTAAACTCACTCGTGATAATAATGTGCTTTGTGAATTTCATCCTTTTGATCTTTTTATTAAGGATCGGGGCACGAGGGACATTCTTCTTAGTGGGCGGCTCTGCCAAGGTCTCTATCGTCTGGAGCATCCTGGCATCGCTCGCGTCTTCAGTGGAGTTCGGGTATCTCCGTCACAGTGGCATGCTCGTCTTGGTCACCCGGCCACACCTATTGTCCGACATGTTTTGCGTCGTCATGAGCTTCCTAGTGTGTCTAGTAATAAAGATGTAGCAGTGTGTGATGCTTGTCAGCAGGGGAAGAGTCATCAACTTCCTTTTTCGGAGTCCAGTCGTGAGGTGAAACATCCTTTAGAACTTGTGTTTTCAGATGTATGGGGTCCTGCTCAGACTTCTGTTAGTGGTCATAATTACTATATCAGTTTTGTTGATGCTTACAGCCGCTTTACCTGGCTTTATCTTATCAAACGTAAATCTGATGTGTTTGACATTTTTGTTCAGTTCCAAAAACATGTTGAACGCCTTCTCAAGCACAAAATTGTTCATGTTCAGTCGGACTGGGGTGGCGAGTATCGCAACCTCAACTCCTTCTTTCAGTCGCTTGGGATCACTCACCGTTTAGCATGTCCACATACACATCAGCAGAATGGTTCAGTAGAACGTAAGCATCGTCACATTGTTGAAGCTGGTCTGACTCTTTTGGCCCATGCATCTGTTCCGTTTCGTTTTTGGAGTGATGCTTTCACCACTGCATGTTTTCTCATCAATCGTACTCCCACTCGTGTTTTGAATATGAAGACTCCCATTGAAGTTCTCCTTAATGAACAACCGGACTACACCTTTCTCAAGGTGTTTGGGTGTGCTTGCTGGCCCCATCTCCGTCCATATAACAAGCGTAAGCTCGAGTTTCGTTCCAAGAAGTGTGTTTTTCTTGGTTATAGCTCTCTTCATAAAGGATACAAATGTCTTCATGTGCCCACTAATCGTGTCTACATCTCTCGGGATGTTGTGTTTGATAAGCATGTTTTTCCCTTTGCCAAACTCCCTGTGTCCACTACCGAGCCACCTGTCATGCATTCATCCTCTGTTGCTTCTGACCAATTTGATGATGTTGCATATTCTCCTCTATTGTTGCCTAACCATGGTGCAGGCACTGGTCGTGGGGCTCGTTTGGAGATTCTGGAAGTGCCATCTTCCTCTTCGTCGCCATCGCCTTCATCCTCGACACCTTCTGTTTTGCATGAGGAGCACATGGCGCCCCTGCATGGCCTCGGTTTCCGTGCTCATGCATGGCCGATCGACGTCCTGGCCCGGTCGCCTCTGGCTTCTGGGCTGCCTTCGCCATCGTCGCGCCCTGCAACCCCGCCGACTGGGCCGGCCTCCTCGGTCCCCGTCTCGCCCAGGGCGTCGGGGCAGTCACACCAGGCCTGGCCTCGCCCGCCCCTGCCTCGCCCAGGGTGTCTGGGCCCTTCTCATCAGGGCCGGCCTCGCCTGCTCTCGCCTCGCCAAGGCCGTCTGGGCCGGTGTCACCGGAGCTGGCCTCGCCCACTCTCGGTTCGCCCATGGCCTCTGAGCCCCTGTCGTCGGGCCAGTCTTCGCCATGCAGTCCGGAGTCGTCTGTCCCGAGCTCGCCTGAGGTGATTCTTGCATCTCCGGCGACCGTCACGTCTCCGTCACCTTCGCCTCCGCCGGCTCCTGCTGCTGCTCTACGTCCACATACGCGCAGTCGGAGTGGCATTTTTCAGCCTAAGCAACGTCACGATGGCACAGTTGCTTGGTTAGCGGCGTGCATGTCTGCTGCTCTCGCAGATCCATCCTCTGAGCCACGCCCGTATCAAGCTGCTATGCGCATTCCTCATTGGAGAGAGGCCATGGAGCAGGAGTATCAAGCGCTTCTTCGCAATCAGACATGGACTCTTGTTCCTCCACAATCACGGGTAAATGTCATTGATTCCAAATGGGTTTTCAAAGTGAAGAGGCATTCTGATGGGTCCATTGAGTGCTATAAGGCTCGTCTGGTTGCTCGTGGTTTTCGACAGCGTTTTGGACTTGACTATGAAGACACCTTCAGTCCAGTGGTCAAGCCTACTACCATCAGACTTCTTCTCTCTCTGGTTGTTACTCGAGGTTGGTTTCTTCGTCAGCTTGATGTTCAAAATGCTTTTCTTCATGGTGTCTTGGCGGAGGAGGTTTACATGCGCCAGCCTCCGGGTTTCTCTGGTCCGGATCGCCCTGATCATCTCTGTCGTCTGTCCAAGGCAATTTATGGTCTGAAGCAGGCTCCTCGTGCTTGGCATGCTCGTCTTGCAATGGCTCTTCGTGCTCATGGTTTTGCATCATCAACTGCTGACTCCTCATTGTTTCTTCTTCAAAGGCCTGAGGTTACTATGTACTTGTTGGTCTATGTAGATGATATCATTTTGGTCAGCTCCTCTCAGTCGGCTGCTACTGCGCTTGTTCGCTCACTTGGTGCTGATTTTGCGGTCAAGGACCTTGGGAAGCTTCATTACTTTCTTGGTGTGGAGGTTACTTCTCGTGCTGCTGGCCTTGTTATGACGCAGAAGAAGTACTCTCTGGATTTGTTGCAGCGAGCTGGGATGCTTAAGTGCAAACCGACGACTACACCCATGTCTACCACTGATAAGCTCAATGTTGTTGATGGTGTGCTTCTTTCTTCTTCTGATGCGACAGAGTACAAGAGTATTGTTGGTGGGCTCCAGTACTTGACGATCACGCGACCAGACATTTCCTATGCTGTTAACCGAGTCTGCCAGTATCTGCAGTCACCCCGTGACACTCATTGGTCTGCTGTTAAGCGGATTTTGCGCTATATTCGTTTCACGGTGGCTCATGGTTTGCATATTCGGCCGTCTGACTCTGGTTGTCTTTCAGCATATTCTGATGCAGACCGAGCTGGCAATCCGGATGACAGGCGATCCACGAGGGGTTATGCTGTCTTCTTTGGCTCTAACCTGATTGTCTGGAGTGCTCGGAAACAGGCTACTGTCTCGCGTAGCAGTACTGAGGCTGAGTATAAGGCTGTGGCCAATGCCACATCAGAGATCATCTGGGTACAGTCCTTGCTTCAGGAGTTAAGTATACCCCAATCACAGCCTCCTGTTCTTTGGTGTGATAACATCGGTGCTACATACCTTTCTGCAAATCCGGTATTCCATGCCCGAACGAAACACATTGAAGTTGACTATCACTTTGTGCGTGAACGTGTCTCTCAGAAGCAACTACAGATCAAGTTTATTTCTTCCAAGGATCAACTTGCTGACATCTTCACCAAGCCATTGCCTTTGCCACAGTTTAAGACTTGCAGGCGCAATCTTACCCTTCTAGATTCATTAGAAAGTGGCTAAGATTGAGGGAGGGTGTTAGACTGTATTTACATGTGTATATTGTAACGTTGTATACCACCTCATTATATATATATATGTGATAGGCCACCCCTAGAGGGTTGTGCCGGTTCCTCCCAAAGCCTATTGTCTTACAACCTTCCTTTTCTGGACCAATCAATGCATACTGGATCAAGGCATTTGTACGATGCAGAGAGAGAAAATCAATCACCTTCCCTCTATGAAGAAAACCAGGTCGACCTGGATCTGGATGCTGGCAACAAAGGCAAAAGAGGATACTGTCAATGGCTCCTCCAAGCTCATTACTCCTGCCTCAAGAACGGCACCGCAAAACAGGGGGCATTTACTCCTAGGCTGCAGCAAAGAACAGAGTAGAGTAGGTGGAGGCCAGCATGCATACCTGAAACCCGAAGGAAAATGAAGGTGACGACGAGGAAGAGCCCCCCCAAGGCCCCAACTGACTGGTTATGTGAGGAGAGAGAGGTTTTCAGCTTCGTGGCCGCGTGGCGACGTAGCCCTCACCACGGCATCGGTGCGCTGCCACTGTGACAGTCTGCTACTGCGGCCTAGATTTTCGCGCCATTGCGGCTGGGTGCGCTTGTGTTTCGGTAGACCCGATGTTGTGCTGGGCCTCGCCAGTCAGAGACCGCAGGCCACTTCCTAAAAAAAAGAGGGGCGCAGACCACCATTTGCATGCATGCAGCCTTTTTTCCCTTGAAAAGTTTGGTTTTTGGGCCCTGTTTCAATCCCGTTTGAAGCTTCACTGAAAGTAGACCAGCCACGGCCCACGAGGTACGTTTGCCGGCGACAAACAATTAACGAGCGCTCTTTCGGGAGTCTCGCAATGATCAGCGCCACTTGGCACGCTCTCAGCAATTCGCCACATGTCGCGCTCTAGGTGTTTCCTTCGGAATTTTTGTTATTATTTTTTAGCACGCGTTTTCGGCTTATTAAATGGTTTTTTCGTTTTGGTTTTCCACCGATCTTCCCTAGCTTTTCCATGAAAAAAAAAAGTTTCGAAACAAAAATTTGCAAAAAAAAGCATTTTTTTGCGAGAGTCACGATTTTGTTTTCTCGAGAGGCACGGTTGTGCTTTCGCGAGAGGCACGGTCGTGCCTCTTAGAAACGAAAAAAAAACGCATTTTCTGTTTTTTTTCCTTTCGCGAAAGGCACGGTTTGGCTTCCGCGAGAGACACGATTGTGCTTTCGCGAGAGTAACGGCCGTGCCTCTTGGAAACGAAAAAAGCATATTTTCTAGGGTTTTTTTTTCCGTGAGAGGCACGGTTTTGCTTCCGCGAGAGGCATGGTTGTGCTTTCGCGGGAGTCACGGCCATGCCTCCCTCGGAAACGAAAAAAAAACGCGTTTTCTGTTTTTTTTCGCGAGAGGCACGGTTGTGATTTCGTCAGAGGCACGGGCGTGCCTCTTTCGAAAAGTGAAAAAACCCGTGCTCCCCGTTCGGTTTTTCGTCCGGTTTTTTCACTGAAAAAGAGTTCGTCAAAACCTATCAACATGGGATCTAGTTTTGAAGATCTCGACGCGAGGAATCCAACGGCGAAAGCGGTTCGTGATTTGGACGCACAGTTTAAGAGATAAAACGTTTTGAATAAACGGATATAAGAGGAAAACTCCCAGGTTGCGACAAGTGGCGCACATGCAGCGCGCCACTTGTCGCAACCGGACAAAGTTGAAGTGATCTCCGCAAGGAGTACTCCTTAACTAGTGATTTCGACGTTTGCCGCCGATCAGCGGAATTTCCTATTTGGCGCCACCAGCGCCAATTAATGTGTTCCATATGAGGCGGCCCATATATAAGTTCGCCCGGGAGCAACTAGTTAACGAGCGCTTCTTCGGAAGCCTTACAACGATCAACGCCATTTGGCCCACTCTCAGCCGTCCAGGACATGTCGCGCTCTGGTCGTTCCCTTCGATTTTTATTTTATTTTCCGCACGTGTTTTCGGCTTTTTAAACGTTTTTATTCTTTTTTTACGTTCCGGTTTTCCACCGGTCTTCCTTAACTTTTGGACAAAATATATATTCGAAAAAAAATTGCGCGAAAAAACGCATTTTCTTAATTTTTTTCTCGAAAGTCACGGTTTTGCTTTCGTGAGAGTCACGGCCGTGCCTCTCGGAAACCGAAGAAATGCGCTTTCTATTCTTTTCCTTTCGCGAGAGTCACGATTTTGCTTCCGCGAGAGGCACGGTTGTGCTTTCGCAAGTGTTACGGTCGTGCCTCACAAAAACAAAGAAAAAACGTGTTTTTTTGTTTTCCCGTGAGAGGCATGGTTTTGTTTCCGCAAGAGGCACGGTTGTGCTTCCATGAGAGGCATGGTGCGAGAGGCACGGACGTGCCTCTCGGAAATGGAAAAAAATTGTGTTTTCTCTTTTTTTTCCATGAGAGACACGGTTTTGCTTCCGTGAGAGGCACGATTGTGATTTCGCGAGAGGCACGGGCGTGCCTCTTTCGGAAAGGGAATAAATCATTCTCCCGGTTCGGGTTTTTCGTCTGTTTTTTTGTGAAAAAAGTTTATCAAAACCTATCAACATGGGATCTAGTTTTTGAATATCTCGACACGAGGAATCCAACGATGAAAACGGTTTGAGATTTGGATGCACGATTTAAGAGATAAAACATTTTGAATAAATGAATCTCCGAAAAGAAGGGGAAAACTCACATGTTGCGACAAGTGGCGCACATGCAGCGTGCCACTTGTTGCAACTTGGGAAGGTGGGAGTGATGTTTGCAATGAGTACTCCTTAATTAGTGATTTCGGTGTTTCGAAGCTGCAAGAAATTTCTGGCTCGATTTTTCCTTACCCATTCCGATCGATTTTGGGAAGCTTCCAACATGGTTTTTTAGTTGCATTTTGTCTACAAGTTTTTATTCGGTTTATAGGTTTTTATTCGATTTATTTTGTTCTTTTATTTTTCTTTAGTTTTTTCAAAATCTTTATTTTTTAAATTAGGGAACATTTTTTAATGCCACAAATTTAATCAAATCTTCCACCATTTTGAAATTCATGAAAAAAACTTAAATTGGTGCTCTTTTTCTAAACTCAAGATTATTGTAAAAATTCGTGAACTTTCAAATTTGTGATCATTTAAACGTATGATTTTTTGTGGTAAAAACGGGTACTCGGTTTTGTCTCTACCACTAGAAGCTACCAGCTATCAGTTTTTAGCCAACAAATGGTCTTTTTTAGAAGGCTAGTAGGAAAAGAAACAGAGGGCAGGGAGCAACACGAGCAAGCGGGCTATACATCTGGGACACGGCCCACTGACATCGCGTGAGCTCTATGGGGCAACTCAACGCATAAGGCGCTTTAGAGGAGGTCTCTCAAAGGAAATATAGGAAAATTATAGAAGTTCGAACTAAAAAAATTTCTCATATAGATTTTCTTATAGTGCATGGAGGCTCTCATCCGTCGTAGGTCTGGAGGGCAATATTGGATGGTCGTGACACTTTGACGCAGGGTATGATAAAAACTGATAGGCAATGATGAAGATACCAACCCTTGGGAGGACAATTACCTCCCTCGGGATGGATCATTACGGCCAATTGTGTGTCTTCATGTCGATCCACCAAGAGGAATGTGCGAACTGATAAATCGTACATCTGCGAACTTAGCTCAGTTGTTGGGTATGCGGTTGTGGAGCCTAACAATTCGGGTTCATTCCTATAATTGACAGGTGATGCATAGGGATTTATCCATATTTATTGAGGATCATGCTTATCTTGGCACTCATTAAAAACAATCTTTGAGTTTACTCATATTAAAATGGTTGTTTGCATCCCTAGTTAGTGCTGACATTGAGAAGTAAAATTCTCTTTCAATTTTTAGGAAAGAAATTCAAAAGTCTCGCTCTCGTGTGCCTCCTGCGATTTCACATCGGGGTGTCCAAGTCCGGCCACACATGGCCTCCCCAACCTTTTCCTCTCCCCTCACCGCGGCCGGAGGGTGTCGTCAGCGGCGGTGGGGCTGTGCGCATGCGCGGCATGGTCGGATTTGGAGGTCTCATGGGATGTAGGTCAGGGCGTTCTGTGCGTGGCCGAGGGTTGGTGAAGGCTGCGGTATGAAGAGGAGAGCGAAAATTTGGTTTATTTGGTTACAGTTTCGGTCCAATGTTTGGTTCGACGATTTTTATGCCCACCCCTAGGCAGATTCGCATGGCTGTCTGGCGAGCTTGCATCCGACTAGGGGCATTTTTGGCCGCGATCGAGTGATATTCTGATCATCTCCATCATCCTACGGACAAGGCAACGCTGATCGTCCACATCCTCCACTGTTTCAACAATATATTAAGGTGAGGATTCTTTTCCTGGTTGATTAATAAAAAAACATAGTTAAATCTTCCAACTAAATAAAACAGCAGAAAGAAACTATTGTATGATAAAAAAAACAAGAATGAAAATCCAGCTCTTCTCCTAAGATCTCTAACCGATCCCCTAAAAGGGGTTAGAGGAGTGAAAATCCAGCTCTTCTCCTTTAAACCGCACCTAACATACCCCGTCAACGTTAGAGGAGGATAATTTTCACTATGGATGCGCCTCGACTCTCAAATATACTCGATCGCCCGCCGGTGGAGCATAAGTTTTGGCCTCCCATACCATGTCCACACCTTCCCCACCCCGCGCCACATCATCACCGGTGTTGCTTCCAGTGACCACCCAGCGCCTCCCCTGACACCCTACTGCCTCCTACACCCTCCTGCCCCACTCCGAGACGCTCGTCGATGTTGTCATCGCCAGAATCGAGTTCTATCACCGCTGTCGGCGCCATGTCGATCCCCTCCTTGGAAGCGCGCTCCAGATCTTCTTCCTCCGAGCCACTCCGTTGACTGTCGGCCGTCTCGAAGCCCAGCCGACCACTAGCAGCTTGGGCATCGGCTCAACGTCGTTGACCGGCCATGACACCTCCGCCGTCCTTCAAGTGTTCGACGGTTTGCCAAGGTGAATTTTTTGTGCTCTTTCATCTTGTTTTTCCTTTTGGCAATTGAATTAAACGAGTCATTTCTATTGTTGATGAGAGGTTGAGGGAATCGATCTTCGACGACTCTTCGTCGCTAGAGGAGGAAGAAGACGATGACAACTCCATATCACTTCATAGTTGTGCTTTTATCATGCTCTTTACTTCATTTAAACCCTTTTGTGTCTTTGAATTTGAGTAATTTGATTTGTAAACTTTGAATATTAATAGTCCTGAATTGTGTGAACCTTCTATGCTTGGATTTAATATGTGTGCAAATATATTTTTTAGAAAAGGAGGAACATCCCCGGCCTCTGCATCTGGACGATGCATACGACCATATTATTAATTATTAACACAAGACTTTACAAAGTCGTATAACAGTAAGACCAAAGCCACCGTCTATACAACATCTGTCGATACTCCTATCCAGTTGATGAAGGGACGCTGATAGTCTGGGCCTAATACCAAACACACCTCGCAGCCGAACCTAACATCTAAAAACTGAGGTCCCAACCAGGACGCCTGCTGGGTATGGGCACCCACCAGTCCGGCGTGCTCCTCAACCAGGACGCTGCCTGGTATGAGGCCGCCGCCGTCACCTGCCACCAATCCATCTTTAGAGTTGTACTGCTGCATTGGCCTTGCCCGGTCTAGCTGTCGTTGAGCCACCATGACGCCAGACAGCGTCAACCTCCTACGCGTGTCTATCACCACACATCTGACACCAAGCCTCTGCTGCTCCATGCCGCTAAGAGCCACCGCCATGAATATGTAGAAAAAAACACCGCTCCACCGAAGAAGCCATCCGCTGGTCCCTCGAGCTAGAGTGCATCTCCAAGAATGCCGCCCCCTAGGGGATAACGACACATGAATGTCGCCGTCATCCGATCAACTGATCTAGGGTTTCCCCCGGAGGTATTGGGTGGGTTTGGGATTTGTACCTTGATGTTGCCTTCATGAAGGAAACAATGATAAGGGCATCATCATCACCGGCTTCGACCAACGACCGAAGACCAAGTTTTCACTCAGATCCGTCCCAAGACATCCACCCGACAACCTGTGCACTGTCTCGACCGCCTTCAAAGCCCCAGATCTAGCCGCTTAGATCCGGCGACCAACCACAATAGTAGTGCCACCGTAGGAGCCCTGTCACGCCGTCCACTGCCTGAATGCGCCACCACTGGATCCTGGGAGGAGGACTCCCACTCCACCTCGCCAAACCGCGAGAGCCGCCAAGATCGACCCCGCATGCTCATCACCGTCTCTGATCTGAACCATTCCGCAGCAAAACCACGAGATTGGCGATGCAGGATCCGCCTTGGATAGGGACAGCACCACGCCATGCCGTCGCGGGAAGCCCGACCTTCACCCGCCGCCACCTTCCAGGGCCGTCACCCCGGGATCCAGCCGCCGCCGACAGGCCGAGCCGCCGGCCACCGCGACCAAGGCCGCCATGCTCGCGAGCCCATCGAACGGCCGGCGCCACCAGATCTTCCTCGGAGCCGCAGCTCTGCCTTCCCCGCCCAGCACCACGCCGCCGCCTCGCGCCGTCGCCTAACGCGCCGTCGCGACGCAGATCGGGGGAGAGCGCCCCGACGACATGGGTGACCCGCCTTACCTGATCTGGCGCGGGAGGGAGGAGAGCCTCCGGCGCCGCCATCAGCCGCCTGGGGCTTTGCCCGGCGACCTCCTCTAGCGGCGGCGGAGGGGAGGGGGAGAATGGATGTGCCCGGCGGCGGCGGCTAGGGTTTTCACCCGAGCCGCCCTAGCGGGAGGGCGAGCGGCGCATGATTTTTTTTCAGGGCAGTGCTTTTTCTTTTATCGGTCAAGATAAGTGTGTCATTGATCAGCATGTGTGCAAATATATAGTTGAAATATAGTATGTAAACTAAAACTAGAAAGATTTGGTGATCTTTTTAAGCGAGTTAAGTTTAGAGCATTGGTTTGGAACCACATTTTTCTAGAGAAGCAAATACAGAGAGTTAAAGGGTACTCAACAGTTTACTCTTCTACTATATTATAAGAAATCAGTTAGAGATGCTCTAAGCAAGCCAACTGATATAAATAAAGGTTTAAATTGGTTTGTTGGGGACATGAGAGCAAGCAGCACAATCGAAATTCAAACCGATAGGAAAGCAGAAGATGCCCCGAGCGTATTAACAAATAGAAAAATCCTTGGGAAAAAGCAGAAGAGCATCTCATGCTCATGCTCAACGAGATCAAGGGGAAAAGGCAAAACTTTGGACCTGCAGGGCACACCACCGATTGATGAATGGATCACACGTAAGCTAGAGAGAGAAAAGTTTCAGCAAGCTCGCGTACTCCTACCAAAAGATGAAGAATCTACCCATTTTCTTAACCACGCCGGTCGGCCTCGCATGTATCGTGTTCCTGTCCACTCCACAGCCGCTCCTCTAAAATGTAATTTAGCGTAAGTAGGATCGATCTTATCACCGTTTACAGACCATCTTGAGTTATCTTATCACATCGCCAATTAATTAACTGGACTTACGCACCTTACGGTAGTGCACGCATGATCCTACAGAATGTATTCATAATAATCTTTACTCGCATTAGTTGTTGACTGATCTTATAGGATACTGCCTTTTCTCTCTATATAAACTTGGTTAAAAGTTTAGCTTAAAAAATAATGTGCTATAATTTGATGAGAAGAGAATACCATTACATGTGTGGGCAACTAACGAGACGTGAGATAAGTAAATAGGGTGCAGATGGATGGGCGTGTATTGTGATACAAGATGAAAAAGCATGTCATGCGGAGAAAACATAATTAAGATTGTAAATTAGAGACCTGAAAAAAATTGTAAATTAGAGGCAACAACAATGTAGGAGGACCAGCGCAAAGATTCATAAAGTGCTTGAATTCAATGAATATGAACGTTGGATTTGGTGCTTTATTGTACTTATAAGAGTTTTGCCGTCATACACGTTTTAATTGTTATTGTAGCAAATACTAGATGTTTGTAATGTAGACAGTGGCTAAATGTTTTTTTTTTTGACAAAGGGTGAACTTGACTCAAAATGAAGCATCAAATTGATACAAATTCAATGAGCATACAACCGCCTCTGTATAAGTAAGATGCACACAACCAACATCAATGCACACACAAAAACTCGCCGGGAAATAGCAAAGTCACATAAGACCAAAGTTATGCCTAAGTGACGAAAAAAACCCGAAGCGAACAAATCCGCGATCGATAAACTATAACAATGACCATACCCGCACCGACCATCTCATAACACCATAAGGACTACGGTTCTTTAACAACAATATTTTCAGTAAGGGAGCGATGCTCGAGCACCATCATCACCATACCCAACCACCAAAGGTCAGACTCTAAGTTTTCACCATGAAAAACCAGCCTAAACATATCCAAGCAATGTCTTCAACAAGGAAACGATGCACAAACATCACGATTGTCATTCTTGGATATGCATCACAAGTGGGGTACTCGTGTCACACATAGGTTTTCACCTCGGAGTTCAAGACTGGGTACTCGAGAAGCACCACTATTGGAGTCAATCATATGTTCCCGCCACAACTTTTTCGGTCCTAGCAGCTGCATGTGATGGACTAGAAAACCTCCCACCGCCCACCGCCACTGTATAATCATACACTCTGCATCAAGTTGTCGTCAATAGATTACATCTCATCACCAAAAACAATCATCGGATCTGAAGAGAGGAATCCTCAAGAAGATCTTTCGGTGACCATCACAATCCACGGTAAGGCGGCCCCTGTAAACTGGAGTGCTCACCACACGGACAAACACTGACGACTGAGCACATCACTGTTGACTGTCACCTGGCCAAAGAGAGCCTTGTCCAGGCCTATAAACCCAAGGGCCGACATGACCGGATCTGGAGCACGAAAGATAAATTTGTCCAGCAGCGAAGAACCATGGCGCCGCAGCCAACCTGGCCACAACAACCACGGCCCGCAGCCCAGCCGCCACACACGCATGGATTTGTCCATCACATCACACCTACCCCACGCCTATGGCACAGCCTCGTCGCCATGCCACCGATAACTGTCA
Organism: Triticum aestivum; assembly: GCF_018294505.1. Classification (NCBI taxonomy): domain Eukaryota; kingdom Viridiplantae; phylum Streptophyta; class Magnoliopsida; order Poales; family Poaceae; genus Triticum; species Triticum aestivum. The sequence continues at coordinate 423,988,244 of NC_057795.1, read as the reverse complement.
CTGCGCCCCACACGAGGACGCCAAGAACAACCACCGACCGTCTGGACCCCGACCGAGTCTCGACGCGCCGCCCAAAGCTGTCGCCTTACAGATCGGAGGCTATCGCGAGAAGGCACCCCACCGCCGCCGTCGACCGTGCGGGCTTCGCCTGGCATCGTCCTCCGCCAGCGGCAAGGCGAGGAGTGGCTAAATGTATGTTAATGCAAAGAGATATTATTGGGAGATAGTTTTAGCGTTCGAGTAGAATGCGACCTCCAAAACCCTCTAAATAGTTTGGAGCTAGATTTTGAGAACAGATTTTTGAAGTTAATTTGGGGGTTCGATTGTAGATGCGCTTAGACCGATCTTATAGGATACACTTTACTGTATTTGTGTGCCAAATTCTTATCATCATATTATGCATAAGAGAATGGGAAACACTTGGCTTTAGCCGGGCGTCCGCCGCCTCGTTTGTGCGACATGTGTCTTGTGTAGGTTCACCTAGCTTTATCTCTTGCAGTTTTGCAACTGAGCTCTTGTTACGGTCTGCCCACCACAACAATCCGTATGTTGTATGATTTGTATCTGGCTGCCTCGAGGGTCGTCACCTCTCGTGTTCCTCCCAAGCTCCTGTTCTACACGATGTTCTACCTCTAATTTGCTCAACATCATTCATGTTGCAATAGTCCTTCCACAACATCATCTATGTTGCAAAAAAGTGAAGACGAAAAAATCTATGACACAATCTCTTTTGAATGTTTCTGCAGCATGAGCTTCGTTGCAAACAATTCTGCAACACTAACTTTGTTGCAATAATAAGAACGGGGCTAGGTCGTTGGATGAAACAGATCTAACGGCTGCTAAGGTGGTTGATCTTTTCAGATTATCCACCGGCGGACGGCGTAGCGCTGCCCTAAGAGAATTCATTTTCTTAATATATCAGTTGCATCAGGAAATGAGGAGAGTCTGCATAAACACGCTAAGGTTTCCCACCTTCTACCTGCTCCCGTCATTTTAGTTTGTAGGTTCTGCGCGTATGTCTAGGTTGTCAATTTTATCACCGCAATATAAACTATATAACACAAAAATTATACCGTTTGAAAATAGAACATCTGAAGTTTATAGTGATATGTTTTTTGTAATATATGACTGCTATTAGGTTGGTCAAATTAACGATCTAGGAATACGTGCACGCCATGTGAAATGAGAGAGAGAGAGAGTACTACACGATGTGCGAATGTATAACAACATGCCAAGTCATGACCTGCGTTCGTTTCTGCGCAATCCAACCTGAGAGACTCTTAAGGAAAGGAATGTACACGGCATCAGAGCAATGCTACACGTACGGGTAATTACGGGCAGAGATTAATTACAGGCTGATTTGGCTTAACAGAATTGGATAAAAGGAGAGTGAGGTGGGACCACCCCGGGTAGAAATCAGGGGGGGGGGGGGGCGAAGAGATTTAAGGAAAGGCTCCGTAAATGCCTGTAATCCTAGACGTACAGGTTCTTACAGGCATTTACGGAGCCTTTCCTTAAATCTCTTCGCCCCCCTGATTTCTACCCGGGGTGGTCCCACCTCACTCTCCTTTTATCCAATTCTGTTAAGCCAAATCAGCCTGTAATTAATCTCTGCCCGTAATTACCCGTACGTGTAGCATTGCTCCGGCATCATGCTAGTGGTAGCGTAGATTCGCCAATGGAAGAGTCGATTCCCCTGGACACGAAATTCCTCCCCTTTTGCCCGCCAAAATTCCTCTCTTCATCGCGAAGTAATAACACCCATCTCCATCTCGAACTACCAAGGAAGAACAAGAAAAAACACAGAAGATGCCATCTCGATCGATCGATCTCAACTCTAGTGAGTCATGGCAGCAGCGGCAGCGAGCTAGGCCGGTGGCCATAAAGCGAGCGAAAGGAATTTAGTCCGTGCGCCACCACCACGAGCTCGCAACTTTTACTTGGCGCCAAAAGCAGAGAGGCTCGGAGAAAAAGCTTTAAAGGGCGCGCCGCGGCATTGCCTCGTCTCCCTTTTCTCTTCTCTTTTCTTCTCGCGATGGCCGTGGTGCAGGCGGCGTCGGTGCTCGGGAGCTTCCCGTTCAGGGCGGCCGTGGTCGCGCTCTGCGTGTTGCTGCTCCCGCTCCTCCCGTCGCCACGGCCACCGGCGGCAGGGGAGGGGGACGGCGGCGGGGGCGGGGGTGGGGGGCAGGCGTTCTTGGCCAAGGTGTGGGAGCTGCTGCACCTGCTCTTCGTCGGCATCGCCGTGTCGTACGGGCTCTTCAGCCGGAGGAACGACGGTGGGGGGCGGGTCGAGAAGGATGCCGCCGCGGCCGGGAAGGCGGACGCGAGGTATGTCTCACGGATGTTCCAGGGCGACCTCGTGTTCGACGATGATGGCGACGACAGGGTGCCCGACAGCCCCGCTGGCGGCCAGGCGCGGTCTTGGAGCGCGCTGCACCACCCCGAGGAGCCTGTGGTCATGGTGGCGGCAGGCGGGGGCGGGCGGAATCACACCGCAGCCCAACAGGCGCCACTGTCGCTGCCCGTCCGGGCCCTGAGGCCGCAGGACTCCGGTGCGGCGGGACACGGCAACGGCGAGTCGCGTGCGCAGCCGCGCGCCCACGATACCGTGCTCCCTTCGCCGATCCCGTGGAGGTCACGGTCCGGGAGGTTCGACGCACCACTGACTCCGAGCAGCCCCTCTCCGTCGCCGAAGAAGCTGTCGCCCGCGTCGTCCATGTCCGACGAGACACTGGCCAAGGCTAGCGAGGAGCACGCCACCGTCCCCAAGCGGAGGAGCACGTATAAGTCTTCCATTTCCTCCCTACCGCCCCCGCCGCCTCCGCCACCGCCGCCGTTCCTTGTCCACGGTTACCACCCTGCGGCTGACCGCCGGACCACTGCGGCGAAGAGCTTCAAGGAGGAGCTGCAGGATCACAGCACAAGAGGCAGAGGAGATCACGATCATTACTCGCAGCAGAGTTTCAACAGTTCTTCTACTTACACCAACTCCTCGCCGGCGACTCCAAGAAGCTCTTTCGACGGCTCCTCCTCATCGCCGTCAGTCGGTAGATCAGTGAGAACAATCAGGCCAAGAGAAGCAATCCAGCCCAAAATACAAGAAGTGCCTGACGAAGACGAAGCCGGCAATGCACCGGATAGCTCGCATGGATCAGAAGAGCCATATGGATACAGAGAGTACCAAGCCGTCCCAAGGTTCCAGTACGAGAGGAGGAGCAGCGACCCAATCCTGGGCATAGTGGCGGTCTCCTCGGACGAGACCGAGAGCAGCGACGACGACGAGGACGGCGTTGGCGCGTACTCCACGAGGACGAACTCGCCGAGGGAGTCGCCGCCGACGCCGGAGGTGGACGAGAACGAGGTGGACAAGAAGGCGGAGGAGTTCATCGCCAGGTTCAGAGAGCAGATCAGGCTGCAGGGGATCGAGTCGATCAAGAAGTCCGCGGGACCCCGCGGCCTCAAGCACGGCAAGTAGCTCGCTCAGCTCGACTGGCTCGTCTCCGGTGCTCATCCGTCTCCGGCCGGCGATGGTTTTGCTAATTAAGCTTTTCGGTGAACTAGTAGCTAATGCTCAGAGATAACATACTACATCGCTATAGTATCAAGAACCACCTGTAAACATTCATATAGGTGATGAATGGGAGTGTATTGTGTTCGTGTCATGAACTCATGATCATGACATGCTGGTGTTTTTTGGGGGGTCATTAAGAGATCGATGATCCATCTCTAGGTTCATAATTAGGCTTTCGGCTGAATTGGTTTGCCCCAGTGACTGCCGGAGTAGCACTGTACCTTCTTCTCCAACTGACCACCTGTAGTATTCTCTATTTGGTCAGTAGTTCAGTTGAAGCTCACCTTTACAGCAGCATTCAGCTCAGCTTCAGATAGTGTGGAATCTGATCCTGCCACTGCTCTTTATCTCGCCGAATGAATTCTGATCCCTCGTTTGGATGGGTGGTCCAAAATTATCCAGTTGAGTTCACTGCAATCGACCTGTAATTAATTTTTAGTTGTTGTTGTTGTTGTTGTAATCGAACTACCTTTGCCATACCGAACGTACCCGATTCACTGATTCGTCACAAACTGCGCACCAGATTTATCGAGATACAAGAATGACTCATGTTCTATGTCTCGTCTTGCGAAAACATCCGATTTGGATAGATTTTACTCAATTTTAAACAAAATTGACAACTTTAAGTGAAATCATTTGGATTTTCCGTTTTTTACTTGGGTACATGGATTATACGTGCTGTTAGTATGGCAGCTAGTAGAAGTTGAGTACTAGTAGCTTGGATTTGGTTGTTGGGACTTGGAAGCACGCTAAGGTTAGTGCGTTGTTGACGCGTCACTGTCTAAGTATGCATCTGTTTCGGCATGCATGCCTTGTCATCCTGGCATCATGCTGAAACTGCTCCGCGGATAAGGTTTTATTCTGAACTTTGAAACAACATCTGCTAGCCTTTCTTTAACAGCATAATCCTGTAGTCGATCAGGTATCATTGCTAAGTCGTTCTACTAGTAGTGTTATTTAAAAACATCAGGGCGAAGCATCTCGCAATGGCTAGAGCTTAAAGAAGGCGATAGCTGTGGTATTCTATTCCGGAGGATTTAATGAGCGCATGTGCTGACAGGGCTCTCAAAAATTTGCAGGCAGAAAGTTGTGGCTGAGTGTCAGCGTCATGTGCTTGCCATTTCCAAGTTAAAGTGGCACGATTTGAGCGATGAAAGAATTCATTAGCAGCCGATACACAGAAATCGGATTACTCAGACAACTACTTTAAGGCATCTTTATACAAAGTTTAGTACAAAGTTGAGTCATCTATTTTAAAACGGAGGGAGTAATTTCAAAAACCTAGTCATAGTACAAACGTAGAAATACAATGCACACCCACCTCATTCATTCCTACACGGTTGAAGTTGAACCAAACTATGTTTGTTTGATTACACCATATAAGAAACAAAAGGTCCAAGAGGCTGGAGGCAATAGCGCCGCGCCGCACCGGGGCCAACCCGCCGGGCCTCCCCCCCCCACCCCCAGCGGATGACCCTCCCGCCACCGCTTCTCTCAAGATAGCATAAGTATTACGGTGGGTGAACAAATTACTGTCGAACAATTGATAGAAAAGCGAATAATTATGAGATTATTTAGGCATGATCATGTATATAGGCATCACGTCCGTGACAAGTAGATCGACTCCTGCCTGCATCTACTACTATTACTCCACACATCGACCGACTCCTGCCTGCATCTAGAGTATTAAGTTCATAAAGAACAGAGTAACGCATTAAAAAAGATGACATGATGTAGAGGGATAAACTCATGTAATATGATATAAACCCCATCTTTTTATCCTCGATGGCAACAATACAATACGTGCCTTGCTGCCCCTGCTGTCACTGGGAAAGGACACCACAAGATTGAACCCAAAGCTAAGCACCTCCCATTGCAAGAAAGATCAATCTAGTAGGCCAAACCAAACTGATAATTCGAAGAGACTTGCAAAGATAACTTAATCACACATAAAATAATTCAGAGGAGATTCAAATATTTCTCATAGATAAACTTGATCATAAACCCACAATTCATCGGATCTCGACAAACACACTGCAAAAAGAGTTACATCGAATAGATCTCCAAGAAGATCGAGGAGAACTTTGTATTGAGATTCAAAGAGAGAGAAGAAGCCATCTAGCTAATAACTATGGACCCGAAGGTCTGTGGTAAACTACTCACAACTCATCGGAAGGGCCTTGGAGATGATGTAGAGGCCCTCCATGGTCGATTCCCTCGCCGGTGGAGCGCTGGCGAAGGCTCCAAGATGGGATCTCGCGGATACAGAAGGTTGCTGCGGTGGAATTAGATTTTCGTGGTGCTCCTCAAAGGTTTCAGGGTACGTGGGTATATATAGGAGGAAGAAGTAGGTCGGTGGATGCTCGAGGGGCCCACGAGGGTGGGGGGTGCGCCGGGCACCCTCGTGGCCACCTCCTCTGTTGCTTGACGTCCACTCCAAGTCCCCTGGATCACGTTTGTTCCAAAAAGATCGCTCCCGAAGGTTTCATTCCGTCTGGACTCCGTTTGATATTCCTTTCCTTCGAAACACTGAAATAGGCAAAAAGCAGCAATTCGGGCTGGTCCTCCGGCTAGTAGGTTAGTCCCAAAAATGATATAAAAGTGTAGAGTAAAGCCCATAAACATCCAAAACGGGTAATATAGTAGCATAGAACAATCAAAAATTATAGATACGTTGGAGACGTATCAAGCATCCCCAAGCTTAATTCCTGCTCGTCCTCGAGTAGGTAAACGATAAAAACAGAATTTTTGATGTGGAATGCTACCTAGCATAATTCTCAATGTAATTTTTTTATTGTTGCATGAACGTTCAGATCCAAATGATTAAAAATAAAAGTTCATATTGACATAAGAAATATTAATACTTCAAGCATACTAACTAAGCAATCATGTCTTCTCAAAATAACATGGCATTAGAAGGTTCATCCCTACAAAATCATATAGTTAGGCTATGTTTCATTTTCATCACACAAAAATACTCCTATCAAGAACAATTCCGGTTTCAGCCAAGCAATTGGTTCATACTTTTTAACGCGCTTCAGCCTTTCTTAACTCTCACGCAATACATGAGCGTGAGCTATGGATATACCACTATGGGTGGAATAGAATATGATGATGGAGGTTGTGTGGAGAAGACAAAAAAGGAGAATGTCTCAAATTGACGAGGCTAATCAACGAGCTATGGAGATGCCCATCAATTGATGTCAACATGAGGAGTAGGGATTGCCATGCAACGGATGCACTAGAGCTATAAATGTATGAAAGCTCAACAAAAGAAACTAAGTGGGTGTGCATCCTACTTGCTTGCTCATGAAGACCTAGGGCATTTTGAGGAAGCCCATCGTAGGAATATACAAGCCAAGTTCTATAATGAAAAATTCCCACTAGTATATGAAAGTGACAACATAAAAGACTTTTTATATGAAGAACATGGTGCTACTTTGAAGCACACGTGTGGAAAACGATAGTAACATTGCCCGCCCCCTTTTTTTTCCTTTTTGGGCCTTTTTTGGCCTTTTTTTGGCCTTTCTTCCTTTTTTCTTTTCTTTTTTGGCCTTTTTTTTATTTGGGGACAATGCTCTAATAATGATGATCGTCACACTTCTATTTATTTACAACTCATGAATTACAACTCAAAACTAGAACAAGATATGACTCTATATGAATGCCTCCGGCGGCTTACCGGGATGGGCAATGAATCAAGAGTGACATGTATGAAAAATTATGCATGGTGGCTTTGCCACAAATACGATGTCAACTACATGATCATGCATGGAAATATGACAATGATGATATGTGTCATGATAAACGGAATGGTGGAAAGTTACATGGCAATATATCTCGGAATGGCTATGGAAATGCCATAATAGGTAGATATGGTGGCTGCTTTGAGGAAGATATAAGGAGGTTTATGTGTGATAGAGTGTATCGTATCACGGGTTTGGATGCATCGGCGAATTTTGCACCAACTCTCAAGGTGAGAAAGGGCAATGCACGGTACCAAAGAGGCTAGCAATGATGGAAGGGTAAGAGTGCGTATAATCCATGGACTCAACATTAGTCATAAAGAACTCGTATACTTATTGCAAAAGTTTTATTAGCCCTCGAAGAAAAGTACTACTACGCATGCTCCTAGGAGGGAGGTTGGTATGAGTTAACCATCGCGCACCCACGACCTCCACTCAAGTGAAGGCAATCAAAAGGGTACTCCATGCAATAAATTTGTTACACAACTTTTACCATACGTGCATGGTACGGGACTTGCCGACTTCAACACAAGTATTCTTTAAATTCATAATCACCCAACTAGCACGACTCTAATATCACCGCCTCCATATCTCAAAACAATTATCAAGTATCAAATTGATCATAGCATCCAATTCACTTCCTATGATAGTTTTTATTATACCCAACTTGGATGCCCATCATTCTAGGACCAATTTTATAACCATAGCAAATACCATGCTGTACTAAGAGACTCTCAAAATAATATAAGTGAAGCATGAGAGATCAACAATTTCTACAAAATCAAGCCACCGCCGTGCTCTAAAAAGTATAAGTGAAGCACTAGAGTAAAACTATCTAGCTCAAAAGATATAAGTGAAGCACATAGAGTATTCTAATAATTTCTAAATCAAGTGGGTTTCTCCCAAAAGGTGTGTACAGAAAGGATGATTGTGGTAATCTAAAAAGCAAAGACTAATATCATACAAGACGCTCCAAGCAAAACACATATCATGTGGCGAATAAAAATATAGCTCCAAGTAAAGTTACCGATAGACGAAGACGAAAGAGGGGATGCCTTCCGGGGCATCCCCAAGCTTAGGCTTTTGGTTACCCTTGAATATCTTGGGGTTCCATGGGCATCCCCAAGCTTAGGCTCTTTCCACTCCTTATTCCATAGTCCATCAAATCTTTACCCAAAACTTGAAAACTTCACAACACAAAAACTCAACAGGAAATCTCATAAGCTCCGTTAGTGCAAGAAAGAAAAACCACCACATAAGGTACTGTAATGAACTCATTCTTTATTTATATTGGTGTTAAACCTACTGTATTCCAACTTCTCTATGGTTCATACCCACCGATACTAGCCATAGATGCATCAAAATAAGCAAACAACACACGAAAAACATAACAGTTTGTAGAAATCTGTAACTCTCGAATACTTTTGGAACTCTAAAACTCCTACCAAAATAGGAAGCCCTGGGCAATTTGTCTATTGATCTACAGCAAAAATAATCAACGCAAAAGCACTTTTCTGTGAATTACTAAAATTATTTTCGTGCGTGCAAAGTTTCTGTTTTTCAGCATAATCAAATTAACTAACACCATAGGTTATCCTATAGGTTCTACTTGGCACAAACACTAATTAAAACATGAAAACACATGTAAACAGAAGCTAGATGAAAAATTTATTACTAAACAGAAGCAAAAACAAGAAAACAAAAATAAAATTGGGTTGCCTCCCAACTAGCGCTATCGTTTAACGCCCCTAGCTAGGCATAAAAGCGAGGATAGATCTAAGTAGTGCCATCTTGGGCACTCAATTCTTCAATAGAGCACTTATAATCCTTAGGAGTTTCTTTCTTTTTAGCAATAACTAAACTCCTAGGCAAGAAATCAAGAAATTCGTTTGTAGCAAAAGGTTCCTTTATGATAGAGAGACAATTGGGGTGAACACTTATTGATTTGAGATCCGCATTTTCCTTACTAGAAGATTCACCCTTATTTTTAGGAACATAAATAAATTTGGTAGTTTTGGTAGGAGGTGTTGGAGTGTTTTTCACGGAGGAAAATGCAGAACCTAAATTAGTAATAATATCTTCAAGTTTACCGATTCTTGAAGAATCTAGATTTATTCTTTCGTTAACTATGGGTAATTTGGTTGTTGATCTTTTTATCCAAATTTTCAATCAATTCAATAGTGGCAACTTTATTTTCAATAATTTCAAGCCTTTGCATCACATGTTCTAGAGTTAAAACAGTCCCATTAACCAAGAGAGGAGGTGGACCAAACAAATCCAACATAGCATTATAAGAATCAAAGGTATGACTATCCAAAAAATTCCCTCCGGTAATGGTATCAAGAATGCATCTATTCCAAGGAGTAATGCCTACATAAAATTGCGAAGAAGAACAGAAGTAGAAAGCTTCCTAGTAGATCTATTTTGAGCATTGCAAATTCTATGCCAAGCATCTTTTAGATTTTCTCCCTCCCTTTGCTTAAAATTAAGAATTTCATGTTCGGGAGTAATAATGAGGATAGGAGGACTAGCCATGACGACAAACACAGAAAAGACAAGAGAAAAAAAGAGGAGATTGGAAAAGAGAGGGCGAATAAAACGACAAGGGTGAAGTGGGGGAGAGGAAAACGAGAGGCAAATGGCAAATAATGTAATGCGAGGGAGATGAGTTTGTAATGGGTACTTGGTATGTCTTGACTTGAGCGAAGACCTCCCCGACAACGGCGCCAGAAATTCTTCTTGCTACGTCTTGAGCTTGCGTTGGTTTTCCTTGAAGAGGAAAGGGTGATGCAGCAAAGTAGCGTAAGTATTTCCCTCAGTTTTTGAGAACCAAGGTATCAATCCAGTAGGAGGCTCCTCAGAAGTCCCACGCACCTACACAAACAAACAAGAACCCTGCAACCAACACAATAAAGGGGTTGTCTATCCCTTCACAGCCACTTGCGAAAGTGAGATCTGATAGAGATAATATGATAAGATAAATATTTTTGGTATTTTTATGATATAGATGGGAAAAGTAAAGATGCAAATAAAAGTAGATGGTAAACTTATATGATAAAAGATATACCCGAGGGCCATAGGTTTCACTAGTGGCTTCTCTCAAGATAGCATAAGTATTACGGTGGGTGAACAAATTACTGTCGAGCAATTGATAGAAAAGCGAATAATTATGAGATTATTTAGGCATGATCATGTATATAGGCATCACGTCCGTGACAAGTAGATCGACTCCTGCCTGCATCTACTACTATTACTCCACACATCGACCGACTCCTGCCTACATCTAGAGTATTAAGTTCATAAAGAACAGAGTAACGCATTAAGAAAGATGACATGATGTAGAGGGATAAACTCATGCAATATGATATAAACCCCATCTTTTTATCCTCAATGGCAACAATACAATACGTGCCTTGCTGCCCCTGCGGTCACTGGGAAAGGACACCGCAAGATTGAACCCAAAGCTAAGCACTTCTCCCATTGCAAGAAAGATCAATCCAGTAGGCCAAACCAAACTGATAATTCGAAGAGACTTGCAAAGATAACTTAATCACACATAAAAGAATTCATAGGAGATTCAAATATTTCTCATAGATAAACTTGATCATAAACCCACAATTCATCGGATCTCGACAAACACACCGCAAAAAGAGTTACATCGAATAGATCTCCAAGAAGATCGAGGAGAACTTTGTATTGAGATTCAAAGAGAGAGAAGAAGCCATCTAGCTAATAACTATGGACCCGAAGGTCTGTGGTAAACTACTCACAACTCATAGGAAGGGCCTTGGAGATGATGCAGAGGCCCTCCATGGTTGATTCTCTCCAAGATGGGATCTCGCACATACAGAAGGTTGCGGCGGTGGAATTAGGTTTTCGTGGTGCCCCTCGAAGGTTTCAGGGTACGTTGGTATATATAGGAGGAATAAGTAGGTCGGTGGACGCTCGAGGAGCCCACGAGGGTGGGGGGCACGCCCACCCCCAGGGGGCGCACCAGGCAGCCTCATGGGCGCCTCCTCTGTTGCTTGACGTCCACTCCAAGTCCCCTGGATCACGTTTGTTCCAAAAAGATCGCTCCCGAAGGTTTCATTCCGTTTGGACTCCGTTTGATATTACTTTCCTTCGAAACACTGAAATAGGCAAAAAAATAGCAATTCGGGCTGGGCCTCCGGTTAGTAGGTTAGTCCCAAAAATTATATAAAAGTGTAGAGTAAAACCCATAAACATCCAAAACGAGTAATATAATAGCATGGAACAATAAAAAATTATAGATACGTTGGAGACGTACCAACAGGACCCCGACCGATCGAGCCGGTTGGGGCTGGATGAACAGGACCCCGTGGAGGGCTGGATGAACAGGACGACCCCATGGTGGAGGGCTGGTTGAACAGTAGATGGTGGAGGGCTGGATGAACAGTAGCCCGTGGAGGGGTGGTTGAACAGGAGCCCGTGGAGAGGGATGGTTGAATAGTAGCCGGTGGAGTAGCGCGCGGTGAAGGCTGGATGAACAGGAGGCCGTGGATGAACAGTCACAGGTGGAGGCTGGAGGAGGTCGACGGTGGATGAACAGTAGCCTGTGGAGGCTGGAGGAGGTCGACGGTGGAGATGAACAGTATCCCGTGGAGTCCCGTTTTGCGGTACGCCACACCCCTCATGATGAACATGACCCCCGTTTCGACCGTAGCGCTCCAACACAAGTCCGTTTCCTCCGTTTTGCGGTACGCCACACCCCTCCCGATCAACAGGACCCCATTTCGACCGTAGGAGGTCCAACACAAGTCCGTTTCCTCCATTTTGCGGTACGCCAGACCCCTCCCGATGAACAAGATCCCGTTTCGAACGTGGCCGGTCGAACACAATGTTGTTTCCTCTGTTGTGCGGTACGCCAGGCCTTGTTTCCATCGGTTGTTCCGTCCATGCCCTCCCAATGAACACGACGACGCATTCCGTTCTGACCCAGCCGGTTGGCTCCCCATGAACACGACGACGACATTGTTTCTCCGTTTCGACCTAGCCATGTCCACGAGCCCTAGCCATACATATGCGTGAGTAGGTGTTCGAGACCCCGTCCGTATGTACGTACGTGACCATATTTACTTTCTTGCACCCTGGTCAATGTACGTACGTGTACATGCTACGTGCGCGCCTCTACTATGACACGTGCGCGCCTCTACTACGACACGTGCGTGCCTCTACATCGACCAGTATGTACGTACACGTTCACGACCAGAATGACAATGCTACGTACGCTTTGACCAGGTGGGTCCCGACTGTCAGGAACTTCCTTGCGTGCGAAGATGTAGCTGGTGGGTCCCAGCAGTCAGGGGGTGAATCTTTTTTTGCTCGTGCGAAGATGTAGCTGGTGGGTCCCAGCAGTCAGGGGGGAAAGGTTTTTTTCGTGAAATACGGTGGCCCGTCTGGTGGGTCCCTACTGTCAGGTGGAGGAATAATTATCTTGCGCGTAATAAGGAGGCACTTCCTTGTGGCCGCCTTGGACCCAACTGTTAGCCTCTCCATGTACAGTACTCTTTCGATAGAAGTCGGTCCTTGACCATGTTGACCACGCCGCGCCGAGAGCACCAGGGCGGTGGACGACGGCGAGGCCTAGGAGGCCTAGGAAGGGGATGACGCGGAGCCGGGGAAGACGCGACAGTGGAAGCCCGCGCGGAGAGGATTACGAGGGTTCACTGGTTGGACTGTGGTGTGAGGCTGCCGTTGTCGCAGGGCCTGGCCAGCGGTGGGAACAGTAGGGGGCGGTGAGGCCTCCGCGGCAGCACAGCCGACCACGGGAGGCAGGAGCATGCGGCACAACTGACGCTGCTTTGGGTGACTGGAGCAAGAAGACGAGAGGTTGAAGAAGCACTATGGCCGTTGGATGGACATCGCACGGTCAATGGAGCTAGAATCGTTCATATTGACTAAGTTGACAAAGCCCTCCGTCCCCGTCAACTTAGGCCTTGTACAATGGAAGGTGCTTAGGGAAGGTGCTTAGAGAAATAAACCAGTCTTTCTTAAGCACAGGTGCTTATTTGTACAGGATAGACACTTAACTAAGCGCCCCTCCTGTAGAAATAGGCACCGGTGCTTCAGAAAAACCCGATTTATTTTTCTAAGCATCTCCCTAAGCACCTACCATTGTACAAGGCCTTAGTAGGCCCACAAGTCAATCTCCCACGAAGGAGGGTCCCAGATAGCAGGGGGAGTATTCATTTTTTTGTGCGTAATAAGGAGGCACTTTCGGTGGGTCCGAGCTGACAGAGGGGGGACGTTTCCCTCCTGACTGCTGTTGGATGGACATCGTACGATCACTGCAGCTAGAATCCTTTATATTGACTAAGTTGACAAAGCCCTTGGTATGCGTCAACTTAGTAGGCCCACAGGTCAGCCTCCGAAATGGTACGCCCCAGATGTCAGGGGGAGGAATCATTTTTTGGGCGGTCGAAGCTAGAATATCAGAGATTGAGGAAGAAGCACGACATCCTATGGATAGACATCCAACGGCCACTGCTGCGAGAACCGTGTGTTGACTATAATAAGTTGACAAAGCCTTGCATACGCGTCAACTTCTTTTTTTAGGGGACACGTCAACTTAGTAGGCCCACAAGTGTGTGGCAGAGAACTTATAGCCCATTTGCGATTTGTAAGAATGTACAACCCATTTTTGAATTCTAATGGAATTTACTACAACCCATTTACAGTTTGTTAAAAGTACAACCCATTTTCTAGCTAGGCCAACGATTAATAATTTTAACCAACCGTTCAAGACAGAATTCAATAAAATTTCCCACATTTTGATGGGATCCGAAATATTTTTATCCCAAAATTTCTAGTCAGATTAAATATAAATTTGTATTACATAAAAATCTAACGAAACATTGCGCGTGCAATAATTAAAAATTAAGATTTTCAAAATCCATAAATAATATTTTATAAACTAATTTTGTGTTTGGTGCATTTTTTTATAGTTACTACCCAGTTTTTATAATTACAACCCATTTATTATTTTTTAAAGCCTATTTTCCTGTTAAGCCTAATGCATCCCTCCTAGGAAAGATTTGCAGCCCAGCGGAGCGGAGAATAACAAGTTGACATTGCCTAGGTATTCCTCAAAAAAAAGTATAGCTGGGCTAGCCATTTTCATCTTGAGAAAATTAATATCTGGGCTTGATATTTGGCCTGGGCTAGACGGGCGACAGCCCGCCCAGTTAATACCCTGCTCTCCTCTGAACAACAACGAAAACATCGCCAAGAAAAACTCTACAGTGCTCACGCCTCAAAAACACAAATACTGCTCGAGCTGCTTGGTCCCGGCTGTCGGCCGCACCTTGTGCAATTCTCTCGTTTATATTGACTGCATAGGTTGACAATGGTGTGGGACCGTGATGTCAGGAAACCAGGAGGAAGCAAAAAAAATATAGTTGTACATAATAAGGAGGCACTTGCGTACGCACAGCTATGGTCCTAGTGGGTCCCTACTGTCATCCAGTCAAAATAAAGTCATCTCCTGGATCCTCATGTTCGTAAACCATGTTAACAATGCTCGGCGCCACAGCGAGCGCAACAACTCGAAGGACGACGAAGAGGGCCTCGCAGGCCCTACGGATGGTCTGATACAGCGCCTGCTGCTCATTCAGGAAGCCAGGATCATCGGACTCCTATGAGCACCTTCGAGAGACTGAGACGGCATGAAACGGTAAGGCCGCGCTTGGGAGCTCTGGTTTATTTCACACATGTATTAAGATACAAGTGTAATTTACTCGTCATTGGAAACAACGCGTAAAATACAGGCGTAATGAAACCAAGGGCCTGAGGTCTGTAAGTAAAACTGGCGGGTTACACGTGTAATTTGAGAGACCAGTGTATATTTTACTAGTCGAAATCGACCAACCAAGCGCTTCGCCCGAGACCATCTGCTTTTATTTACAAGCGTCAGTTTTACAAGCGGTTTTGGTTGGAAAACGATGATCCAATTGAGGGAGTGCTTGATTAGGGGGTCCTCAAACAGCCGGACTATTGGACTATGAAGGTACAAGATTGATGACTTCGTCCCATGTCCGGGTGGGACTCTCCTTTGCGTGGAAGGCAAGCTTGGCAATTCGGATATATAGATCTCCTTCTCTGTAGCCGACTCTGTGTAACCCTATTCCCCTCCAATGTCTATATAAACCGGAGGGTTTAGTCCATAGGACAACAACAATCATAATCATAGGCTAGCTTCTAGGGTTTAACCTCTACGATCTCATGATAGATCAACTCCTGTAATACTCATATCATCAAGATCAATCAAGCAGGAAGTAGGGTATTACCTCCATTGAGAGGGCCCGAACCTGGGTAAACATTGTGTCCCCAGCCTCCTGTTACCATTATCCTTAGATGCACAGTTCGGGACCCCCTACCCGAGATCCGCCGGTTTTGACACCGACATTGGTGCTTTCATTGAGAGTTCCACTGTGTCGTCACGGTAAGGCTTGATGGCTCCTTCAAACATCCACAATGATGCAATCTAGGGTGAGGATTTCCTCCCCAGATAGATCTTCGTATTCTGCGGCTTCGCACTGTGGGCCAACTCGGTTGGCCGTCTGGAGCAAATCAATAGCTACGCCCCTGGCCATCAGGCCAGGTTTGGAAGCTTGAACTACACCGCCGACATCCACGGAGACTTGATCTTCGACGGATTCGAACCCACGACAGGTGCACCGTACGGTCATGATGAGCATGGCTTAGACCTGCCATCGGACGGTGCTCAGGAAACCACACCTGCAGCTGCCCTGGCCTTAGATCCTGAGCAGATCATGCCATTCGAGGATGGGTGGATAGACCTCACCGCGGAGGCCGCACACTCTTCGGCAATAGAGCCGAACACAGACTTCGCCTCCAATGAGGTCTGTGTCATCGGACCCTCGGACTCTTCTCTGGCCATAGGCTTCGAACCGTGTACATCCGTGCCTATCGAATCGGATTGGGCACCGATCATGGAGTTTACCTCCGCAGATATCTTTCAGCACTCACCCTTGGGCGACGTGCTAAATTCACTGAAATCTCTCTCCCTGTCAGGTGACTCTTGGCCGAACTATGTCCAGCTTGAGTGGGAAGCGAACGACGAAGAAATTCGTTCCCCACCCACCACCCACTTAATAGCCACTGTCGACGACTTAACCAGCATGCTTGATTTTGACTCCGAAGATATCGACGGTATGGACGACGATGCAGGAGAAGAACAGGAACCACCGCCCATAGGGCGCTGTATAGCCACCTCATCATATATATATATATATATATATATATATATATATATATGGTGGACACGCCCAAAGAAAGCAACGGCGACGAGGCAACGGAGGATAATCCCCTCGAGAAGCAATCTAAGCGCCGGCGGCGCCGCTCTAAGCCCCGCCATAGCAAAAATGGCGATACCAGCATAAGAGACAATAGCACTCCGGATGGTGCCGAAGACGAAAACAATCCCGCCCAGCCAAGCTTCGAGCAAGCCGGACAGGAAGATGGGCAAGTAGCCCTGATAAACTGGCAATGGATGGAGACTCGGAGGATGATAATTACATGCCCCTCTCCGAAGATGAGGTGAGCCTTAGCGACGAAGAATTCATCGTGCCTGAGGACCCCGACGAGCAGGAGCGCTTCAAGCGCCGGCTTATAGCCACTCCAAAAATCCTGAAGAAAAAGCAGCAACAGCTTCAAGCTGATCAAAATCTGCTAACTGATAGATGGACCGAGGTCCTGGCAGCCGAGGAATACGGACTCGAGCGCCCAACCAAAAGTTACCCAAAGCGCAGGTTGCCCGAAGTCCAGCCCGCACCCCGTCGCCAAACAAGCAAAAACACGAAGGCCCGGGGCTACACGCATGACCTGCAAGACAAATTGGAAAACAAAGGAGGATAGTCAAGATTGATCTACGGATCACGGGGACGCGCCCCAACGCGTGATGATGACTGTCACGCCAGATATAGTAAAAACAAATCCGGCCGGGCCGAATACAACATACCAGACTCATTTGAACTGCGTCGTGATGTAGCTCGGCATAGAGGCGCCGCACACCCCCTATGCTGCACTGACGAAGTAATGGATCATGAATCCCCAGAAGGGTTTAAACCCGTAAATATCGAGCCCTACGATGGGACTACAGACCCCGCGGTATGGATAGAAGGTTTCTTTCTCCATATTCATTTGGTCCGCGGGGATGATCAACACGCCATCAAGTACCTCCCACTAAAACTCAAGGGACCGGCTCGGCATTGGCTGAATGGTTTGCCGGCAAACTCCATTGGAAGTTGGGAAAACCTGGTAGATGCATTCCTAGATAACTTCCAGGGCACTTATGTGCGACCACCGGATGCTGATGATTTAAGTCACATAACCCAACAACCCGAAGAGTCAGCCAGGAAATTCTGGACTAGGTTCCTAACTAAAAAGAACTAAATTGTCAACTGTCCAGATGTCGAAGCCCTAGCGGCCTTTAAGCATAACATCCATGATGAGTGGCTTGCCCGACATCTGGCCAAGAAAAGCCGAAGTCCATGGCAGCCCTGACGACACTCATGACCCGCTTTGGTGCGGGCGAGGATAGCTGGTTGGCTCGCAGCAACAACACAACAAGCAATCCTGGCACATCAGAGGCCAGAGATAGCAACGGCAAGCCCCGACGCAACAAACACAAGCGTCGCAAAAATGGTGATAACACCGAAGACACGAGATTCAATGCCGGATTCAGTGGCTCTACGTCCGGTCAGCGGAAAAAGCCATTTAAAAAGAACAATTCGGGCCCATCCAGTCTGGACCGCATACTCGACCGTCCATGCCAAATTCATGGCACCCTAGGAACACCAGCCAATCATACCAACAGAGAATGCTGGGTCTTCAAACAAGCCGTCAGGTCAGGTGCCGAAAACAAGGAGAAGGGGTCTCAAAGTTATGATGACGACGAGGAGCCCCGATCACCAAACACAGGAGGGCAAAATAAATTTCCCCCACAAATCAAAATGGTGAATATGATAAACGCCACTCACATTCCCAAGCTGGAACGGATGTGCACTCTTAGGGATGTCGACTTAACGGAGCCAGTCGCCCCACAATATAAACTATGGCCGATCACTTTTGACCGTACGGATCGTCCGGCCAATACCAATCAGGGCAATTCAGCCGCACTAGTCCTTGACCCAATAATTAACGGATTCCACCTCACACGAGTCCTTATGGATGAAGGCAACAGTCTAAACCTATTGTATCAGGACACAATGCGCAAGATGGGTATTGATCTTTCGATGATCAAGCCCACTAAAACCACCTTGAAAGGTGTTATACCAGGTGTGGAGGCCCATTGTACAGGCTTCATCACTCTGGAGGTAGTCTTCGGATCACCGGACAATTACCGTACCGAAGAGTTAATCTTCGACATCGTCCCTTTTCGCAGTAATTATCATGCACTGCTCGGACGAACCGCGTTTGCTCGATTCAACGCGGTGGCACATTATGCCTATCGAAAGCTCAAGATGCCCGGTCCATGCAGCATCATAACAGTTAATGGCAAGGC
Organism: Triticum aestivum; assembly: GCF_018294505.1. Classification (NCBI taxonomy): domain Eukaryota; kingdom Viridiplantae; phylum Streptophyta; class Magnoliopsida; order Poales; family Poaceae; genus Triticum; species Triticum aestivum. The sequence goes on along the minus strand of NC_057795.1, from coordinate 423,969,382 downwards.
CGAACTCCCCCTCTGTGCCGAAGAGCATACCGCCGCCTAAACAGCAGAAGCAACGAGTGGCATCTTTCAATCAAACCTCGAGTCAATGGCCAAGCTCCCGGACACCGTCAACGGAGTCCGAACTACTTCACGCCAGCATAGCCCGGCTCGTCCGGGGCTCAACTAAAACACTCCGGCAGTAAACGGAGGCAAAGCTAGGATAGGCCACACACTGCAGCTCAACCGCTCCGTGGCACACAAACGTTTGTTGCATTTTCTTTGCAGGTTCACTTTTGCGTAGGCTAGGACTGGCGACATGGAAATAGCTTGAACGCATAAGGGAATCCTTAGATAATCCCCTCGATGACCATCCAGCTACATTCCGGATCCGCACACAGCCTCCTCCCGCCTGGTCTCAGCAGGTTCTAAAGTCATGTTTGTTTTTATCACATTACCTGTACTCATACGCATCGACGTGTTATTCAATTACAACATGTTGCTTTATATGACGCTTATCTGCTGATTATTTCTTATTGACACTTTTTTCAAATGGTATCTGTACATCGCGATATGCCTTAATATGCCAGGGGCTTCATTGTACCCACAATACGACAATAAAGTCCGAACACCTTCACGGTCGTTCGGCACCCCAAACTTATAGCATTATATGCATCAGCTCCGAATCATGTCTTGGGTCAATAGTTGGGTTTGCCCGGCTCCCATGTTTTGCTGCCTTACGTTCCGCTATATCGGCTAAGGCGGCACAGGGAGAACTACTGCGATTGTGTCCCGGTTCTTCCGGACGAGCGCCTCAGTAGAGAAAGCCGAAAACTGACTGTCATGATACTGCGAGAGCTGGTCAGCTATTCGAGAGGTTGTAAAATATTTAAGGATTTCTTCCGCATTATGCCATAACTAATGCAACGTGCGATGGATCGGCTTTTCTTCCGATCAGGTGCTTATAGATCCCCTCGTGCGTTCTTCCGAACACCAGGGGCTGCGCCTACCTTCCTTTTGTCAAACTTCTATGGCTAAGTGAGAGTGATAAATCCTTTTAGTCCGATTTCTTGGTTCGTTGCGCTGAACACCTCCTTCAAGGACCAAAAACTGGGATAAAGAGTGCTTAGGTTTATCCTGAACACCCCCGTACTTCCTACATGGGGGCAGAAGCCGCCGACTAACCAACTCTCAGGATTAATATATAAAACGGCCGCACAGGAGGAAAAACTTTCAAATAACATGCAATCAATAATAGAAACAACCTTGTTTAACATTACAAAGGACAACATGACTATATTCATGGAAATATAATGTCCTTGGTGCATTGCTCCGCCGCAAGGCGGGATCCTTTCAGGACACTATCATAATATAACTCAGGCTTGTAGTGATCCTTCCCCTCCGGCGGTCCCTCGGTCATCAGCTTTTCAGCGTCCATCTTCCCCCAGTGCACCTTCGCGCGGGCAAAGGCCATTCGTGCACCCTCCATATAGACCGACCGATTGATGACATCAAGTTGAGGGCATGCACTCACAAGCCGCTTCACGAGCCCGAAGTAGCTGCTTGGAATCGGCTCGGCAGGCCATAACTGGATAATTAAATCCTTCATGGCTAGTTCGGTTGCCTTATGCAGTTTGGTCAGCTGCTTCAGCTGATCGGCAAAGGGCACTCGATACACCGGCGCCAAATACTGTGACCAAAAGAGCTTCTTTGCGGTGCTCCTCTCTTCGGCTCGATAGAATTGTGCGGCATCAGATATGCTGCATGGAAGCTCCGCAAATACCCCTGGAGAAATCCGAATTCAAATTAGTAAACGTGATTTTCTCCCTTCAAATACCTACTTTGCATAGAAAAAGCTTTACCAGCCACGATCTTCCTCACCTCCTGTATTTCCTGCAGGGCGCCTTGGGCTTCCCCCCGGGCATCACGTGCGGCTTGATGACCCTGGGCGAGTTTGGACTCTTTCTCCGTTAAACTCTGCTCCAAGGTCTCGCATTTCTTCACAGCCTCTTGAAGCTCTTGCTCAGCTTCAATAACCTTGGCCTCGTGCTTCTCACGAAGAGCCTGCTCTGCGGCTACCTTCTTCTCGGCTTCGACCACAACCTTCTTAAGAGCCTCATTTTCGGCCGTCGCCCTTAGAGCATATCATAAAAATATTTTTCATCATATTAACTTATTCATTCGTGCTAATGTGAACAAGGTTTTTGCATACCTTGGTTATCCTCCAACTGTTTCTTCACTCGGCTGAGTTCTTCTCCGGCCTGCTCCAGACTCTGCTTCAGTCCGGAGACTTCCATAGTATGAGAGGCAGCAGTCTCTATAGATGCCTACTTATAAAATAAAAAGAGGGAGAGATGCCATAAAGTGAGTCTCCTGCGAACATATATTTGATCCTGTGTCCGGCTCCTTCTTTTACCAAACAGTGTATCAGGGGCTACTACCTATACTATGACACTCTCCAAAACCTCACAAAACATACCTCAAAGCCCGTTATAAGGCTGATGCAGGCTTCATTCAGTCCACTCTCAACGGACTGAATCTTCTCGATCACCGCACCCATAAGGGCATGATGTTCGTCGACGATGGAGGCGCTCTTTAGCGCCGCTGATAAAGTATCCGACACCTCTGGTTGGAAAGAGGTTGCCGGTGGAACGGGCACACCCCCTCCAGCCGAGGGGGCTGCCTTCCTATTTCTGGAGCCGTACCGGTCTCTGGAATTGCGTCCGGCAGGGGCCCGAATTCAAGATAGCCCCCGCCATCGACATCCATGGGAGCCTTTTCTCCCGTATGTCCGGCCCCTGAAGTTTGACCTTCTGGCACCGCCTTGACGATCTTCCCCCTCCTCCTTGGCCCGGGTCCCTCTAGGACGATACCTCGGCATCGTTCACGTGTTTTGGGGAGGGGTCCTTCGAGGGTGTCCCGCTGTCCATAGCATGCGAGCCCAGTAAATCCTCCGATGAGGATTGTTCGGTGCGGGACCTCGCCGGACTACAAAAAAGTATGGCTCAATGATTAAAACGTCAAGCCGTAGTAAGTCTGGATGCATAAACATGTTCGGATCTTATACACTCACGAGTTCACCAGGGGCTGGGCCCTGGGATCCCACTCCGGGCTGCTGTCGGTAGCGGCGGTGGACTCCTCCGGAAGGGGATTTTTTCCCTTCTTAGGCGACTCGGCCTCCAAGGATGTGGAGGCCGTCCTTTTCTTTCTTCCCCTCATTGGAGATCGGTCTTCCTCCTCTTCCTCGACCTCTCCGGAGGAAGAGCGGGCATCGGAGTCTTCGAATATTGTGTCCAAAGTGCCACGGCGACGAAGGCTGCCTCCTGGTCTTTTTGGCCTCCTTCTCGGCCTTCTTCTTCGGCGCCTTGTAAGGCGCCAGGACCAGCATCTTCGTCAGAAGTGGGCCGGCCGGTTCTTTCGGCAGCGGGGCCGTATAGTAGATCCGCCCCACCTTCTTCGTCCAGCCCTAGGAGAGTTGTGGAAAACACATTAAGCATTTCCCTTGGGTTATGTGAATGGAACGTATGACTTGCCAACATATGATGACTTACCGAACTTGCAGGGCGGGACAGTTGGTACCCGCGGTCCTCGGCTGAGTCCGGCCATGATTTGTCGGACTTGAAAAGCACCTTCTAGATGTCTTTGTGCGAGGAGCCAAAGAGCTCTAGCAGGGTCTGGTGCTTGGCCGGGTCGAATTCCCATAAATTGCAAGCCCGATGTTGGCAAGGAAGGATCCGGTGAACTAACATCACCTAGACTACATTGACAAGTTTGATATTCTTGTCTTCCATATCCTTGACGCGCGTCTGGAGCACCGACATTTCGTCGGGCGAAGACCAGTTCAGGCCCTTCTTGGGCTAGGACGTAAGCCGCAGGGGAGCTCTGGATCGGAATTCGGGTGATGCGGCCCATTGTGGGTCGCGCGGCTTAGTGACATAGAACCACTGCTGTTGCCACCCTTTGACGGAGTCATTGAAAGTACCTGATGGCCATGTGACATTGGGAATCTTGCTCACCATGGCACCTCCGCACTCGGCGTGCTCGCCGCTCACTACCTTGGGCTTCACATTAAAAATCTTCAGCCATAAGCCGAAGTGTGGTGAGATGCGGAGAAAGGCCTCGCACATGACAATAAATGTCGAGATGTTGAGGAAGGAATTTGGGGATAGATCATGAAAATCTAACCCGTAGTTGTACATGATGCTGCAAACGAATGGGTGGAGGGGAAACCCCAGCCCGCGGACAAAATGAGGGAGGAATACAACCCTCTCGTGGGGTTCAGGGGTTAGTATGATCTGTCCCGCCGTCAGGAGGCGATGGCTGATTTTCTTGGTCAGATACCCGGCCTCCCGAAGCTTTTTGATATCCTTCTCCCGTATGGTAGAGGCCATCCACTTGCCTCCTGCTCCAGATCCAGACATTTTCGGAGGGCCCTGGTGGGCGGATAAGACAAACGCTTGGGCGCTAGAGCTCAAGCGAGAGAGAATGGATAAGTAGAGAAAGAAGAAGGAGTGGGTGAAAAAGGGGAGTCCTTATCTCCTTATAAACGTAGCAGTGATCATGCGCCTCCCCACTTGCCCAGTAAACTCGCTTATTTCCCAAGCGCCGCGTTGATGGCGCGGTTGGGTTACCCACACCCGTATTGATGGAATCCTGTGATAAGGGGACACGATCTCTGCTTCGACAAGACGTGCTAAGGAAACCGCCTCGCAATATGTGCAGTAGCTGGTTGAGAAAAACGGTTCGAATGATGACCGGGTCATGGCGTGATGTCATGCTGTGAAAAGTTGTCAGCATATTGGATTTGTGGAATATTGCACTCTCTACGGTGGTATGTGGAATTCGTTTTGCAGAGCCGGACACGATCCTTGTGTTCAAAATCTTCTATGGAGTATTCGGAGAAGGAACCCACCTTGCAATGCCGAAGACAATCTGCGCGCCAGACTCATCGTCATTGAAGCCTGGTTCAGGGGCTATTGAGGGAGTCCTGGATTAGGGGGTCCCTGGACAGCCGGACTATGTACTTGTGTCAGACTATTGGACTATGAAGATACAAGATTGAAGACTTCCTCCCGTGTCCGGGTGAGACTCTCCTTTGCGTGGAAGGCAAGCTTGGCAATTCGGATATATAGATCTCCTTCTCTGTAACCAACTCTGTGTAACCCTAGCCCCCTCCAGTGTCTATATAAACCGGAGGGTTTAGTCCGTAGGACAACAACAAGCATAATCATAGGCTAACTTGTAGGGTTTAGCCTCTACGATCTCATGGTAGATCAACTCTTGTAATACTCATATCATCAAGATCAATCAAGCAGGAAGTAGGGTATTACCTCCATCGAGAGGGCCCGAACCTGGGTAAACATTGTGTCCCCCGCCTCTTGTTACCATTAGCCTTAGACGCATAGTTCGGGATCCCCTACCCGAGATCCGCCGGTTTTGACACCGACACCAATCACGGCCTAAGATGATGAGTTGGTCGGAACATCGTATGGTTTCACGTCTAACCTACCCGACTTGTCGTATAGGCTATGAATGAAACATAAGACGATGAACTTCTTTAGCACAGAAACAACAAAAGAGGATGATCTTCTTAACAAGCAAATCACTGGCATTAGATCGACATGCAAAACAATGGGAAGCATTATTCTCAGGAGGCACGATGAACAGCTCGTGATGCCGCATGCCACAACATTCCAAGCTCAACTTTGCAATCAAACACAAGGCCTGGCATTACATAGACAATATTCAGAACAAACTCTTAACACAGGAATATCTTAGTAGAGTAACTATTTACTTCTAAACTGAATACGGGAATAGGAAAAAACGATCGACGCTGCTCACAACAAAGGGCGTCCCACTCAAAAATATCAAATGCATGTCTTCTGGCTAACATCAATGAGCAAATTTTGACAAGGTTTTCCAATTCCAATATATTAAACTAATGTCTTCTTGCTAACATCAATGATTAAACTTTGACAAGCTTTTCCCATTCAAAATATGTAATGCCTATGATCGTGGAGTCCTGTCATGGCTTCTTATACTTGTTTGGGCACTTTTTGCCCAGTGCACTCCACGTGTTGTAGAGTTGCCTATGCTCTCTGCAGACTAGTCATGCCACCAGCGTCTACTAATACTCTGTAAAGCTTCTCAGTCATTCCTTCTGTAATGTAGCGCAAACAGTGACTACTTCTTTCTGCAAAGTGGAATGACCAACTGGACCCAGTAATGCAGCAGTTTGCTTTGGACGCCTTGGCTCCTTTTGTGTAGTTCAACTAAAATCAAAGTCGGAATAAAACCGAGCTTTAATTTTGATATCTCTGTAAGCAACAATAGGTATAAGGGAAACAATTACTGAGAAATAACGGTTCATGACTTGTACTCCCAGAAGAAAAGCATCTAATGATCTACCTTATCTTAATGGGAAACAAAGCAGGAGAGTAGCAATTCTCCATCAGTGTGATTCATTCATATTGATTGAGACATTATCTTAACAATGACTTGTTTCAACATGTATAAAGAATGATAAAGCAGAAAAGTACCATTCCTAAAACAATGCAACTGATTTATTTTAACATAGACATTATCTTAACAATAACTTGGTTAAACATGTAGAAAGAACTACAAAGCAGGATAGTACCATTCCTAAAACAATGTGACTGATTCGTTTTAACAGAGGCAACAAAGGAATCAATTACTGGCTAATAAAGGAGGATGAAACATGCAGGCACAAAAATGGTAATCCCGCTGAGGGAGTCCTGGATAAGGGGGTATCCGGACAGTCGGACTATATACTTTGGCCGGACTGTTGGACTACGAAGATACAAGACAGAAGACTTTGTCCCGTGTCCGGATGGGACTCTCCTTGGCATGGAAGGCAAGCTTCGCGATTCGGATATAGATCTCCTCCTCTGTAAACCGACTCTGTGTAACCCTAGCCCCCTCCGATGTCTATATAAACCGGAGGGTTTAGTCCGTAGGACACAACAACAATCATACCATAGGCTAGCTTCTAGGGTTTAGCCTCTCTGATCTCGTGGTAGATGAACTCTTGTAATACTCATATCATCAAGATCAATCAAGAAGGAAGTAGGGTTTTACCTCCATCAAGAGGGCCCGAACCTGGGTAAACATCGTTTCCCCTGCCTCCTGTTACCATTAGTCTTAGACGCACAGTTCGGGACCCCCTACACGAGATCCGCCGGTTTTGACACCGACATTGGTGTTTTCATTGAGAGTTCCACTGTGCCGTCGCGATAAGTCCCGATGGCTCGTCTCGTTGTCAAAGACAACATCACCTCTGGGGGAGCCCCGGCTTTAGGACAAACTCTCTGGCTGGGCGGCTTCATTATGACCGTCCGATCGGCTGTTGCGCTGACAATGACTTCTCAGGTCATTAAAAATAGCCTTCACGTTGATTCAGAATTCGCAGAACAGATGGACCCAATGGAGCTCTTCTCCCTCAATGAGCTCTTGGATCGCATCGCCGCCCTAGGCATCGCTACGGACTATGACCAGATTGGGCTTAAACCTGATCAAAGGGAGATTCACTCTCCACCGATCACCCACGAGATAGCGGTAGTGGAAGAGCATCATCCTAATTCCTGAAGGAAATATGCCCTAGAGGCAATAATAAAGTTATTATTTATTTCCTCATATCATGATAAATGTTTATTATTCATGCTAGAATTGTATTAACCGGAAACATGATACATGTGTGAATACATAGACAAACATAAAGTCACTGGTATGCCTCTACTTGACTAGCTCATTAATCAAAGATGGTTATGTTTCCTAACCATAGACATGTGTTGTCATTTGATTAATGGGATCACATCATTAGGATAATGATGTGATTGACATGACCCATTCCGTTAGCCTAGCACTTGATCGTTTAGTATATTGCTATTGCTTTCTTCATGACTTATACAAAGTTCCTGCAACTATGAGATTGTGCAACTCCCGTTTACCGGAAGAACACTTTGTGTGTTACCAAACGTCACAACATAACTGGGTGATTACAAAGGTGCTCTACAGGTGTTTCCGAAGGTACATGTTGGGTTGGCATAATTCGAGATTAGGTTTTGTCACTCCGATTGTCGGAGAGGTATCTCTGGGCCCTCTCGGTAATACTAATCACCTAAGCCTTGCAAGCATTGTAACTAATGAGTTAGTTATAGGATGATGTGTTATAGAACGAGTAAAGAGACTTGCCGGCAACGAGATTGAACTAGGTATTGGATACCGACGATCAAATCTCGGGCAAGTAACATACCAATGACAAAGGGAACAACGTATGTTGTTATGCGGTTTGACCGATAAAGATCTTCATAGAATATGTAGGAACCAATATGAGCATCCAGGTCCCGCTATTGGTTATTGACCGAGAATGGTTCTAGGTCATGTCTACATAGTTCTCGAACCCGTAGGGTCCGCACGCTTAACGTTACGATGATAGTTTTATTATGAGTTTATAAGTTTTGATGTACCGAAGTTTGTTCGGAGTCCCGGATGTGATCACGGACATGACGAGGAGTCTCGAAATGGTCGAGACATAAAGATTGATATATTGGACGACTATATTCGGACACCGGAAGTGTTCCGGGTGATTTCGGAGAAAACCGGAGTGCCGGGGGGTTACCGGAAACCCCCGGGAGAGTATTGGGCCTTATGGGCCTTAGGGGAAAGGAGAGAGGGGCGGCCAGCATGAGCCACGCGCCCCCTCCACCCTCTGGTCCGAATTGGACTAGGAGGGGGGGGGGTGGCGCCCCCCCCCCCTCTTTCCTTCCCCCTCTCCCCCTTCCTTCCCCCTCCTAGTAGGAGTAGGAAAGGAGGAGTCCTACTCCTACTAGGAGGAGGATTCCTCCTCCCTTGGCACGCCCAAGGGGCCGGCCGGCCTCCCCCCTCCCTCGTTTATATACGGGGGCAGGGGGGCACCCCAAAGACACACAAGTTGATCTACGGATCGTTCCTTAGCCGTGTGCGGTGCCCCCCTCCACCATATTCCACCTCGGTCATATCGTCGCGGAGTTTAGGCGAAGCCCTGCGCCGGTAGAACATCATCATCGTCACCACGCCGTCGTGCTGATGGAACTCATCCCCGAAGCTTTGCTGGATCGGAGCCCGGGGATCGTCATCGAGCTGAACGTGTGCTGAACTCGGAGGTGCCGTACGTTCGGTGCTTGAATCGGTCGGATCGTGAAGACGTACGACTACATCAATCGCGTTGTCATAACGCTTCCGCTTACGGTCTACGAGGGTACGTGGACGATCACTCTCCCCTCTCATTGCTATACCATCACCATGATCTTGCGTGTGCATAGGAATTTTTTTGAAATTACTATGTTCCCCAACAGTGGCATCCGAGCCTGGTTTTATGCGTTGATGTTATATGTACGAGTAGAACACAAGTGAGTTGTGGGCGATACAAGTCATACTGCTTACCAGCATGTCATACTTTGGTTCGGCGGTATTGTGAGATGAAGCGGCCCGGACCGACATTACGCGTACGCTTACGCGAGACTGGTTTCACCGTTGCGAGCACACGTGCTTAAAGGTGGCTGGCGGGTGTCTGTCTCTCTCACTTTAGCTGAATCGAGTGTGGCTACGCCCGGTCCTTGCGAAGGTTAAAACAGCACCAACTTGACGAACTATCGTTGTGGTTTTTATGCGTAGGTAAGAACGGTTCTTGCTAAAGCCCGTAGCAGCCACGTAAAATTTGCAACAACAAAGTAGAGGGCGTCTAACTTGTTTTTGCAGGGCATGTTGTGATGTGATATGGTCAAGACGTGATACTATATTTTATTGTATGAGATGATCATGTTTTGTAACCGAAGTTATCGGCAACTGGCAGGAGCCATATGGTTGTCGCTTTATTGTATGAAATGCAAACACCCTGTAATTGCTTTACTTTATCACTAAGCGGTAGCAATAGTCGTAGAAGCAATAGATGGTGTAACGACAACGATGCTATGATGGAGATCAAGGTGTCGCGCCGGTGACGATGGTGATTACGATAGTCGTAGAAGCAATAGATGGCGTAATGACAACGATGCTATGATGGAGATCAAGGTGTCGCGACAGTGACGATGGTGATCACGACGGTGCTTCGAAGATGGAGATCACAAGCACAAGATGATGATGGCCATATCATATCACTTATATTGACTGCATGTGATGTTTATCATTTATGCATCTTATCTTTCTTTGATTGACGGTAGCATTTTAAGATGATCTCTCACTAAAATTATCAAGAAGTGTTCTCCTTGAGTATGCACCGTTGCCAAAGTTCGTCGTGCCCAGACACCACGTGATGATCGGGTGTGATAAGCTCTACGTCCATCTACAACGGGTGCAAGACAGTTTTGCACACGCGGAATACTCATGTTAAACTTGACGAGCCTAGCATATGCAGATATGGCCTCGGAACACGGAGACCGAAAGGTCGAGCGTGAATCATATAGTAGATATGATCAACATAGTGATGTTCACCATTGAAAACTACTCCATCTCACGTGATGATCGGTTATGGTTTAGTTGATTTGGATCACGTGATCACTTAGATGACTAGAGAGATGTCCGTCTAAGTGGGAGTTCTTAAGTAATATGATTAATTGAACCTAAATTTATCATGAACTTAGTACCTGATAGTATTTTGCTTGTCTATGTTTGTTTGTAGATAGATGGCTCGTGCTATTTTTCCGTTGAATTTTAATGCGTTCCTTGAGAAAGCAAAGTTGAAAGATGACGGTAGCAATTACACGGACTGGGTCCGTAACCTGAGGATTATCCTCATTGCTGCACAGAAAAGTTACGTCCTGGAAGCACCGCTGGGTGCCAGGCCTGCTGCTGATGCAACTGACGATGTTAAGAACGTCTGGCAGAGCAAAGCTGATGACTATTCTATAGTTCAGTGTGCCATACTTTACGGCTTAGAACCGGGTCTTCAACGACGTTTTGAACGTCATGGATCATATGAGATGTTCCAGGAGTTGAAGTTAATATTTCAAGCAAATGCCCGGATTGAGAGATATGAAGTCTCCAATAAGTTCTACAGCTGCAAGATGGAGGAGAATAGTTTTGTTAGTGAGCATATACTCAAAATGTCTGGGTATAATAATCACTTGATTCAACTGGGAGTTAATCTTCCGGATGATAGCGTCATTGACAGAATTCTCCAATCACTGCCACCAAGCTACAAGAGCTTTGTGATTAACTATAATATGCAAGGGATGAACAAGACTATTCCCGAGCTCTTCGCAATGCTAAAAGCTGCGGAGGTAGAAATCAAGAAGGAGCATCAAGTGTTGATGGTCAACAAGACCACTAGTTTCAAGAAAAAAGGGCAAAGGGAAGAAGAAGGGGAACTTCAAGAAGAACAGCAAGCAAGTTGCTGCTCAAGAGAAGAAACCCAAGTCTGGACCTAAGCCTGAAACTGAGTGCTTCTACTGCAAGCAGACTGGTCACTGGAAGCGGAACTGCCCCAAGTATTTGGCCGATAAGAAGGATGGCAAAGTGAACAAAGGTATATGTGATATACATGTTATTGATGTGTACCTAACTAGAGCTCGTAGTAGCACCTGGGTATTTGATACTGGTTCTGTTGCTAATATTTGCAACTCGAAACAGGGACTACAGAATAAGCGAGCACTAGCCAAGGACGAGGTGACGATGCGTGTGGGAAACGGTTCCAAAGTCGATGTGATCGCGGTCGGCACGCTACCTCTACATCTACCTTTGGGATTAGTTTTAGACCTGAATAATTGTTATTTGGTGCTAGCGTTGAGCATGAACATTATATCTGGATCTTGTTTGATGCGAGATGGTTATTCATTTAAATCAGAGAATAATGGTTGTTCTATTTATATGAGTAATATCTTTTATGGTCATGCACCCTTGAAGAGTGGTCTATTTTTATTAAATCTCGATAGTAGTGATACACATATTCATAGTGTTGAAACCAAAAGATGCAGAGTTAATAATGATAGTGCAACTTATTTGTGGCACTGCCGTTTGGGTCATATCGGTGTAAAGCGCATGAAGAAACTCCATACTAATGGACTTTTGGAATCACTTGATTATGAATCACTTGGTACTTACGAACCGTGCCTTATGGGCAAGATGACTAAAACGCCGTTCTCCGGAACTATGGAGCGAGCAACTGATTTGTTGGAAATCATACATACTGATGTTTGTGGCCCAATGAATGTTGAGGCTCGCGGCGGGTATCGTTATTTTCTCACCTTCACAGATGATTTGAGCAGATATGGGTATATCTACTTGATGAAACACAAGTCTAAAACATTTGAAAAGTTCAAAGAATTTCAGAGTGAAGTGGAAAATCATCGTAACAATAAAATAAAGTTTCTACGATCTGATCGTGGAGGAGAGTATTTGAGTTATGAGTTTGGCCTACACTTGAAACAATGTGGCATAGTTTCGCAACTCACGCCACCTGGAACACCACAACGAAATGGTGTGTCCGAACATCGTAATCGTACTTTACTTGATATGGTAAGATCTATGATGTCTCTTACTGATTTACCGCTATCATTTTGGGGTTATGCTTTAGAGACGGACGCATTCACGTTAAATAGGGCACCATCAAAATCCGTTGAGACGACGCCTTATGAACTGTGGTTTGGCAAGAAACCAAAATTGTCGTTTCTTAAAGTTTGGGGCTGCAATGCTTATGTGAAGAAACTTCGACCAGATAAGCTCGAACCTAAATCAGAGAAATGTGTCTTCATAGGATACCCGAAAGAGACTATTGGGTACAACTTCTATCACAGATCCGAAGGCAAGACATTCGTCGCTAAGAATGGATCCTTTCTAGAGAAGGAGTTTCTCTCGAAAGAAGTGAGTGGGAGGAAAGTAGAACTTGATGAGATAACTGTATCTACTCCCTTATTGGAAAGTAGTTCATCACGAGAACCGGTTCCTGTGACAACTACACCAATTAGTGAGGAAGCTAATGATAATGATCATGAAACTTCAGATCAAGTTTCTACTGAACCTCGTAGGTCTACCAGAGTAAGATCCGCACCAGAGTGGTACGGTAATCCTATTCTGGAAGTCATGTTACTTCACCATGATGAACCTACGAACTATGAGGAAGCGATGATGAGCCCGGATTCCGCAAAATGGCTAGAAGCCATGAAATCTGAGATGGGATCCATGTATGAAAACAAAGTATGGACTTTGGTTGACTTGCCCGATGATCGGCAAGCCATTGAGAATAAATGGATCTTTAAGAAGAAGACTGACGCTGATGGTAATATAACTGTCTATAAAGCTCGACTTGTTGCAAAAGGTTTTCGACAAGTTCAAGGGGTTGACTACGATGAGACTTTCTCACCCGTAGCGATGCTTAAGTCCGTCCGAATCATGTTAGCTATTTCTGCATTTCATGATTATGAAATTTGGTAAATGGATGTCAAGACTGCATTCTTGAATGGATTTCTAGAAGAAGGGTTGTATATGATGCAGCCGGAAGGTTTTGTTGATCCAAAAGGTGCTGACAAAGTGTGCAAGCTCCAGCGTTCCATTTATGGACTGGTGCAAGCATCTCGGAGTTGGAATAAACGCTTTGATAGTGTGATCAAAGCATATGGTTTTATACAGACTTTTGGAGAAGCCTGTATTTACAAGAAAGTGAGTGGGAGCTCTGTAGCATTTCTAATTTTATATGTAGATGACATATTATTAATTGGAAATGATATAGAATTTCTGGATAGCATAAAAGGATACTTGAATAAAAGTTTTTCAATGAAAGACCTTGGTGAAGCTGCTTACATATTGGGCATCAAGATCTATAGAGATAGATCGAGACGCTTAATTGGACTTTCACAAAGCACATACCTTGACAAAATTTTGAAAAAGTTCAAAATGGATCAGGCAAAGAAAGGATTCTTGCCTGTGCTACAAGGTGTGAAGTTGAGTCAAACTCAATGCCCGACCACAACAGAAGATAGAGAGAAAATGAAAAATGTTCCCTATGCTTCAGCCATAGGCTCTATCATGTATGCAATGCTGTGTACCAGACCTGACGTATGCTTAGCAATAAGCTTGGCAGGAAGGTACCAAAGTAATCCAGGAGTGGATCACTGGACAGCGGTCAAGAACATCCTGAAATACCTGAAAAGGACTAAGGATATGTTTCTCGTATATGGAGGTGACAAAGAGCTAGTCGTAAACGGTTACGTCGATGCAAGCTTTGACACTGATCCGGACGATTCTAAATCGCAAACCGGATACGTGTTTTTATTAAACGGTGGAGTTGTAAGTTGGTGCAGTTCTAAACAAAGCGTCGTAGCAGGATCTACATGTGAAGTGGAGTACATAGATGCTTCGGAAGCAGCAAATGAAGGAGTCTAGATGAAGGAGTTCATTTCCGATCTAGGTGTCATACCTAGTGCATCGGGACCAATGAAGATCTTCTATGACAATACTGGTGCAATTGCCTTGGCAAAGGAATCCAGATTTCACAAGAGGACCAAGCACATCAAAAGACGCTTCAATTCCATTCGGGACCAAGTCCAAGTGGGAGACATAGAGATTTGCAAGATACATACGGATCTGAATGTTGCAGACCCGTTGACTAAGCCTCTCTCACAAGCAAAACATGATCAGCACCAAGACTCCATGGGTGTTAGAATCATTACTATGTAATATAGATTATTGACTCTAGTGCAAGTGGGAGACTGAAGGAAATATGCCCTAGAGGCAATAATAAAGTTATTATTTATTTCCTCATATCATGATAAATGTTTATTATTCATGCTAGAATTGTATTAATCGGAAACATGATACATGTGTGAATACATAGACAAACATAAAGTCACTAGTACGCCTCTACTTGACTAGCTCATTAATCAAATGTGGTTATGTTTCCTAACCATAGACATGTGTTGTCATTTGATTAATGGGATCACATCATTAGGATAATGATGTGATTGACATGACCCATTCCGTTAGCATAGCACTTGATCATTTAGTATATTGCTATTGCTTTCTTCATGACTTATACAAAGTTCCTGCAACTATGAGATTGTGCAACTCCTGTTTACCGTAAGAACACTTTGTGTGTTACCAAACGTCACAACGTAACTGGGTGATTATAAAGGTGCTCTACAGGTGTTTCCGAAGGTACATGTTGGGTTGGCATAATTCGAGATTAGGTTTTGTCACTCCGATTGTCGGAGAGGTATCTCTGGGCCCTCTCGGTAATACTCATCACCTAAGCCTTGCAAGCATTGTAACTAATGAGTTAGTTATAAGATGATGTGTTACAGAACGAGTAAAGAGACTTGCCGGTAACGAGATTGAACTAGGTATTGGATACCGATGATCAAATCTCGGGCAAGTAACATACCAATGACAAAGGGAACAACGTATGTTGTTATGCGGTTTGACCGATAAAGATCTTCATAGAATATGTAGGAACCAATATGAGCATCCAGGTCCCGCTATTGGTTATTGACCGAGAATGGTTCTAGGTCATGTCTACATAGTTCTCGAACCCGTAGGGTCCGCACGCTTAACGTTACGATGACAGTTTTATTATGAGTTTATAAGTTTTGATGTACCGAAGTTTTTTCAGAGTCCCGGTTGTGATCACGGACATGACGAGGAGTCTCGAAATGGTCGAGACATAAAGATTGATATATTGGACGACTATATTCGGACACCGGAAGTGTTCCGGGTGATTTCGGAGAAAACCGGAGTGCCGGGGGGGGGGGTGTTACCGGAAACCCCCGGGAGAGTATTGGGCCTTATGGGCCTTAGGGGAAAGGAGAGAGGGGCGGCCAGCATGAGCCGCGCGCCCCCTCCACCCTCTGGTCCGAATTGGACCCCCTTCCTTCCCCCTCCTAGTAGGAGTAGGAAAGGAGGAGTCCTACTCCTACTAGGAGGAGGATTCCTCCTCCCTTGGCGCGCCCAAGGGGCCGGCCGGCCTCCCCCCTCCCTCCTTTATATACGGGGGCAGGGGGGCACCCCAAAGACACACAAGTTGATCTACGGATCATTCCTTAGCCGTGTGCGGTGCCCCCCTCCACCATATTCCACCTCGGTCATATCATCGCGGAGTTTAGGCGAAGCCCTGCGCCGGTAGAACACCATCATCGTCACCACGCCGTCGTGCTGACGGAACTCATCCCCGAAGCTTTGCTGGATCGGAGCCCGGGGATCGTCATCGAGCTGAACATGTGCTGAACTCGGAGGTGCCGTACGTTCGGTGCTTGAATCGGTCGGATCGTGAAGACGTACGACTACATCAACCGCGTTGCTATACCATCACCATGATCTTGCGTGTGCGTAGGAATTTTTTTGAAATTACTATGTTCCCCAACAATTCCCCCTCCACCTTGAAGACGAACTATGTCCGGATTTCCGAGCTCTCCGAGACGAACACCCGCTCGCGGGAGGACATGACACCGGTCCCGGACTCAGGATCGGGGGGCGGGCCAAAGAAATCGGGCAACGCCCCAGAACTCGAGCCGTTAAGCTCGGAAGCTCCTTTGCCCCTGGGACCCAGATCGGGTCGGGATTCGGATTGAAATCCTCCCACCCACCCAGATTTATCCAATCTTTCCCATATCAGACAAGAGCCCCAAGAAATAGTACATCATTACTGGGCCAGATTCCTCCTTGTGATAAATAGGGTCAAGGACTGTTGCGAGGCAGACGCAATCTCCCTCTTTTGCAAAAATTGCACGGACAAAGGGATTCTGAACGCTATAAGTCGCTGTGAAATAGTACACTTCGCTGACTTAGCGGCCATAGTTCAAAAATACTGCGCAATGGAAAGCACCTGGAAAACCCAAACAAGTTTTTGGGACAATCCGGCTTTAGCCAAATCCTCTGTCCGAACTAAAAGGGTAAACTCTCGTAAGTCACCCGATTAAAGTACCAATAAAATAAATCCCGCTGTAAGGCGCGGAGCCGTATTGGAAGAATGGCTAAACGGGCCGTGCAAGATTCATAGCACACCGGATACTATGCCAACGCATAGCCTTAGAGCATGTTGGATACTCCGGCAGGTAGCAAAGAGCGGCGAGGATCTCCTCATAAAACATATAACAGAGCAACATCCCGCAGGAGACAACAATACGGTATTTATAGTCTTCGAGACTTTTGCCTCAAATAATAGGCGCAAGTGAGCTCAGCGCAGCCTCGCAAAAGTTTGCCACATGGCAACAATAAACCCATGGAACGACACGGCTATAACTTATAATGCCAGTGACAAACCTCAATTCCGAATAGTCCGAGCACCAACCGCTTTGGTCCTTAGCCCAATCGTGGATGACTTCAGACTCACTAAAGTGCTCATGGACGGCAGAAGCGGTCTAAACCTCATCTATGAGGAAACGCTTAACAAGATGGAAATTGACAAGAGCCGCATTGAACGGAGCAGCACGACCTTCAGGGGAATCATCCCTAGTCGGGAGGCACAATGCACGGGAAAAATCACAATGGATGTGGTATTCGGCACGCCGGTGTAACGCCCCGGATACAACTTTCCATATTCGTAACTCCAACTCTTGCCTTTTCCGGAGATGCGATATGATATTTCCTCCATGGTTGGGTTTTGTCTGTTGTTTTGCTTTTTGTTCTTGTTATGCATTTCATCATCGCATCATTCGCATTGCATTGGCACTCTGTTGCCATCATTGTTTTCAAACTTGCATCCATTCGTGTTCCGCCGGTCCTCTCCGTTGTCCGTTCTGAGTCCAGACCACACTCGCACGCGCCCGCGGCACCTCCGAAATATTATTTTATAAGTGGCATAAAAATGTTCTCGGAATGGGTTGCAACTTGTCGTGCGGTCTTATTATAGTGTAGACAGGCCGCCTGCCAAGTTTCGTCGCATTCGAAGTCCATCTGATAGCCCAACCGTTAAACAGAGCGGTACCGTTGCCGGTACCTTCGTCGGACGTTTTCGGTCTCCGAAAATCGTGCCGGGCTGCCTTCTCCTATCTCTTCTCAGCCCAACCCCCTCTTTGCACAACCACAGACCACCTCGTGTGTGCGTCCGAAAACTGTCCCGAACCCGACCCCCTCTGTCGTTACCGTTGGATCCGGATCATCTCCAAACGTCTATAAAACATCTCCGTTTCTTATTTAGACTTTCCTAACCTATCTTTTCTCGACCGTCGGATTTTGATCGGATGATCCAACTCCTCTCTTGTCCCATATATATATATAGTCTATCCCTAGTCCATTTTGAACAAACCCTATTTTTCTAGGGATCCTCCCCTGTCCAATCCTCCTCGCCGCCGCCACTCTCTCCATCGGGATCCCTCCCGATCCACACCTCCCCTCGTTTTCAGCACCGAACCAATCCCGCAGCCACCTCACGATCCAGATCCTCCCCCCATCTTGGGATCATCCCCCGGCCATCCGAAGCTTCTCCCCTGCCCGATGCACACCATCCTCGCCTCCGGGGTCCTCCCGTCCCCGAGCACGCGAGCCACTGGAGAGCTCCGTCCCTTCCAACGACCTCCTTCGGCTGTGTCTGCCCCATCCCCGTCGACGGCCCGCTGTCTACAGGCCATCCCCGTCCTCTGCATCGCCATGGACACCCTGCTGGAGCTCCACGCCCCTCCTTCTCTGCTTGGAGCGTCGTCACCTCCTCCCGCGCCCCAGATCAGGCCGGCCTCCGCCGCCCTTGTCCGTTCCCGGCCGGATCCCGCCGGCAGGGCCCACCTCCGGTGCCCCAAGTCCCCGTCGCCGCAAGCCGTCCGGCCTCGGATCCGCCAAGATCCGGCATCCCACGTCGAGCGTCTCCTCTTCCCGGCCGTATCCGCGCCGTCCGCGCCCTCGCCCGCTGCCATCCCCTTCCTGGAGGTCTGCCGTCGCGCCCTTGTTTTACCCGAGCGAGACGAGCAGCGCAGCCTGATCCGGGTCGTCGCGCGTTGACCACGCCTAGGTCGCATCGAGCGTGCTGTGTGGCCTAGCGCCTCCCCAAGGCCGAGCGCCCCTACAGGCCTCCCTCTCCACCAAGCCCAGCCGGCCTCTTCTGCTTCCAGCCGGGCCTCGGCCCATGGTGAGCCTCCAGCCTATCCCTCGCCCCAGCGCACCACATGCTAGCTTGCGCCCACCAGATTCAGCCTGCATGCATTTTTTTTTAGTCCTGCGATTTTAATCAATTTCCAGTATTTGCAGTTTTGCAGAAAAAACCCCCTAGACCTCATGCGTGTAATAGCTAATTAACCGTGCATCGGATTAAAACAAATTATATAATAAAAATGCTCAGAAAATTGTGTAGATTAATAATATGCCATTTTCATCTATGTTAAAAATGTTTAAATTGCTGTTTGATTAAATTTGCTTAAATGCCATGCTAAAATGCTTTATTTCATAACTAAATAACCGTAGCTCCGTTTTAAATAAACTTTATATGTAAATGGGGTGGAAAAATGCCTAGATTAACATGGTGCACTTTGTTTTACTGTTTAACAAATTTAAAATATGGTTTAGGGCAGAACAGTACCGAATCTAAAATATGCATATGGGGATTTTCCGGAATTGTTGTTTGTTACTTCCGGCCTCATTTAAACTTGCTTAGATAGGTAGTTCTCATATGCTTCCCCTCTTGCCATGTTTAATAACATTTAATGTTGTTGGGTACCTAACCGAGAGAGAACTAAATAATTGCATGTGGTGTTTTGTCAATATGCAACTCGTTGCATATTGAGCTCCACTTAACTTGTAGTATTGTTTGGTTGCATTTGCCATGCCATGCCTCATTAAATCGGACATGCATCATACTTGATTGTGCATCATGCCATGATTATGCTTGTGTGTTCACTATGTTGCTTGCTTCTTTCCGGTGTTGCTTCTTAGTTCCGGTAATGTTGCGTTCGTGAGGATTCGTTCGACTGCTCCCGTTCGTCTTCTTCATGGACTCGTTCTTCTTCCTAGCAGGATTTCAGGCAAGATGACCGCTACCCTGGATCTCACTACTATCATTGCTATGCTAGTTGCTTCGTTCTATCGCTTTGCTGCGCTACCTATCATCTGTTTGTCGAGCCATCCCATGTTGCCATGAACCTCTAACCTTTGACACCTTTCCTATGCAAACCGTTGTTTGGCTATGTTACCGCTTTGCTCAGCCCCTCTTATAGCGTTGCTAGTTGCAGGTGAAGTTGAAGATTTCTCCATGGTGGACAGGATTTTGGTTGGGATATCACAATATCTCTTATATTATTAATGCATCTATATATTTGGTAAAGGGTGGAAGGCTTGGCCTTTTGCCTAGTGTTTTGTTCCACTCTTGCCGCCCTAGTTTCCGTCATACTGGTGTTATGTTCCCGGATTTTGTGTTCCTTACGCGGTCGGGTGATTTATGGGACCCCCTTGACAGTTTGCTTTGAATAAAACTCCTCCAGCAAGGCCCAACATTGGTTTTACCATTTGCCTCACCACCACCTATATTTCCCTTGGGAGTAATTAACCCAAGGGTCATCTTTATTTTAGCCCCCCCGGGCCAGTGCTCGTCTAAGTGTTGGTCTGAACTAGAGCCCTTTGCAGCGCCCCCTCAGGGAAACTTGAGGTCTGGTTTTAGTTGTATGGATTGCTCATCCGGTGTTGCCCTGAGAACGAGATATGTGCAGCTCCTATCGGGATTGTCGGCGCATCGGGCGGTCTTGCTGGTCTTGTTTTACCATTGTCGAAATGTCTTGTAAACCGGGATTCCGAGTCTGATCGGGTCTTCCTGGGAGAAGGTCTATTCCTTCGTTGATCGCGAGAGCTTGTCATGGGCTAAGTTGGGACACCCCTGTAGGGTATAAACTTTCGAAAGCCATGCCTGCGGTTATAGGCAGATGGGAATTTGTTAATGTCCGGTTGTAGATAACTTGACACCAGATCCGAATTAAAACGCATCAACCGCGTGTGTAGCCGTGATGGTCTCTTCTCGGCGGAGTCCGGGAAGTGAACACGGTCTTTGGGTTATGTTTGACGTAAGTAGGAGTTCAGGATCACTTCTTGATCATTACTAGTTGATGACCGTTCCTTTGCTTCTCTCCTCGCTCTTATTTGCGTATGTTAGTCACCATATATGCTTAGTCTCTGCTGCAACCTCACCACTTTACCCCTTCCTTTCCCATTAAGCTTTGCTAGTCTTGATACCCATGGTAATGGGATTGTTGAGTCCTCGTGGCTCACAGATTACTACAACAACAGTTGCAGGTACAGGTTATGCGATGATCATGACGCGAGAGCGATGCTTGCTTGCGTTGAGTTCTTCTTCTGCTTCTTCGATCAGGGGATAGGTTCCAGGTCGGCAGCCTGGGCTAGCAGGGTGGATGTCGTTTGAGTTTCTGTTTGTGTTTCATCCATAGTCGGATGATGCTCTGATGTATTGTGATGTTGTATTCGTGTGGCATTGTATGCCTTATGTATGTATCCCCATCTATTATGTAATGTTGATGTAATGATATCCACCTTACAAAAGCGTTTCAATATGCGGGTCTATCCTTGGTGGGACCTTCGAGTTTCTTTTGGATAGGGTCGCATATTGGGCGTGACTAGTTGGTAATCAGAGCCTCGACCAACCATAGGAGCCCCCTTGTTTGTTGGCCGTTGTTGAGTCGAGAAGAAAAACTATTTTGTGTCTTAGGATTATATATATCGGAGAGTAGGATTCTTTTTACTCCTCAGCCCCCTTCATCGCTCTGCTGAGGTCTCTTGATGTAGATGTTTTGACTTTCCTCTCCTCAAATTTCACTCAAATTTTTTTTAGGATCACGCGGGTATCTTAGAATCGTTTCGATGGTTTTGTGACGAGAACATTGTTCTTGGTGCCTCCTGTCTATTTATGTGGCTTTGACCCGGGGAGTCGAGCTCTGAGGTGTTGTCGTCACAATTTTATCGTTGCAGTTCTGGAATACCTGAGATTTGCCGACATCGAAAATCTCTTTTATGCAGTTGTTGGTGAGATAACCCTGATAACCCAGTACTGGGGCGAGCTCGGGAGTATTGCCATAACTCGTATAACGGATGCTTTTCGAAGGTTGAGGTACACGATTTCTGAAGGTTTCTTGGTTATGTGTTGACGGATGGATACAGCTGGATGTAGGTATTGTTAGTTTGGGTGAGATATATTGCTTCCCCTGTATCCCCAACACCAGATTGCATAACCAGAAAGTTTCGGGAGTTTTATAGGTGGGAATTCAAGTAGTTCCTAGAATATCTTTTCGACAGATGCATGATATGAGATTAGGGTTTGACGTCTAGTGGTCCGCCTTTCCACGGTCGTTTTTACAGTGGTCTTGTTGTGTCTTAAAGAACCCTTGGCTATGCTGGTTCGGGGACACTTCGTATGTCATGTGCACTGCCTTGTACATGATGGTGCTGTACAATCGAGCCCGTGTGGGCCCCACCACGAAAACTTCGGACGAAATCTCTATCATATGTTTGTTCCGGCTTATTTCTGCAAGCCAATCCTTTGTTTTGTTTTATTTGTGGTATTCGAGTTGCTTCATAGTCAAGTGTTGAATCCATACCTTTCCTAAATGGTGTTCTCATATTTTATGGGAGTGGTAATCCTTCTTGATCATCAAGGTTGTCATGTCATCTCTTTTCCAACCGGTGCGCTTCTCTTCGAGATGATCCCTTCATTCTCCCCATCCGCAAGATCAATTCTAAGTTTTCTCAACGGTGTTTGTTTCGTTCATCCCAAGTTGTCTTTGTTTTTCCCCACCCTCCCACCCTTTTCTTCAAGGACTCATATATTATAATCAAGTATCCATTTAATCATGTGAAGTCTCTTCACTCTTTTCAATCATTGTTCTTATCCGGTGATTTCCCATGAAGATGCTCAATAGTTTCAAGTTCATCATCCTTCGTTCTTTTTCTTCTCCGGTGGATCCAATTCAAGCTTTCGGTGTTGATCATATCCTTTTCCTCGTTTCAAATGTTTTTTCCACGTTGGTGCACCTCTTAATTGTTCACCTCTCTCTATTCTTATCCGGAGTGCTCAAGATATCTCAGAAGACTTATGTTTCCATTGTCAATCCGTTCAAGATATTTCGAGGTTGTTATCTCATTCAAGCCATTTATTTCAACCGGTGCAACCTCTCTTTAAAATTATTTCAACGGTGTTCCTTTTCAGTGGGCCCTAACCCACAGGTATTTTCCCAGGATCTTACCTGACTCTTCTAATTTTCCTCGAGCCATTCCCAAATTCTTTTCCAAGTTCGACGTAAGAATGAATTCTCATCAGTCACATGCCTTCTCCAAGGTCGCTTTCAAATTCTTGTTCATTGTTGCCTCAACCTCTTTGTTTTTCATTGTCCCGGAGTATCTCAACAATTCATCGTGGTGTTTCTCGTCATCATTCTCAACATGTGAAGACCGAAGAAGTGTTTCCTCTAAATCTTGTCCCTTCTCTTGAAGATTCATGGCTCTCTTAAATTCTTTTCACCCATCCGGAGCAATTTAAGAGTCTTTTCAGAGTGATTCTCCGTAGCCCATCATCTCAGAATTATTCATTCAAGCTTTCAGCTCTCGTTCTCCAAATCTAACCGGGGCATCATTCAAGTATCCTCTAATCAGTTCATGTTCTCTTTGTTCTCATGTATCTATATCCCCTCAACTCTATTCATTCGTTTTCCAATTCTTCCCGGTGAATTGTGCCTTTGCTATGTTCATTTTCAATTCGTACGGTGGTTCGTTTAAGATTTCTCTTCCTTCGTTATCATATCAATTCACTCGTTCTTTCGTTGTTTCAATTCCACCGGTGGTTCCATCAAGACCTTCTCAAGTTTGCTCTATATCTCTCTTAATTCTTTCTACGAGAATAAGTAGTATGCCAAATCCGTTGCTTGTCATCAATTTAAATTGGTGAAGGATAGGCATGACATAATTCTTATTCTTGTTTCATCCAAGTGATTAATTCCTTCTTCCGGAGATTGTTCATGATGAAGTAATTCTCGGTTCTAATATTCATCTTTTCTTTCCGGAGTTCCAAGTTTTCTCGGTTATATCGTCGCAAAGCTCCATCTAAATCATCGCAAGGCTTCACCTTGTGTTTTCAACTTCTCTTTCTTTCTATCATCCTTTTATTACCGGAGTTCTTCATGGAGTCTCTACATGATGGTTCATCAAGGATTTCTTTCATTCTCATTTTGGTTCTTCAAGATTTCTCTCGGAGCTAAGATCCGCCAAGCTATACTCAAAAGTAAACATGGTGCTCAACACATGTTTTGTTTTGGGGAGTTCAAGTATTCTTCATCTTGCATTTCAAAGTGCAATTCTTTCTACCTTATCTTTTGTGGTGGTGTTATGTCACTCTTGACAATTTCCTTCATGTTTCATGATTCATATTGTTGTCAAGAATGAGGTATTTTAAATCCATCAATCTCTTTGTTGGAGTTATCTTGGGTTATATTTCACCTAAAGCCTTCCATTGGGAATGATGCTATTTGTGGTGCTTATCATTGATCCAAGCTTTCTCCATATCCTTCTCGGCGAAAGGAGTTGTCATCTCCATGCTGACCTCAATCCAAGCAATTGTTTCCGTTAGTGGCTGGTTGTCACCTCATAATTTTGGGATGTTTTCCATAAGCCCACTACAAGCTTATTCTTTTCGTTGTTGGTTTTCCAACAACTACGTTCTATTATTCTTTGCAAGGATGCTTTCCAAGCTGATTTGTGGTACAAGTTGGCATTTTCTTCTTCATTCTTTTATTCCAATGATCTAGCTTCTATTCTTTCGTTCTGAAGGCATTGTGATGTTGCTCTTTTCACTCATCATCTTGCTTTGGCAAGATCATGTTCTTATCCTTGCTTCTCCATTTTACCGGAGTGTTGTGTCATCTCTTCAAGTTCTTTCATCTTATCAAGTTTTGCCTATCGTTTCAACCGGAGTGCTGTCTGAAATCCTTCTTACCCATTATGCCATTCTTTCAATAGTTCCGGAGGCAGTGTGTTGTTGATTTCATCAAGTATCATCCCATCTTCTCAAGTTCATGTTCTATTCCTTCCATGTTCAACTGGAGTGCTGCCCGAATTCTTCCTCTCTCATCTCGTTTCAACCAGAGTGGTTTCAATTCCTTCTTGTCAATTGTGCTCGTCATTGATGTCTTTGCAACCTTCAAGTTATCGTAATGTTCCTTGTTCCTCTTTTCTAACGGATTGTTTGCAATCTCGTTCATCTCTAATTGCTAAACCTCTCAAGGTTCGTGGTTTCACTCATTGGTCGAAGAAGCAACTTAGTTTTACCGCTTATCTTCCTCTTCCTTTTCCCTCCGGTGCCATCCTAGATCTCGGGATGAGATCCTCTCGTAGTGGTGGAGTGTTGTAACGCCCCGGATACAACTTTCCATATTCGTAACTCCAACTCTTGCCTTTTCCGGAGATGCGATATGATATTTCCTCCGTGGTTGGGTTTTGTCTATTGTTTTGCTTTTTGTTCTTGTTATGCATTTCATCATCGCATCATTCGCATTGCATTGGCACTCTGTTGCCATCATTGTTTTCAAACTTGCATCCGTTCGTGTTCCGCTGGTCCTCTCCGTTGTCCGTTCTGAGTCCAGACCACACTCGCACGCGCCCGCGGCACCTCCGAAATATTATTTTATAAGTGGCATAAAAATGTTCTCGGAATGGGTTGCAACTTGTCGTGCGGTCTTATTATAGTGTAGACAGGCTGCCTGCCAAGTTTCGTCGCATTCGGAGTCCATCTGATAGCCCAACCGTTAAACAGAGCGGTACCGTTGCCGGTACCTTCGTCGGACGTTTTCGGTCTCCGAAAATCGTGCCGGGCTGCCTTCTCCTCTCTCTTCTCAGCCCAACCCCCTCTTTGCACAACCACAGACCCCCTCGTGTGTGCGTCCGAAAATTGTCCCGAACCCGACCCACTCTGTCGTTACCGTTGGATCCGGATCATCTCCAAACGTCTATAAAACATCTCCGTTTCTTATTTAGACTTTCCTAACCTATCTTTTCTCGACCGTCGGATTTTGATCGGATGATCCAACTCCTCTCTTGTCCCATATATATATAGTCTATCCCTAGTCCATTATGAACCAACCCTATTTTTCTAGGGATCCTCCCCTGTCCAATCCTCCTCGCCGCCGCCACTCTCTCCATCGGGATCCCTCCCGATCCACACCTCCCCTCGTTTTCAGCACCGAACCAAATCTGCAGCCACCTCCCGATCCAGATCCTCCCCCCATCTTGGGATCAACCCCCGGCCATCCCAAGCTTCTCCCCTGCCCGATGCACACCATCCTCGCCTCCGGGGTCCTCCCGTCCCCGAGCACGCGAGCCACTGGAGAGCTCCGTCCCTTCCAACGACCTCCTTCGGCTGTGTCTGCCCCATCCCCGTCGATGGCCCGCTGTCTACAGGCCATCCCCGTCCTCTGCATCGCCATGGACACCCAGCTGGAGCTCCACGCCCCTCCTTCTCCGCTTGGAGCGTCGTCACCTCCTCCCGTGCCCCAGATCAGGACGGCCTCCACCGCCCTTGTCCGTTCCCGGTCGGATCCCGCCGGCAGGGCCCACCTCCGGCGCGCCAAGTCCCCGTCGCTGCAAGCCGTCCGGCCTCGGATCCGCCAAGATCCGGTAGCCCACGTCGAGCGTCTCCTCTTCCCGGCTGTATCCGCGTCGTCCGCGCCCTCGCCCGCTGCCATCCCCTTCCTGGAGGTCCGCTGTCGCGCCCTTGTTTTGCCCGAGCGAGACAAGCAGGGCAGCCCGATCCGGGTCGTCGCGCGTTGACCACGCCTGGGTCGCATCCAGCGCGCTGTGTGGCCCAGCGCCTCCCCAAGGCCCAGCGCCCCTGCAGGCCTCCCTCTCCACCAAGCCCAGCCGGCCTCTTCTGCTTCCAGCCGGGCCTCGGCCCATGGTGAGCCTCCAGCCTATCCCTCGCCCCAGTGCACCACATGCTAGCTTGCGCCCACCAGATTCGGCCCGCATGCATTTTTTTTTCAGTCCTGCGATTTAATCAATTTCCAGTATTTGCAGTTTTGCAGAAAAAACCCCCTAGACCTCATACATGTAATAGCTAATTAACCGTGCATCGGATTAAAACAAATTATATATGTAGAATGCTCAGAAAATTGTGTAGATTAATAATATGCCATTTTCATCTATGTTAAAAATGTTTAAATTGCTGTTTGATTAAATTTGCTTAAATGCCATGCTAAAATGCTTTATTTCATAACTAAATAACCGTAGCTCGGTTTTAAATAAACTTTATATGTAAATGGGGTGGAAAAATGCCTAGATTAACATGGTGCACTTTGTTTTACTGTTTAACAAACTTAAAATATGGTTTAGGGCAGAACAGTACCGAATCTAAAATATGCATATGGGGTTTTTCCGGAATTGTTGTTTGTTACTTCCGGCCTCATTTAAACTTGCTTAGATAGATAGTTCTCATATGCCTCCCCTCTTGCCATGTTTAATAACATTTAATGTTGTTGGGTACCTAACCGAGAGAGAACTAAATAATTGCATTTGGTGTTTTGTCAATATGCAACTCGTTGCATATTGAGCTCCACTTAACTTGTAGTATTGTTTGGTTGCATTTGCCATGCCATGCCTCATTAAACCGGACATGCATCATACTTGATTGTGCATCATGCCATGATTATGCTTGTGTGTTCACTATGTTGCTTGCTTCTTTCCGGTGTTGCTTCTTAGTTCCGGTAACGTTGCGTTCGTGAGGATTCGTTCGACTGCTCCCGTTCGTCTTCTTCATGGACTCGTTCTTCTTCCTAGCGGGATTTCAGGCAAGATGACTGCTACCCTGGATCTCACTACTATCATTTCTATGCTAGTTGCTTCGTTCTATCGCTTTGCTGCGTTACCTATCATATGTTTGTCGAGCCATCCCATGTTGCCATGAACCTCTAACCTTTGACACCTTTCCTATGCAAACCGTTATTTGGCTATGTTACCGCTTTGCTCAGCCCCTCTTATAGCGTTGCTAGTTGCAGGTGAAGTTGAAGATTTCTCCATGGTGGATAGGATTTTGGTTGGGATATCACAATATCTCTTACATTATTAATGCATCTATATATTTGGTAAAGGGTGGAAAGCTTGGCCTTTTGCCTAGTGTTTTGTTCCACTCTTGCCGCCCTAGTTTCCGTCATACCGGTGTTATGTTCCCGGATTTTGCGTTCCTTACGCGGTCGGGTGATTTATGGGACCCCCTTGACAGTTCGCTTTGAATAAAACTCCTCCAGCAAGGCCCAACATTGGTTTTACCATTTGCCTCACCACCACCTATATTTCCCTTGGGAGTAATTAACCCAAGGGTCATCTTTATTTTAGCCCCCCCGGGCCAGTGCTTGTCTAAGTGTTGGTCCGAACTAGAGCCCTTTGCAGCGCCCCCTCAGGGAAACTTGAGGTCTGGTTTTAGTTGTACGGATTGCTCATCCGGTGTTGCCCTAAGAACGAGATATGTGCAGCTCCTATCGGGATTGTCGGCGCATCGGGCGGTCTTGCTGGTCTTGTTTTACCATTGTCGAAATGTCTTGTAAACCGGGATTCTGAGTTTGATCGGGTCTTCCTGGGAGAAGGTCTATTCCTTCGTTGATCGCGAGAGATTGTCATGGGCTAAGTTGCGACACCCCTGCAGGGTATAAACTTTCGAAAGCCGTGCCTGCGGTTATAGGCAGATGGGAATTTGTTAATGTCCGGTTGTAGATAACTTGACACCAGATCCGAATTAAAACGCATCAACCGCGTGTGTAGCCGTGATGGTCTCTTCTTGGCGGAGTCCGGGAAGTGAACACGGTCTTTGGGTTATGTTTGACGTAAGTAGGAGTTCAGGATCACTTCTTGATCATTACTAGTTGACGACCGTTCCTTTGCTTCTCTCCTCGCTCTTATTTGCGTATGTTAGCCACCATATATGCTTAGTCGCTGCTGCAACCTCACCACTTTACCCCTTCCTTTCCCATTAAGCTTTGCTAGTCTTGATACCCATGGTAATGGGATTGTTGAGTCCTCGTGGCTCACAGATTACTACAACAACAGTTGCAGGTACAGGTTATGCGATGATCATGACGCGAGAGCGATGCTTGCTTGCGTTGAGTTCTTCTTCCGCTTCTTCGATCAGGGGATAGGTTCCAGGTCGGCAGCCTGGGCTAGCAGGGTGGATGTCATTTGAGTTTATGTTTGTGTTTCATCCGTAGTCGGAGGATGCTCTGATGTATTGTGATGTTGTATTCGTGTGGCATTGTATGCCTTATGTATGTATCCCCATCTATTATGTAATGTTGATGTAATGATATCCACCTTACAAAAGCGTTTCAATATGCGGGTCTATCCTTGGTGGGACCTTCGAGTTCCTTTTGGATAGGGTCGCATATTGGGCGTGACAGCCGGAGAATTACAGGTTCGAAGAAATTACATTCCAACTGGCCCCGTTCAGCAGCGGATACCACGCCCTCTTGGGGCGGGACGCATTCGCGAGCTTTCAGGCTATACCCCATTACGGGTACATGAAGCTTAAAATGCCCGGGCCCAATGGAATCATCACTCTAGCTAGCGATCCGAACGTCACACTCCGCGCCGAAAATAAAACTGTCGCCCTCGCACTGGAGGCATTGTTAGAAGCCCTCGCGGCCGAAGAACTGACAACACTGCGAGCAACAGTAGACAGAGACGACGTGATACTCGACAAGCAACCTAAATCCACCTCCTTCAAACCCGCAGATGAGATAGTCAAATTCCAGGTCGACCAAATGGACCCTTCGAAGATAGCTTCCATCGGGACACAGCTGAACCTCACAATAAACGCCGCACTGCGAGACTTCCTGCGTGAAAATTGGGACATTTTTACCTGGCATCCCTCAGACATGCCGGGCATCCCACGCAGGCTGGCCGAACACAACCTCAACATACTAAACGGATACAAGCCAGTCAAGCAGACTCTTAGATGCTTCTTAGAGCCTAAGCGGCAAGCCATGGGGGAAGAGCTAGCCAAGCTACTCGAGGCCGGATTCATCAGACATCAAACATCCGGATTGGCTAGCAAACTTAGTAATGGTACCAAAAAAGGACAAATCCTGGCGCTTGTGTGTCGATTTCAAAGACCTAAATAAAGCTTGCCCTAAGGATCCCTTCCCCCTCCCACGCATTGATCAAATAATCGATGCCACAGCAGGACACGACTCATTGTGTTTCCTCGATGCATACTCCGGATACCATCAAATAAAGATGGCGGAGTCTGGCCAGGCTGCAACAGCCTTCATCACTCCGTACGGCCCCTTCCGTTTCAACACCATGCCCTTCGGGCTCAGAAACGTCAGTGCAACCTATCAACGCATGATTCATACATGCCTGGAAAAACAAATCGGCAAGACAGTAGAGGCCTACGTAGACGATGTGGTCGTCAAAACAAGACACGTAGAAACCTTAATAGACGACTTGAGGCTTACGTTCGATAATCTACGAACATACGACATCAAGCTCAACCCGGAGAAGTGTGTCTTTGGAGTACCCTCAGGAAAATTGCTCGGCTTCATCGTTTCCAATAGAGGAATTGAAGCCAATCCGGCAAAAATCCGAGCTCTGTCACAGTTGGCTATCCCAACAGACCTCAAGCAGATCCATAAACTAACTGTATGTGTGGCTACCTTAAGCCGCATTATCTCCCGCTTAGGAGAAAAGGCACTACCCCTGTATCGCCTTCTTAGACGCACCGAACACTTCGAGTGGACGGATGCAACCATGGCCAGGCTGGAAGAAATCAAGGCACTCTTGGCCACCAACCCAGTCCTGACCGCGCCAAACATTGGCGAACCCATGCTATTATACATAGCTGCAACAAACCAAGTTGTGAGCGCAGTGCTCGTCGTCGAACGAGAGGCAGACGGACACAAGTTCCCGCTCCAAAAGCTGGTATATTACGTGTCCATGGTCCTCACTCCATGTAAATCTCGGTACCCGCACTATCAAAAGATAGCGTATGCGGCCTTCATGGCATCCCGAAAGCTACGACACTACTTTCAAGAGTGTTCGATCACGGTGGCCTCCGAAGTACCACTCAATGACATGATAAATAACCACGACGCAACAGGCTGAATTGCTAAATGGGCTATTGAGCTCCTTCCGTTCGACATAACATACAAGCCACGGCGGGCCATGAAGTCGCAAGTACTGGCTGACTTCGTGGCGGGATGGACAAAGGCTGAACTCCCTAAAGAGTATGGCGCGTACTCAAATTGGATCATGCATTTCGATGGATCCAAAATGCTGGCCGGATTGGGAGCAGGTGTCGTCCTGACCTCCCCACTGGGGATACGGTGCAGTACGTCCTCCAAATATTATACACAGACTCTAACAATGCAGCCGAATATGAGGCTCTATTACATGGTCTTCGGTTGGCAGTCTCCATGGGCATTCAACGGCTCGAAGTACGCGGGGACTCGAACCTCGCAATATCTTAGGTAAATGGAGACTTTGACGCCAAGGATCCAAAAATGGCGGCTTATCGCAATGACGTCCTCAAAATGTCAGCTCGGTTCGAGGGGCTCGAATTCCACCATGTGGTCAGAGAAAATAACCAAGCGGCCGATATCCTCGCCCGCATCGGTGCTAGACGCGACCCCGTCCCACCTAATATCTTCTTAGAAAGGCTGTTCAAGCCGTCCGTGGCATGGGAAGGGGAGTCCGGCACTATTAGTCTAGCTCCGAACACAACCCCAGATTCTGAACCTTCAGACGTAGGAGGCTCTGCCACCGAAATAACATCTTCGGCCCACAAAATAATGGTTGTCATCGCCCCGTGGACCGAGCCCTTCTTGGCCTACCTTACTAGGCAAGAGCTCCCCGAGGACCAAAATGAGGCGCGTTGTATTGTGCAACGCTCTGAAGCCTACAAAGTCCATGAAGGAGAACTCTACAAGAAGAGCCCCACCGGAGTGCTCCAACGATGCATCTCCGAAGAGGAAGGGCGGCAACTCTTAGCCGAAATCCATTCCGGACTAGGCGGGCACCATGCGGCAGCCTGAGCTCTCGTGAGCAAGGCCTTTCGGACATGATTTTACTGGCCGACAGCCTGGGCGGACGCACAGGACCTTGTCCAACATTGCGTTGGTTGTCAACTATTTGCCAATCAGAGCCATATGCCCCCTACCGCTCTCCAAACGATCCCCATAACTTGGTCCTTCACGGTCTGGGGGCTGGATATGGTGGGACCCCTTAAGGGGG
The DNA here is from genome assembly GCF_018294505.1 of Triticum aestivum. Classification (NCBI taxonomy): domain Eukaryota; kingdom Viridiplantae; phylum Streptophyta; class Magnoliopsida; order Poales; family Poaceae; genus Triticum; species Triticum aestivum. The sequence continues at coordinate 423,937,237 of NC_057795.1, read as the reverse complement.
GAAGCCATAAGAAAAAATACTTATTGGTCATGGTGGACAAGTTCACCAAATGGATAGAAGCCAAAGCAGTTAAAGTGGCCGAATCTGGACCAGTGATAGACTTCATATCGGAGGTTGTACACCACTATGGTGTCCCCCACAGTATCATCACTAACAATGACTCCAATTTTACAGCCAAAGAGATAAAAGCCTGGTGCGGCAAATTGGGCATTAAGCTCGACTACGCCTCTGTCTATCACCCCCAAACAAACGGTCAAGTTGAACATGCAAATGGTCTTATCATGAGCGGCATCAAACCCAGACTAGTGCGATCCTTGAAGGAATCAGACACGCATTAGGTCGAGGAACTCGACTCTGTACTCTAGGGACTGCGGACCACACCGAATCGCACCATCGGATACACACCATTTTTATGTTATACGGCGCAGAAGCAGTACTGCCCTGCGACATAATTTATGACTCACCTCGCGTGCGCATGTATGAAGAGAAGGAGGCCGAGTTAAACCGGTAGGACAAGTTAGATGCTTTGGAGGAGGAGCGTGATGTCGCTAAAGCCCGTTCCGCATTCTACCAGCAACAGGACCGAAGGTATCAAAGCAGAGAAGTACGGGCCAAAACCTATAACATTGGCGAACTCGTTCTACGCCTACCTAAGAAGAAGAAGGACAAACTCAAACCAAAGTGGGAGGGTCCCTTCATCATTGATAAAGTTCTCACCGGAGGATCGTACCGTCTGCGCAACGCATCTGATAACAGACTCGAGCCGAACCCATGGAACGCGGCCAAACTCCAGAGATTCTACGCCTAGCGCCGAACCCAGTGTTCGTCTCCTTCACTCCGCTTCTTCAATTATGTTCCCTTTCCTCCTTTCTTTCCCCTTTTCTTTTTCTTTCTTTTCCTTTTTTTACAGCCTTAAAACTGTACGGATGCCCTGAGCATTCCGGCCGCACTATGCATGCACACTATACCTGGGGGCTTCCTATTCGGAAGCTAAATATAACCACTTTTAATGGCTTCTTGCCAGCCACATATGCATTTTTTTCCATATGTGCCTTTTATTCACCATTATATGCATCGATATGACTTAAGTTTTGGCCATGCTGGGTTGCCTGGCTCTTGTATTTATGCCCTACGTTCCCGTTAATTCGGCTAGGGCATAAGGGGAGCACCTCTGTGATTGTTACTGCCCGGTTGAGCTGGATGTGTACCTCAGACTGGGTGAAGCCGAAAGCTAGCGTTCTTAAGGGAATATTCGGTCGGTGAATAAAAGATGTCCTCATTCATAACAACGAAAAAACATAGATGTTTTGTTTCCCACGCTTCTGTTCGCAGATCGGACATGCACATCGATGCATGCGTACCTAGAGAAAGGAACCCCTAACGGAACTATTCTCTCTGGAAGATGTTTCTTACTATCCATGTAATATAACATAACTAGTTGGGTACTTGTCTGTTCAAGCACTTATGACCCCTATGCCTGGTTTTCACGCATACCCCGGTTTTTCATAACTGTGCGGGTATTCGAACACACCCCGGACTGTCGGATCCAGGGCCTGAAGCGAAAAGGTGCGCCATTACAAATGATTTTCAATCCGGCTAGGGAGTAGATGAGCCCGTTCAAATTACAAAATCATATCGACTGGCCGTACTCTTCCTCTATACCATCCAATAGGCTGTCTAACTTATAATCCTGCTGGGAATACTTTGCACCTAACGCTACTTGATCATACACCAAACTAACGGGTATCTCTTGTCCATCTAGCCCAGCCGGTCCAACTTCGACCATATGGTTAGGGCCAGCTTTGACGTATCGCGTCTTCACCATGGCCCAAGCTTCTCTCGCACCTTGCTGGCAAGCTGACACCTTCCATAATCGGAAGCGCCACCGTGCTCCTTTGAGCATCTCTACAAGTTCGCTCATACCTCCTGGCAGGGAAGCGGGTGGCCACAAAGCCTGGGAAATACCCTACATCACCTGCCGAGCTCGCTCGTGCAGTTGTGAAAGCTCCTGCAGCATATCACCTGCGGAACCAGGCATCTCCTCTCCAGGGCGTCCCGTCAACATACCTGCAGACATAACTCTGTCAACACGCCTCCTCGCCGAACTATACCACAGTTGTTCAAGCACTTACTATAAATGCCGCGTCGAAGCCTCCAGTTCTCCTTCACGGAGTCTACGAGCTGAGCTCGAACATCTTTCAATTCGACGCTCAGCTGGAGATTAGCATCTTGCAGCTTATTCCTCTCCTGAATAGACTGCGTCAGCACGTGTTCGCCCGCCTTTAGCTGACTTCGCAGATGCAGCTCATCATCCCCTACAGTCTCTGGATTTCCTCCGGGATTGTCTGCCGAATACTTCGTCAGATTTATAAACCATGCCGAACACGCAAACTGGTAGAAGGAAATTATTACCAGATGTAAGTGCATCTAGTGCCCCTTAGTGATTTTGGTGTATTGAAGACTTATAGGCTAAGGGACTAATGTGTTTATGAGTGTACATAGGTCTATAAGTCCATGAGGAGTTTGATATTTACAGAGAAAGTCGACCCCTAAAAATGAATATCTTCGACTGAAGATTTTGGTATTCCTGAAGACTTTCATGAAGACTTTGAAAGTGAAGAAATTGGTGTGTCCGTGAAGACTTGATATTCATGCGAGGAATATGAAGCTTGAAGACTTTCGTTTTCATAGTTTTGTTTTTCTCTTTCTTGAGTCATAGGAAACACTGTACTGTTAAAGGGGGTCGAGGAAATAGTAAGGAAAAATTTCCATGTGATGCTCAACTCAAAATCCTACACCTACCAATCCCTTCGAGTGAAGCCTTTGGAAATCTCATACAGTTCAGTCAATTTCTTCAGTGACAGAGACGAAGTTCTTCTGGTCGCTGAGAAATTTGTTCTGACTGAGGAGTTAGGAATTCGCCAGTGGGATTGCCTACACAGTGAGGAACATGATAGCCCTGAGGAATTTGAGAGTCAAATTCCCGACCGTTGCTGTGCTGTGCGCCAGCTATTCCAAAATATCTTATCCACCTAACGGTCATATCATTGAAGGGCATTTATGTCTTATCATGTTGGGCTACTCCTTAGGCTATAAATAGCCGCCCCCTACAACCACTAGCTGGTTGTCTGCTCTAGGAGAAACTAACACTTGTCATTTGAGAGCATCCCACCCTCCGAGGACTTTGAGCGAAAATCATCGAGTGAGGAAAAACACAAACCCAAACACCTACAAACCCAAAGTGATTGAGCATCACTGAAGATATTGATCCTGCGTGGATCCGACGCTTGTTACCTTTGAAGACTGTGCTTCTTCCAGACGGTTAGGCGTCATGGTCTAGAGCATCCAAGAGGAATTGTGGATCGTCGAGTGACCGAGTCTGTGAAGGTTTGGAAGTCGCCTGAGGACTTACCACGAGTTATTGGACGAGGTCTGTGTGACCTTAGTTCAAGGAGAATACGGTGAGGACTTGGTGTCCTGAGCTGCGTGCTCAGCGACTGGGTGTCCGGTACTATGTGTCCTCGAGTTTAAATACTCAGCCGCTCCAACCAGACGTACAACTGAGACAGCAGTTGGAACTGGTCTACCAAATTATTGTCTTCACCAACCTTACTGGTTCTATTTCCTCAACTCTTTCATTTCCTCATTACTGTGTTGAATGATTGTTCATATCTGTGTTTGAAGACTTTGACTGAAGACTTTCTCAATTTCCTCAGTTCAATTTCTTCAGTCTGTTTGTCTTCATCTTGTGTTATCCTGTGTTTACACTTTCTGTACTCTGTGTGTAGCTTCATTTCATCATGATGACCATGCCTGTATTCTGTTAAGCTTACTTCTGAGTACTTATTCCGCTGCAAGTAGTTCTTCGCTTAGGAATTTCCTCACCGGCAAATTCCTCAGTGAAGAATTCATAAAAATCACCTATTCACCCCCTCTAGTCGATATAACGAAGTTTCAATTGGTATCAGAGCAAGGTACTCCCTTGTTCTGTGTGATTTTGGTTTAACCACCTGGAGTTCTAGTTATGTCGACCGCAGGTATGATCAAGGTCTCTGCTGGGTGTCCTACCTTCGATGGCACAGACTACCCCTACTAGAAGAATAAGATGCGAATGCATCTTGAAGCAATTGACAACGATCTCTGGTACGTTGTGGAAAATGGTGTTCCCTCAGTCACACCTTCCCTGAATGCTGCTGATGTGAAGAGATTCAAGCAACTTGATTCTCAAGTGAAGAATATCATATGTGGTCATTTGAGTAAAGGGCAGTATGGTAGAGTGAGTGCTTTGGAAACTGCTAAGCTTATCTGGGATAGGCTCTCCAAAGTAAACGAAGTAGTCTCAACTCAAGGTGACTCTCATGTTGACGTTCTTCGTAATCTCTTCAAACGCTTCAAAAGGCTTGACAATGAAAATGTTCAGCAAACCTTCGATCGCCTCACTGATATCTCAAATGAGCTTCAAGCGCTCAGTTCCACTGACATCACCGACCATGAGGTGGTGAAGAAATTGCTGAGATCACTCGATTCTTCATTTGACACTCTAGCACTGATGATTCAAGAGCGTGCTGATTACAAGTCACTAGATCCCGCTGATATCCTTGAGAGGCTAAATACTCATGAGTTCGAGCTTGCTGAAAAGAGAGATCTCTATGGTTCAAGCTATGGCAAAACACGTGCCCTGAAGGCCAAGGCCGTGTCTGAATCTGAATGTGAAGATTTTAGTAGTAGCCTTGGTGATCCTGAAGAATTGAGCCAGGAGCTGGCACTGCTCGTGAAGAAGTTCCAGAAGTTCTCAAGACGTGGTCGCTTTGGAAAATCCTCAAGGAGCAGTGATTCCTCATCAAGTGACTATAAGAGAAGACTATGCCACAAATGCAAGAAACCTGGTCACTATATTCAAGATTGTCCTCAGTGGGAAAAGGAATTAAAGAAGAAGAAATACAAGGATTACAGTTCTGATGATGCTAAGAATAAGAAGAAATCGTCAAAATCTTCATCATCAAAATCCTCGAAGTCTTCATCTCACAAGAAGAGCAGCTCCAAGAAGGCTCGGGCATTCATTGGCAAGGAAATGGACTCTGAAGCTGAATCTGAGGAACACGAGGAAGAGGAGGCATCTGAGGAGTCCGAGTCTGGTGTGGCGAGTCTGGCTCTCGCTACTGCATTCTTCAGCAAGTCCATCTTCAACTATGAAGAAATTGACCCCACCAACAAGGCTGACGAAGATAATGATGACTACGCTCCCACCTATTGCTTCATGGCAAAGGGTGCCGAGGTAACAAAATACCCCTCCTCTGAATCTAGTGAGGATGAATCTGATGAAAATCTTAAGCCTAGCTACTCTAAACTTGCTAAGATTGCTGTGAAACAACAAAAGGCTATTGAAAAACTTCAAAACATGCTAGACAAAAGTGATGATATGTTGGGTGATGAAATGGACCGCACTAAAGACTTAACTGAAAATCTTCAGAGACTTCAGTCTAAGTTTGACAACCTTCAAAGTCATCATAAAACTCTCTTATCTGATCACGAGAAGCTTTCTTATGAATTTCTTCAAAGAAAGCAAGATCTTGAGAAGCTAAGAGTGAGTTATGAAGATATTCAGAAGGAGTGTGATTCATTACTTTCTCAACAAAACAGCGCTACTCAGGAAGAATTTGTTCCTCCATGCTTAAAGTGCATTGAACGTGAATCTGCTAATTCTTCACCTGAATGTTCAAATGCTTCAAATTTTACAAATTCTTCACCTGCCTCTGCTATCACTAATTCCTCATCTGAGGACATTGCTAGTGTCACTGACGATGCAGGGCTGAAGGAATTGTATATGACAGGCATGTACAAAAGCCTCAAAGGGCATCAGATTCTTTGTGATGTGCTCAAAAAGCAGATACTCGACAGAAACCCTAGGAAAGAGGGTATTTCCTTTGAGAGGAAACTCAATGCTGATGGAACAGATTGGAAGCCTGAGCAGTACCCCAAAACCTCATGGGTTGCTGCAAAGGGACCTCCAGTTGATCCATCTAACTTATCTGGCTTTACATGTGAATCTCCTCATTCTTCTGATGAGTCATTTGACTCCAACTATAAACTATTCAAAAATCAGAATGGTGAAGTATTTGCTAGATATGTTGGCACTAACTGTAGGAACGGTTCCCCTATGAAGAAAATCTGGGTCCCCAAAAGTTATGTTGAAAGTTTTCAGATGAATGTCCTCATGACACCACCTGTGAAGAACAGGAACCCCAGATCAAACTCTTCATATGGACCAAATTCTTCATATGGATCCAAGTCCTCATACGGACCAAATTCCTCACGTGGATCAAATTCCTCAAATGGATCAAAGTCCTCATATGAACATCATCATGCTAACCCTTCTGTTTCGCAGGGTAGAGCTAAGGGCTATGAATATGCGCATTATTCTTCAAATCATTATGTTCATAAGTCCTCGAAGAATTTCTCTGCTTATTCACATGCTTACCCTAAACCCTCTTATGTGAAACAAAGTGGACTAGCTTCTATGCCACCTTTCTCATATGGTGCTCGCAGAGTGATGAATTCTTTGCCACCCCTTCAAATGTGGGTGGTGAAGAAAAAGAACTAATTTCTTTCGCAGGGTCAGGTCTCCAGACGTGCTTTAACGCCTGAAGAATTTGCTGGGGGCCTGACAAAAATGCCTGAAAGGACGCAGGCGAATCATGATGAAATGAACTTTCATTTCACACGTCCTCACACTGCTTATCTATGCTATTGCTTCATGAAATTGAACTGATGAATTTGACGTTATATTCTTCACCGATGAAGTATATGAGTTCGTAAGATGCACTAATTCATTTGCAGGATGATTAGCCCAAAGCAAATGAGTGGGTCCTCGATAGTGGATGTACAAATCACATGACGGGTGACAAGAATCTATTGATAGATGCTCCTTTATCACCGTCACATCTGAAGCATATCATCTTCGCTGACAAAGGCAAAAGTCAGGTATTGGGTCTAGGTAAGGTTGCGATCTCAAAGGATCGACACATGGACAAAGTCATGCTTGTCGAGTCCTTAGGATATAACCTCATGTCTGTCTCAATGCTTTGTGATCTCGATATGGTTGTTGTCTTTGGAAGATATCATTGTGTTGTGATCATGGAAGCTGACCATTCCAAAGTCTTCGAAGGCTTTAGGAGAGGAGATCTGTATATTGTTGATTTCTCTATAGGACCACAACCAGTCGTGTGCTTACTGGCAAAAGCTTCAGAAGGCTGGCTATGGCATCGACGACTTGGTCACACAGGCATGAGGAATTTGCACACGCTTGCGAAGAAGAAGCATGTCATTGGCATTGAGAATGTCAAATTCCTCAAAGATCACTTGTGTGGAGCCTATGAAGCTGAAAAAATGACCAAGGCCAAGCATCCAGCGAAGACTATCATGACCACTACTCGTCCATTCCAATTGCTTCACATGGATCTCTTTGGTCCTAATCATTATTCTGCTGTTTCAAATGATGCATCTCTATATGGCTTTGTTATTGTTGATGACTATTCTCATTACACATGGGTACACTTTGTCACTTACAAACATGAAGTGCAGGAAATCTTCAAACGATTTTCCTCGAGGGCTTCAACCAACTTTGGTGTGAAGATCAAGCACATCAGAACTGACAATGGGACTGAGTTCAAGAATTCCGGTCTTGATGGCTATCTTGATGAACTTGGTATTACTCATGAGTTATCTGCTCCTTATACTCCTCAGTAGAATGGCGTCGTGGAGCGCAAGAACAGAACCCTCGCTGAAATGGCTTGCACTATGCTTGATGAATACAAGATGCCTCGTCGTTTCTGGATTGAGGCAATTGATACCGCGTGCCACGTCATCAATCGGGTATATCTTCACAAATTCTTCAAGAAGACTGCCTATGAACTCCTCACTGACAAGAAACCCAATGTGAGTTATTTCAAAGTCTTCGGTGCTAAATGTTGGATTAGAGATCCTCATCACAATGCTAAATTTGCACCGAAAGCACATGAAGGTTTTATGCTTGGTTACGGAAAGGACTCGCACACCTACAGAGTCTTCAACAACGCTCTTCACAAGGTTGTTGAAACTGTAGATGTGTGGTTCGATGAAATTAATGGCTTGCAAAGAGAGCACCTACCTTCTGTGATAGATGAACCAGCACCTGAGGATTCTATCAAGTTCAAGGCTACTAAGGATGTCATTCCTACCGAAGAATCTACTGAAGAATTCATTCCAGAACGCGAAGATCATCGAGCTAATGCACCTGAAGACAATGCTGAAGAAAATGGTGCTGAAGAAAATGCTGATCAAGTTCCTCGATGACAATCAACTCATCCTCGCGTTGCAAAAGAAGTGCAAGTTGAAAAGATCATCGATGACATTAGCACCAGGTCCTCTCACCCACTCAAAAGCTTCACATTTATCTAACTTTTGTGGGCACTATGCTTTTTTCTCCATCACAGAGCCCACTAAGGTAGATGAAGCATTTATGGAGCCTGAGTGGATTCAGGCCATGCAAGAAGAATTACATCAGTTCGAGCTCAACAATGTTTGGGAACTGGTCAAACGTCTAGATCCTCGCAAGCATAATATCATTGGCACAAAGTGGATCTACCGCAACAAGCAAGATGAAAATGGCCTTGTGGTGAGGAATAAGGCACGACTTGTAGCTCAAGGCTACACACAGGTTGAAGGAATTGATTTCGATGAAACTTTTGCACCTGTTGCTAGACTTGAGGCTATTCGCATATCACTTGCTTATGCTAACCATCATAATAACACTTTATATCAAATGGATGTGAAAAGTGCATTCTTCAATGGTAAGCTTGAGGAAGAAGTATATGTTGCTCAACCCCCAGGTTTTGAAGATCCAAAGAATCCTGACAAAGTCTTCAGACTCAACAAGGCCCTCTATGGCCTCAAGCAGGTCCCTCGGGCATGATATGATACTTTGAAGGAATTCTTCGTGAAGAATGGCTTCACACCCGGTTCACTCGACCCTACTCTCTTTACTAAATCTTATGATGGTGAACTGTTTGTGTGCAAAATATACGTTGATGATATTATCTTTGGCTGTACTGACCAATGTTATAGTGATGAATTTTCCTATATGATGAGTGAAGAATATCAAATGTCTATGATGGGAGAGTTCAAATTCTTCTCAGGTCTTCAAATTCGTCAACGGCACAATGGCATATTCATATCTCAGGAGAAATACCTCAAGGATGTTCTGAGGAAATTCGGCATGCAAGATTGCAAAGGCGTCAAAATTCCTATGCCCACAAATGGCCATCTATGCACTGATGAAAATGGTATTGACTTCGATCACAAGGTATAACGCTCCATGATTGGTTCTTTATTGTACTTATGTGCATCTAGGCCAGATATAATGCTTAGTGTTTGCATGTGTGCCCGATTTCAAGCTACACTGAAGGAATCACACCATAAGGCTGTGAAGCATATTCTTCGATATCTAGCTCACACACCAACACTAGGATTACGGTACCCCAAGGGCTCTACTTTTGATCTCATTGGATATTCTGACTCTGAGTATGCTGGTGGTCGTGTGGACTGCAAGTCAACATCTGGTACTTGTCATTTCCTCGGACGATCCTTGGTCTGTTGGTCCTCGAAGAAACAGAACTGCGTATCACTGTCTACTGCAGAAACTGAGTACATTACTGCTGGTTCTTGCTGTGCTCAACTTCTATGGATGAAGCAAACCCTCAAGGACTATGGCGTCAACGTGAAGAATGTGCCTCTCCTCTGTGACAATGAGAGTGCCATCAAGATTGCTCACAACCCAGTTCAGCACTCGAAGACAAAGCACATTCAGATTCGTCATCATTTTCTTCATGATCATGTGTTGAAGGGCGACATCTCCATCGAGCACGTGAAGACTGAAGAACAGCTAGCCGATATCTTCACAAAGCCCTTGGATGAGAAGAGATTTAGCAAGTTGCGGTGTGAGCTAAATATCTTAGAGTCTTCGAATGTTCTTTGAAAGGGACACTCATCCTAACACTTATGCAAAATTGATGACTTAGATGTGCTACATATGAAGAAACGTTTTTCTTCAATCAATGAAGAATAACACTCTAAGTGTGAAGAAATTAATGAAGAATTTGATTCTCAGAACCCTACGACAATTGTACGCGGTGTCTGAAATCATCATTCTTATACTGTGGGTCACGCCACCACCAAAGTTGAAAATTTCATTTTTGAAATTCCTCAGTTTCAAAATTCTTCAGTTTTTCAAATTCTTCAACTTTGCAAAATCTTCACTGTTTCCATCGTTTTTCTTCATTGGCTATATATATATGAGTTTATGTCCTATACATCATTCACTTATGGCTATTTCTTCAAGTTGCATTTTCTGCTAAGTGAATGTGATCGGACCCTTCCCTCTCTATGCTATACTCAACCCAGTCTATTCACAAATTCTTCATGTGCGTTCTATTTGAAACTCGTTCAAAATCTTCACTGTGTCCTTGTCAGCTGAAGAAATTATGAACGAAACTTAAAAACTTATCTTATCCAAATTTTCGGTTTTGCTGCTCAAACCGTCCTGTATCCCACGATAGACTTATCTATTCACCCACGATCTAACACGATCTCCACTTTTCAGTACGTGGGTGACACATGTCAAGCGAATGAGAAGGTTCAGGGGCACGTTCGTCCTAAATCTTCGGGCAAACAGTTTTCACTGCGACTATAAATACCCCCTCACCCCTTCCTAACTTCCTTTACTCCGCTCGACCGCTCTCTTTCTCACTAGAGCTTCTCAAACCCTAGCGCCGCTGCTACTCCATCGTCGCCGGTGAGGAAGAGCTTCACTGCCTCGACCTCGTCCACTTCACTGCCACGATCTCCACTTCGCTGCCTCGTCGCCGTCATACTCGCGCCGGCCGCGGAAATCTTCACTCCGCCGCCGCCATAGCTGTCTTCCTCCGCCGAGTTAGGGCGTGGAAGATCTGAACTGACTAGCTTCAAATCTACACTTCTCAGTTTGTCGTGTTCTTCATCAAGGGTAATTAAAAGTTACTTTTACTGCCCTCTTTGATTCAAATTTTCTCTACAAAATCTTCAAAGGTGTTTTATTCTTCAAATCCTCACACACAAACCACCTCACTAGTCATCTGTTCTTGATTCGTTTCTCTAAGCATCATTTTTCTTCAAGATTCCTCAATTGTGTGGATCCTCGATCTATACAACTCTGGAACCTAAGACAAAGAACGCTTAGTGAAATTCTTCAAGGCTCATCTGGTCAAATTCCTCAAACTTGTTACCTTCTGAGAACGCATATGACCACTCCAAATTCCTCGCAACTATACTCTGTTCACAGGTACTCATGTCCGCTGCTGAATCACTAGGTTCTCATCAAGTTAACTCATTTGCAGCGTTCCTCGAAGAAAAATTGCATACTTCTTCAGATAATTCGATTGTTCAAATTCCTCAACTGAAGAATATGGCAGACGGTAAGAAGATACAGAAAGGAGGAAAGAGGCCTGAGGTCATGACTGCATTTGAAATACCTGAGGACATCTATGCTGACTATTGCACACCTGATGAGGCTAAGTTCGGAAAGGAGAACAAAAATCAGCGCAAGGTGCGCATACAGAGGATTGAAAGGAGATGGGCAAGAGAATGGATGGAGTACAGATATGTAACTCCAAAGTATATGAAGAAATTCACACTCAATCCTCCATGCCCAAGAGCTCCATTGGCACCTGGCCAAGAAGCTGACCCCACCAGCATCAAGCATGGTGAGGATTTTCCTGAAGAATGGGCCAAACGCCAAGCCAAGTTGACAAGACAAGCCAAAGAAGCAGTGAGGAAATTCAATGAAGACTCTGCTACTGTTGCTGCCACTGAGGCGTCTGTCAGGCCTAGAAAATCAATGGCAAAGAAGCCCGCTCACAAGCCAAGTGCTTCACCAACTGTGCCCTCACAGCCAAGTTCCTCAGCAATGCCCTCATGGCCAGAATCTTCAAAGCCCTCACAACCAGTTCCTCATGCTGCTCCTGCTCCTCCAAAGTCCTCAGCTCCTTCCCCAAAGTCCTGAGCTGCTCCGGCAAAGTCCTCAACACCTGTACATCTGGCCACGTGCCAAAGGACTGCAGGCATCTCTATTGCCTCTGGTGTCTCAGCGAGTTCCTCAGCTGCACCAAACTCTTCATCAGGCCCCACTCTGCTGAAGACAAAGGCAACAGCTGGTCAAGGTCCTCGGCCAAGTCTGAAGAAGAAACAGGTTGCCTTCCAAGTAACATCTGACGATGAAGCTGATGATGATGAACTTGCAGAAATCATCAGAGACAGACAAGAAAGGGCCGCTAGAGCCAAAGGCACAAATTTTCCACTGCTTTTGGATCCAAGGGCGATCCTCGATTACATTGATCTCTGGCACAAGGACCCAAACACTCCTATGCCTGATTTTCATTTGACTCCTGGCCAAAGTCACATGTTGACCCATTTCATCACTGAAGAGAAATGGAAATTTGAGAAGGCTAGGCAAATCAAGAAGGCTCAATTCAGGAAAGAGAAGTTCCTGAGGAAAAACGTTGTCAAAATGACAACTGATGAACTCCTCAAGATCGAGTCTGAAATCAAAGCCCTCAGCGATGATTTCAATGCTTATTATGCTGATTGGCAAGCAGCCAAAGTCAGGTTCGTTAAACTGACTGAGAAGTTCACCAATGTTGCAGCCCCATCGCAACAAGAAATTCCTCAAGCTGAAGCTTCTACTCAGCAAACTGAAGAACATGCCAGCACCGCTGATGACTTTCAGGATGCTGATGAAAATGCTAGTTCCAGGGCTGATGACTCCATTCCAGCCGCTAAAGAAATTGCCAGGGCATCCACTAGTGGTGCGCCTGAAGAAAATGAATAAGTCAGGGCAACTGCAACAGTTGCTCCTATGGAAATTCAAACAGATTCCTCAGCTCCTCATGCGCCTACACCAACTCCTACCCTTCCATCTGCATCAGATGTGAGGAAGACCAAGGCTGCAAAGCGAGCTGCAGTGAAGAAAAGGAAAGCATCAGCTGCTTCAGATTCTTCAGCTCCGAAGAAAATGAAGCCTATGACCAGCTCACTTGAAAATCCAATTGATGCTATTCCGATTTCCACCATGCCATCAAAGGACCTTGTTCCTTTTGGTGAAGAATATGTTATCCCTAGCGGATCTGACGAAGAAAATCATTCTGTTGCTTCGTTAGAGCAGATTGATGAAGACATTGAAGTGGATGCGATCCCTTCAACGCCTGTTGCTTCCTCGCCAATGCCTCAGTTCATAGCAGAAGAGGCTGGTGTTGAAGAAATTGAAGATCAAGATGTGGATATTGGATGCACTACGCCTGTGATGAATGATGACTTTTGGGAAAGTCAGCATCCCAATTCTCCACTCTTCATCCCAATACAACAAATACCTCGGTCCCCTGCACCAACCGTTCAGATGGGCTCTGAAGAAATTCATCCCACCTCGTCTGTGCATGAAGAAATTCCAGCCACTAGTGCTGAAGAAACTGCTGCTGCTGATCCTTTGAACACGCAGACTACCACTGAAGAGGAACCAGAAATTCCTCAGCCTGAAGAACCGGAGATTGCGATTCCTGAGGTTGTGATGCAACTCACTGACACTCCTGTGCCCAAGCCAAAGGATCCGTTCTCAAAGAAGCAAAAGTTCAAGGCTGAAGATTTCTTCAGCGAGCATGTGTTCTTCACAGATTACAACCCCTATGATTATGCTCGCATAAGGAAGAGGCGTTTCTGGACTGCTAGTCAAGCCAATTTCTATTCCTCAGTGCTATTCAACAAAGACAAAGTCTTCGATCATGCACACATTCCTCATGTGGACATGGAATCTCTGCCGGGCTTCGAGCCAGTCCTCAGTGTTCTTCATGATGCTGGATTGCTGAATTTCTGCACTGACATCTGTGATTGGAATAAAGAACTCATTCTTCAATTCTATGCAACGCTGCACATCACAGGAAATTCTGAAGATGTGAATTCATGGGTGCTGGACTAGATGTTTGAAAATACTCACTACAAGGCACCAGCTACTGAATTGCTTTGTCCCTTACCACTCAGTTCTCCCATTGAAGGTGCTCGTTGCATCTACAACGAACCTGAGCTTACAAATCATTACATGCAAGTGCTGATGAAGCCCTTGGAGCCAGGGCAGGCCCCTTGAACCAAATTCCTCGTCAAGGAATTATTGTATGTGCCTCGGACTGTCTATCACATTCTGACAAAGACAATGAGTCCTATTAAAGGCCACGACTCAAATGATGAAGAAGTCGTTGGCATCATGAATAATATGCTTTTCAATATCATTCATGGCGTTCCCGTCAACTTCCATGATTTCTTCATGAGGACTCTGGTGAATATTGCTATGTCACCATTTGAGTTGAAGCCTTATGCACCATGGATTATGAGGTTCATCAGTACAAGGTCTTCACCCAATTACAAGGCTGATACTCTGAACCACGGCAGCTACTTGCCTCCAATTGAAGTCCTCAAACGGACATTTTCCTCAGCCGATGACAAAGGCAAGGCAACTGCTATGATAGATGAAGGCATTCGTCCATTGGATGGTCAATTTCGCAAGGCTGCATCCTACTCCACCAATGATGACTCTGCCACACATGACTCTGCCGCCAACACCTCTGCCAAGCAAATTCCTCAAGCCACAGCACCCAGGGTGATGACTGATCGTGAGTTACTCCTCAGTCTTCATCAGAAAGTTGATCGCAATCATAAATGGGTCAAGCGTCAGTTTGGTTCAATTCTTCATAACATGACCTCAACACACAATGCAGTGAAGAAAAACCACTACTACCTCCATGAGACCTTCAACCATACTTGGGCTATTCTATCTCATGTCTACAGCGCAGAAGATCTGAAGAGAATGGGTCTCAAGGAAGAATTTGACTGGTCTGCACCTCCACCAACGAAATTCAAGAAGGTCAAGGTTCCTTCCTTGGTGGCCAGCTCCTATTCTTCATCGTGCGACACTGATGAAAATGAAGACTTGGACGACACTGAGGCAGGCCCTACTACGACAACCGACCCTGACAAATCTGACGCTCCTCCATCAACTTGATATTCTTCAGGGGCGTTAGTCCTCAGTTTTGATTCTTTTGGTCATTCGATGACAAAGGGGGAGAAATTTGAGTTAGTCTTCAAGTGGGTCTATTATATGGGCATTTTTTGCTAAGTTACAACTCTCGCTCTTCTGAAACTTTTATTGGATCAAGTTGTAATCTTAAATCCGATGGTGCTCTGATACTTTTGATGCACTGTGCTCTGATACTCTTGATGCGTTATTCTGCATGCTTGTTCCTCATTAATATTATTGCATGCATGCCGAATTTCATCAGGCACCATATTTCATCATGCATTTCAAATTCTTCATATTATATGTCAAATGCATGTATGCATTACAAGATATAGGGGGACATCTCCATGATTCAACTCTTCAAGTGTGCATTGCTTCAAAGGCAAATTCCTCACTATGCACATCTTCAGGGGGAGTTCTTCTATATCTTGCAATCAAATTCCTCAATATCAGTACTTACACTTCATATGTTTATCCCCGTTGAAAACTTAACCTATATTGTCATCAATCACCAAAAAGGGGGAGATTGTAAGTGCATCTAGTGCCCCTTAGTGATTTTGGTGTATTGAAGACTTATAGGTTAAGGGACTAATGTGTTTATGAGTGTACACAAGTCTATAAGTCTATGAGGAGTTTGATATTTACAGAGAAAGTCGACCCCTAAAAATGAATATCTTTGACTGAAGATTTTGGTATTCCTGAAGACTTTCATGAAGACTTTGAAAGTGAAGAAATTGGTGTGTCCGTGAAGACTTGATATTCATGCAACGAATATGAAGCTTGAAGACTTTCGTTTTCATAGTTTTGTTTTTCTCTTTCTTGAGTCATAGGAAACACCGTACTGTTAAAGGGGGTTGAGGAAATACTAAGGAAAAATTTCCATGTGATGCTCAACTCAAAATCCTACACCTACCAATCCCTTTGAGTGAAGCCTTTGGAAATCCCATACAGTTCAGTCAATTTCTTCAGTGACAGAGATGAAGTTCTTCTGGTCGCTGATAAATTTGTTCTGACTGAGGAGTTAGGAATTCGCCAGTGTGGATTGCCTACACAGTGAGGAACATGATAGCCCTGAGGAATTTGAGAGTCAAATTTCCGACCATTGCTGTGCTGCGCGCCAGCTGTTCCAAAATATCTTATCCACCTAATGGTCATATCATTGAAGGGCATTTATGTCTTATCATGTCGGGCTGCTCCCTAGGCTATAAATAGCCGCCCCTACAACCACTAGCTGGTTGGCTGCTCGAGAGAAATTGACACTTGTCATTTGAGAGCATCCCATCCTCCAAGGACTTTGAGCTAAAATCATCGAGTGAGGAAAAACCCAAACCCAAACACCTACAAACCCAAAGTGATTGAGCATCACTGAAGATATTGATCTTGCGTGGATCCGACGCTTGTTACCTTTGAAGATTGTGCTTCTTCCAGACGGTTAGGCGTCATGGTCTAGAGCATCCAAGAGGAATTGTGGATCGCCGAGTGACCGAGTCTGTGAAGGTTTGGAAGTCGCCTGAAGACTTACCATGAGTGATTGGACGAGGTCTATGTGACCTTAGTTCAAGGAGAATACGGTGAGGACTTGGTGTCCTGAGCTGCATGCTCAATGACTGGGTGTCCGGGACTGTGTGTCCTCAAGTTTAAATACTCAGCCGCTCCAACCAGACGTACAACTGAGACAACAGTTGGAACTGGTCTACCAAATCGTTGTCTTCACCAACCTTACTAGTTCTATTTCCTCAACTCTTTCATTTCCTCATTACTGTGTTGAGTGATTGTTCATATCTGTGTTTGAAGACTTTGACTGAAGACTTTCTCAATTTCCTCAGTTTAATTTCTTCAGTCTGTTTGTCTTCATCTTGTGTTATCCTGTGTTTACGCTTTCTTGTACTTTGTGTGTGTCTTCATTTCATCATGACGACCATGCCTGTATTCTGTTAAGCTTACTTCTGAGTACTTATTCCGCTGCAAGTAGTTCTTCGCTTAGGAATTTCCTCACCGGCAAATTCCTCAGTGAAGAATTCATAAAAATCGCCTATTCACCCCCCTCTAGTCGATATAACGCACTTTCACCAAAAGAAATCTTTTTGGATCCCTCTTGTTCGGCTGCATTAGCCTTCATCTGGGCCTTACACTCCTCCAGCTCTTGAGACAACTGGGTATTCTTCTCTACAAGAACCTGTGCATTTAATGATCCTTAAATCAGTTGTGCCAACTATTTCAAGTCTCAGGGGCTACCATTACACATACTTATTAAATACCCTTACCCGTATGTCCTTCACATACTGGTCCGTTGCTCTGGCAAGTCCATCTTGAGCAGCGCGGATATAGGCATGTCCGGAATTGAAGGCATTGGACACCTCTTCGAAAAAAATACCCCCGCGAAGTACGGCCCGTCGGCGCCGGTGATTCATGGCGCTATCCACTTCTGAATTTGTGGCGGAAAGCATATCCGTATCCTCCACAGGAGGACAGTCTCGCACTGTCCCCCCATCAGCCTCCGCCTGTGAATCCGGTCCAGGAATCCGGCTGCTGGAGGCATGGCCGGAAGGGTCCCTGGACATAGTCCTGCGCTTCCCGATAGGACATAATTAATGCCGTCACGCCTCGACAGATAGACCAAATAGACCACGGGACAAGTTCAATGAATACCTCTGTGCCTGTGTGTCGCTCCTAACCGCCTTCCTTTTAAGCCTACCTTGTCTAGGCACCTCTTGCTGAGAGGCCCTCACGGGTTCCGCGCGGCGTCCCGACTGTTGTTTCTATAAAAACACGGCGTGCGATCATAAGGTACGACAAAGCGAAGGAATCCTTTTCGTAAGCTTGACATTACTTACATGCGACACAGGAAGCAGTCCGGGATAATCCGGGATGATGGCCACCCAAGATCCATCACTGCTCGCCTGATAGAAAGTCCTGTTGATGAATTCCACGGATATGTCCGGATCTTCTTCAAATTCGGGGGCGAGAGCCCGGCCGGGGTCCTCTCTCTGCGGAGGGGGGCTGTTGAACTCTTTCACAGCCCTCCTTAGTTCTTGTTTTGAAACAACAAGGTAAATAATTGTGGTAAAGAATGTAAGAACAGATAGAGTTGAGTAAAAGACGACCGCTTACCCAGCTTCGGGGGTTGTACATGGAAAATCCATCCCGCGGTTTGATGCGGACAAACTCCTCTTCTTCTCCCTTGTACAATTCGGATAGTATCCTTGCCAGAGATGTGGTGGAGTCCAGACCTTTGCGACCGCAGCGGGAGGCATCATCTTCTCCATCAAAGTGCCACATGGTTTTTTCCCTATATTGAAGTGGCTGCACTCCCCTTATTATGCATATTGACATAACTTCGATTATTGTCAATCCTGATTTGGCCAGGGTTTGTATCCGGTTCATCAGATAGAAGACTTCCCTGTTTTCTTCCTCCTGGGGGCTTCGAGGGCGCCAGCTTTGGCGTTTCTTCAGCGGAGTATTTGTAAACTCAGGAAGGCCCATCCGGACTGGGTCCGGCAGGGGAACGCCATCAACATAAAACCACTCCGAGGGCCAGTCTTCGGACGCCTTCTTGGGAGTACCGGACAGGTATCCGGTCTGGGCGACGCGCCATATTTCGGCCCCGCCCACTTGATATATAGATCCCTCCTGGTTGCGGGGGACGAGGCAAAATAACCTTTTCCATAGCTCGAAATGAGCTTCGCAGCCCAGGAACAGCTCGCAGAGGGCAACGTAGCCCGCAATGTGTAGTATGGAGGCGGGGGTAAGACTATGCAACTGGAGACCGTAGAACTCCAGGAGCCCGCGGAGGAATGGGTGGATTGGTAACCCGACGCCTCTTAGCAGATATGGGACTAGGCATACCCGCTCCCCCCGAGATGGGTTAGGAAATCTCTCTGCTTGCTCCCCGCCATTATAGGTGGCTAGTCTGGATCAGGCGGGGACCATGTATGCGGGCGGAAGGAACCCTTTGGTCTGCAGCTCTATTAGGCGGCTATGAGGGACGGAACACTTTTCCCTATCCCCTGGCTTCGAGCTGGGGGAGCGGCGAGCGGGGCTGCGGCGACCGGTCATGATGGAATGGCCTCTTTTAGGCGCGCTCTGCTGAATGCTTGCTTGGGGGAAGATGGAGTGATTTGGATCTGAGGATCCTCGTCTCCTCAAATAGACGGCTCACCTACATGATTAGGGTGGCAAATGCAAAAATGCCCCGGCCCCTCGTCTTCGTTCCAGACATGGAGATGGCCATTATTGAAGCACAGAAGCCTAGGAGTACAACCTTACTGGGAGGCCGGACACTATTCGCTACGACGGGTGCACCAGATTTGGAGAAGAACCCGCCTTGCAATGCCAAAGACAATTTGCACGCCGGACTCATCATCATTGAAGCCTGGTTCGGGGGCTACTGAGGGAGTCTTGGATAAGGGGGTATCCGGACAGCCGGACTATATACTTTGGCCGGACTGTTGGACTATGAAGATACAAGACAGAAGACTTCGTCCCCTGTCCGGATGGGACTCTCCTTGGTGTGGAAAGCAAGCTTGGTGATTCGGATATAGATCTCCTCCTCTATAAATCGACTCTGTGTAACCCTAGCCCCCTCCGGTGTCTATATAAACTAGAGGGTTTAGTCCGTAGGACACAACAACAATCATACCATAGGCTAGCTTCTAGGGTTTAGCCTCTCTGATCTCGTGGTAGATCAACTCTTGTAATACTCATATCATCAAGATCAATCAAGCAGGAAGTAGGGTTTTACCTCCACCGAGAGGGCCCGAACCTGGGTAAACATCATGTCCCCTGCTTCCTGTTACCATTAGTCTTAGACACACAGTTTGGGACCCCCTACCCGAGATCCGCAGGTTTTGACCCTGACATCCGCCAATCCCTAACAAGTGTTGCAGTTTTGAACTAAGATTCAGTAGTTAATTAATTCTTAGAGTGGCATTGCTTAATTTTACGAGCGGAATTAGATTAACAAAAAGCATAAATAGTTCCAGGGGAGTGTGGGCGCAACAACAACATGTGCTTCCATCTACTTATAAAGGGGGTGATGCAGAGTTTTGTTGTAACAAAGAAGCAAGCATCATGTTTGGGTTGGAACAATTTTTGCTCACTTAATGGTAAAGGACAGTAGTTCAATAGCTTCAATTCAACATTTATCCAAAACAGTACCAATACAAGTAGCACAACATCTAAAGCACACTGCACCATCATGTGGATGAAATTCGGTACTGACCTTTCTTGACCAAGATTTGAAACAGCTCGGGAGGACAATTTGAATGAAATCCCAACACACATATGAAAATCCGATCTCCTTTTGTGCAGTTCCACCAAAGTTAAGCAAAGTCGCCGGTGTGACATTCAAGTTGAACTGCACAAAACACTCTTAAAACATAAGTGTTTCGCGTAGCGAAGCAAAATGTCGCATTAGCAACAAGTTGAATAGATATCCCTGTTTAAACAGAGGCAAAAAAGCAATCAATTACTGTCTAATAAAGGAGGATGAAACATGCGGCCACAAAAATGGTAATCCCGCCAATCCCTAACAAGTGTTGCCGTTTTGAAATAAGATTCAGTAGTTAATTCTGAGAGTGGCATTGCTTAATTTTACTAGTGGCATTATATTAACGAAAAGCATAAACAGTTCCAGGGGAGAGTGGGCGCAACAACAATATGTGCTTCCATCTACTTATAAAGGGGGTGATGCAGAGTTTGTTGTAACAAAGCAACAAGCATCATGTCTGGGTTGGTCCCATTTTTGTTCACTACTTAATGGGAAAAGATAGCAATACAATAGCTTCAATTCAACATTTATTTAAAACAGTACCAATACAAGTAGCACAACATCTCAAAGCACACTGCACAATCATGTGGATGAAGGCCTGTACTGACCTTTCATGAGACGACAAACATAAAATACGAATCTACCAACACGAATAGGAAATCCAATCTCGTTTTGTGTAGTTGCACTGAAATCAAGCAAAGTGTTTCGCGTAGCGAAGCAAAATGTCGCAATAGCAACAAGTTGAATAGATACCCCTGTTTTAACAGAGGCAAAAAAGGAAACAACTACTTGATGATGAAGGAGGATGAAACAAACGGTGACAGAAAGAAGCATCTAACTTATCTTGATGGAAAACAAAGTAGGATAGTAGCATTTCTAAAACGGTTGCATTGATTCATATTAACAGAGACATTCTCTTAAAACAACATTCGTTAAAGAGTGTAATTTACTTTTAACAATGGCATTGCTTCAATTTTCCGGCGACATTCTTAGATTAACAATTGCAAAATAGTTGTATGGGAGATGCCAGCACCATGGGCGTCCACACGTATAAATGGGTGATGCAGAGTATGTAGCCAAGCAGTATATCTGTGTTGGTCCCATATTTGTTCTCTTTGAAACTTTTTCCTATGTGAGGGCAGCAAATCTATCCTGCACAAACTACCCGACCCCCCAGTTTCTTTCCCTTTTCAACAAAGATATCGGTTCCTTGCAGATGTGTGTACTGGGTTACCCCCCCTTTTCCCTTTTCGACCAACAAAGCGGCTGGATAGCCAGTCCACACTACTTTCCGTCCCTCCTTTCCTCATTGAACCACGTCCTAGATTCATGCTCCACCCCATCGCACCCTTCTTTCCTCTTTGAACCAAGACCTAGATTCCACTACATATCAAAAAAGATCCGCATGCAGCTAGAGCAACGACGGTTTCAAAGAAACTTACACCTTAGGGTCATTGGGATGTGTCAAGGCGTGCGGCGGGAGGCTAGATCTACCCACACTACATACGACAGCAAGGAAGAAGGGGTCAGTGGCCCTCCCGCACAGGCGCTGGGTGAAAGAGAACAATGTAGCCGGCAGTGGATTGCCTCCCTCGCTGAAGGCGATAGAGTGAACGCTGCACCTCCTCCCCTTCCCGGTGTGACGGGATCCAGATGCCTCCTTCACCAACTGTGAGGGGGAGAGAGACAAGAGGCCAACGAAGTCTTGTTTAGATCTGGTGAAGAGAGGGTGAGAGACTGTGAATATAGCAAACCCTAGCAAAGGAACGTGGAGCCTCTAGCGTGTATATATATATATATATATATATATATATATATATATATATGTAGTGCAGCGAGAGTGTGGAGAGTGCAAACCCTAGCGAACAAGTGCTAAGGCTCCAGCTTATATATATACTGTAGTATGGACTGAGCTCCGGTGCATTAACTACACCTGCTTTTGGCTGTATGACAGGTGGGCCAGCCACATTTTGGGCCCACCTGTCATAAACCCAAAGGCAGGTGCACTAAAGTCAATGAAGTTGTGTCCATATAGTACTCGTGTATACGACTAATATATAGTAGAGTGGTTTTGTTATTCTCTCCATAACAATCGTATTAAATTGTGTAAGTACGAAACGAAACACTTTATTTAATGTACCAGTGAAGAAAACTACTACTTCCGATGAATAATGATCCACGTGTCCTGGTCGCACTTCCTGTCCTTCACGTGCGGTACACTACCCTCCCTTAAGTGAACAACCACACATGCGCCAAATTATCGGAAACATGTGAGAGAGTGTACAAATAAAGAATTTTAATTTCAATTATCGGAAAGGTTTGAGAGTATGTACAGTTTGCCCTCTCTAATAATTATGATTTGTTGTGTTCGCCCTAAACCTGGTCAAACTTTACAAAGTTTGACTTCAATCAAATCTAATATGCGGAGTAAATAAAAAAGGAGGGCTACTACGTCCATACGGGTTTTTAGTCCACACCATTTTTTTAATCAAAGTTAATAGCTGGACAAATAAAATTACAGGGGAGTTGGAGACAAAGTTGCGAGAAGGCTTAGAAATCAATACAAAACTTATGCTCTTAGTACCAACGTCGATCCTTCTTCGAGGAAACATTTGGTTCATAGCCAATTGTGTGATAAAATTGCACCAACGTGAAAGAAGACTGCGCCTCCAACGCAACCAAGGCGAACTGACGAAGGATATCATCTTTGTGGGTAACAAGCAAAGAGCACTGATGGAAGACAACTTGTTTTTCATTGAAAATCGATCAGCTTCATCAGCCGACGCAACCATGAGCATCGATAGGTCCTCGTGGTGATGCATCATCCATTTGGCATCAAGTTCGGGTGAGGCACCTATGAAGTTCGACAAATCCTCACTGTGGTCTGGTTCTTCTCAGTAATCAAGCTCGAGGAAGGAAGAACCACGTGGCAGAGGACAGTGAGGCGGAACAACAATGGCCATCCAATTTTGTGCAGTTCCACTAAAATTGAGGAAGACATGCCTGGGTATGGAGATACGCATCGCTGTTTCCAAAAATATAAAAAAGGGATATAGTGTTGTTACTTTGTTTTACAAGATTAACAACGACATCTCAATTGTCAATAAGAATTAATGAAAAGTACACCAACAAACAGAAGCATCATGATTATCTTGATGGGAAGTAAACCAGGATACCCGAGAAAAAAAGCATTTCTTCATTTAACCAGTGATAGTATTAGATTAGTAGCAGCAATAGGAGCATATGGACAATGACCACACAACCACCATGTACTTTTTGTCGAAACGACATGTATACCTCCATCGAGGCATAAATCAGGACAACTTTTCGAGTAGCATTTCCTCTATAATAGTAGGTGATGTTGGACCAGCTGACAAACCCTAGCTACTATACATGGGGAGCTGTGGAGTAGTCACATAGAAGAAAACCTGCATGCAGCAACCTGGGGAGCTGGACAAGTACAAGAAGTTATACCTCAGGTGGGCGAGATGTCGCTTAGGCGGGCAGGCGGGATCTGCCCACACGACGATAGCGAACAAGGGCGCGGAGGACCTTCGTCCGCGCCAGTGCCGGCTCCGAGAGGACGGTGCGTATCAACTTCCTCCATCACCGATGGAGACAACGTCAACACTGCACCTCCTCACCTCCTGCAGCGGACGGGATTCGGCCGGATCTGTGACCACCGGTGAGGAGAGAGATAGAGTGGACACTGTCATCTTGTTTTGATATGGAGAGGGTGAGAGAGCGAGATGGGAGAAACTCTATCAAACAAGAGGCTATAATGGAGTAAAAAATCTCTCCATAGCAGTGGTTTTAAATATAATACACGCGTTCCGGAAAAAAGAAACGAAAACTGGCGGACAATTTTTTAATGTACCAAGAAAGAAACCTCGATCAAAAAGACGCCCCCGCTTCCAGGTCGTGAGAGTCGTCGCGCACACACACATAGACATAGACATGCATATTCGTGTTTACGTAAAATTCCATTTACATCTCCATCTCCAATCTTATTTGTTCAACTGGCACATTATTTACGTTGTTAATTATATATGCAACAATATTAACGTACAACATCTCTTGTTTGCGGGCGTCCGGACCGCTGCCACGGCCGCTCCTGACCAACCCGAACCCTCTTCATCACCCACGCGTGCTTCCCGCCCGAAACGGTCAATGCCGCATTCATGCCCGGCCAGAGTGGACGCGACCACTCACTGGCGCCGGCATTGAAGCGGCGCGCCGGCCGAGAGAGCATTGCCCGCGCCGCTTCCTGGTGCACGCGACTGCTCCGCGTTCAAAGGTCGCAATAGCTGGCCACAACATGCATGTAAAAAGTTCTAGGGAGTCCGTGCTACAGCTAGCTGTCCTCCCCCAACTCGTCAATCTCTTCCAGTAGTGCTAGTACTCCATGGCGCGATCCATTAACATGTAGGTGGGAAAGTTATCGTATACTCGGTTTGCGGTGAGTGGCATGCCGATCGACCGTGTGGGGTCGAGCCATGGAGGAGGGTGAGACACAAACGCGACATACGTGATTTAAACGTTGGTTTTGCTCGATGGCGCGATCCAACGGAACGAAATGTTGATTTCTCTCCGTTTCCATTTTTCTCCGAAAAAACGGAAACTTTCCACTCCATTTTCATTCCTACTCCAAGGTTGGCTCGTTACAACATTCCATCAAATACAGAGGAAAACTAACACGCATGCTGATGCATCTCAATGATTCACAGATCATAGCCAATATTTACTTCACAACTAAAGACAAAAGTTGTGATAGCGTGTACGAAAGAAAAACTACTGATGGGGTCACTACGACTTAAACCATAAACCCTAAACATGATTTAATTTCCTGGCCAGGTAGAACCTATCGAAGGAAAGACGGCTGGCACCCTCGGATCATATGATGTTTTTGTGCAGTTCCACTAAAATTTAGCTGAGCATCCCTGATGGCAAAGATATTGAAGAAGTGTGATTAGAATAATAGTACTGGCACTAGTTCATGAGACATAAACTCATCACAAGTAGAAGCCCGTAGAAGTAGAGAAAGATCGACATGGAGATGGAGCTACATGGGGAGCTGCGGCAGTGAAGCACGTCGGCTCCAAAAGGAAGATGGACTACCTGGGACGTCGGGTTATAGGTAGAAGGGCAGTTGGGACACGGCATCGGCCCATACTGCAGTGACCCCCGATTGGGACGCACCGACTGTGGGTTTTCTCCCTCGCCAATGTCGACCGCATCTACGCAGAACATTTTCCCCCTCCCCCAGATGCGGGATCAGGCCGGATATGTGACCAGCGGTGTGGCCATCGTCATTCTATGCTTGTGAAGACAACAACCCAAGCAATCAGGCTTGTAGCTTAGGCTTCTCCTAGTGTATATATAGTGGTTTTCTTTTTCTTTCCATATCAACCATTTTATATTGTGTACGTGTCATTGAAGAGTGAAATGATGGTTGCTTTTTCCGACTAACTTACTGTGTGATTTGACTACTCCTTAGTGGCCCCTACATGTACTCCCCCTATGTGTATGCAATAGTCACATGTACACATGGATGCAAAAACGCGTGCGACGCCCTAATGCATGCATGTCCGAGCACACGATGGAACATACACAGTCACACTCAAGTGCTCAACCTACACGTGCATGCACACACATACTCAACCAGGGTGAGCTAGTGACCATGTAAACACCGAAAAATGTATATATTGAGCGCAATGAGCGTATTATGAAGTCCACTGACTGTATTTTCACAAATATACAGTGATAGACGGTGTATTTATATCGTTTGAAATTAAGCCATATTAACTGGAGAGAAGGCAGTATGAACTAGCATTACTTTGATGTGTCCCGTCAACTTGCCGAACGAGGAGAAGCTTGCAGGATGACAGAAGCTTGCGTGCGGTGGCTCGCAGGACAAGGAGAAACTGTTTTCTAATGCAAGCTCTCCCTCGCTCAGGCGGTGGACGTGCAACAGTTAATTCGGTGTCAGATTGCCAGAAGCATACACTATACTAGTACTATTATTGTTCGACTTCCCGAAGAGGCGAACAACCAAGCGCAAAGTTTACTAGTACTAGTACTACTACTATAGTCTATAGAGGTATGTACTATACTAGTACTAGGAACCGGATGGAGGAGCGTCTGCACTCTTATTATATTTTTAAAATGTGATAAAGCAATCTTCAACACATTTGGTTCTCTTCGAGGGTTCTCGCATGTGATAATGGAAGTTGATTGCATGGAACTCTCGCCACAATTATCGCTTAATTCTGGCTCATATCCGGTTACAAATAGGAGCGCTTGGTAATATTTCCTCTATTTTTGTTATTCAGCATGTAAACAGGTCAGCAAACCTTGTGGCGCATCTTTGTGTGAACCGTGCTTACTGCACTTTGAATGTGGCCGAGAGCTGGCTTGATGAAGCACCTCGCTTCCTACTTCTTTTTTTGCGGGGTACCTTGCTTCCTAGTGACCAGTGTCTTGGCTGATCGTCCTAAGAATGCTTATATATGACTAAAGCTCTCTCATTTACCCGCAAAAAATATTAAGCCATATTAACCGGAAAGGAGGGAGTATGGACTAGCACTACTTTTTGGTGTGTCCCGTCAACTCGGAGAACGAGGATAATCTTGCAGGACAAGGTGAAGCTCGCTTACGCCTTTTGACTAATGCAACCTACCCTCGCCCAGGCGGTGGACATGCATCAGTCCATTCGGTGTCAGATTGTCAGAGGCATACACTGTAGTACCCAACATGCGGAGTACCATCATTGTTCGACTTCACGAAGAGGCGAAGAGCCAAGCGCAAGGTTTAGTAGTACGAGTAGTACTAGTACTAGAACCGCATGGTGGAGCGTCTGTACTCTTATTTTTTTAATGTCTGATAAAGTACACATTTATTCTGGAGAAGGGCAAAACGACAGCCCAACATGTAATGATGATATCAATCAACCATGCTCGAATATATCTTGGCCTCCGTGCGAGCCCATCTGTGTGTTCTCGCTCCTCGTCTCTCTCAAGGAACAACAGGTTGGCCATTTTGCCGTCAATTGAGATTGGTTTGCTCAAACTCTGGTCCCACATGTCAGTGATATGCCAAGAGGAGGTGCGTTGACCGACTGGCCATACACGTACTTGGTTTTGCACCTTCATACTACTACTCCCTCCGTCACAGTTTACAGGGCGCGCTTCATTATGATGCATTTCTCTCAATGCATTTCCACCACCAGAGAGACTTTAGACACGTTTGGTTTAATGCTCAATTAATTAGGGCATGGTAACCACAATCAAGTCGATAGTTTTTTCTCGATGTACTACGGAGTGGAGTAAGTGCATGCATGTGTGTACCCGGGGTGGAAGCACTACATGCATGTGTGTATGCATTGTTTACTCTAGTAATAGACGTCGTGCTATAACTACCAATGCTATTTTTCAGGCCGATTGCTAGTCGCCTTGGTCCTAGAGATTTTTTCTTTTTTCTGAAGCACACTCTATAAACAGTGACGGATGGAGTAGTATGAGCGGATTCAAAGAAGAGGATATTGATGGTTGCTTCTTCCGAGCAACTTACAGTGGGAAAGGTGGGGCTTATGATTTGACTGCTCAGTACTCACTATTAATGCGGCGCAACGACCGGGCTGAGTCTCCCATGCGGTTGTGCACTACCCCCTCGGTTCTTCAATATACTCTGGATTATTTGTCTTTCTAGAGATTTCAACGAGTGACTGCTCAAATATTTGTCTTTTTAGAGATTCAAATGGACTACTACATACGGATGTATATAGACATATTTAGAGTGTAGATTCACTCATTTTGCTCCGTATGTAGAAATCTCTAGAAAGACAAATATTTAGGAATGGAGGGAGTACATATACGAAGCAAATTAAGTGAATCTACACTCTAAAATATGCCCATTTGAAATTTGTAAAAAGACAAATATTTAGGAAGGAAGGAGTATAATTTTGTGCATGACACATGGACCCGGATGCTGAAGAGGCTTCTGGCAATGCTATCAAGCTTCCAGCATTTGTTTACATAATTGACGTACTATACAAATAATTTTCCAGCGACATGAAATTGTAAAATGGTGTGAGCTTTCAGCTTTTGTTTCGTGTGTCTTGCCATCGATGCTCTTTCGGAAACAATAAAAAACTAACTTCCTTGCTAATGAATCTCAATTATTAGCAGATCAGAGCTAATATTTACATCACAACTGAAGACAAAGTTGTGAGAAGGTGTTAAATTAAAACTGATCCATGCTTTCATTGGCAGCAACATCCCCCAGCTCTATCTAAATCAACAAGGCATGTTGGGGAAAAAGTAGCTGTCTGGAGCATGCAACATTCCGATCATTTTGTGCAGTTCCACTAAAATAGAGTTGAGCGTCCCTGTTCCAAAGATATTAAGTGTGATTACGATAATAGAGGGCTGCTGATGAAACAATAAACACACAAATAGAAGTCGGTCACCTTTGCAGTCTCTCTTAAGACTAACTAGTTGGAGAAGATTAGGCTCGGAGTTGGATGAGGAGGATAGAGCAAAACCAATCTCCCTTTGTGTAGTCGCACTGAAATGTAGAGACATTGCCCGTGTGACATTTTAGTACAACTGCACAAAACACTCTTAAGAAAAAATTGATTTGTGCAGTTCACCAAAAGGTCGCAATAGCAACAAGGTGAAATGGATAGCCCTGTTTGCAAAAAAGAGGTAGAAACGAAACAATTACTGGCCAATAACAGTTGATGACACATGCGACGACAAAAAAGAAGCATATTCCTTGTCCTAAGGGAAGATAACAACACGGTTGTGTTTGTCTAAGACGGTGTGAGGACGAGATTGCAATATGGGAAGTACGCCGGACGAGCTACGTTTTGGGCAAAGAACTATGGAAGATCCACATGCAGCAATGTGGGAAGACGGGCAGTGGAGCAAGGCCGGAGGGGATACCTGGAGGTCGTCGGCATGTAACTAGGTGAGCGGCGGCGGGCGGAATCTGCCCATACTACGGCAGCAAGCAGGTGGCGTAGGCCCTACCAGGCCGGAGCTTGGTCAGAGAGAACAACGTGTACCGCAGATCAAAACGTGTTGCCTTGGCGCCATCAAACGGAGAAACGATGCACTTCCTCCCTTTTTGCCAGTGGACGGGATGCGGCCGGATCAGTGACCAACGGTGAGAGAGAGAGAGAGAGGCCACCGCAGCCTTGTGTGAGATACTCTGAAGAGAGACAAACCAGGCAGGCAGGCAACGTCAGAGAGAACGACGTGTACCGCAGATCAGAACGTGTTGCCTTGGCGCTGTCGAACAGAGAAATAATGCACTTCCTCCCTTTTTGCCGGTGGACGGGATGCGGCCGGATCAGTGACCAACGGTGACAGAGAGAGAGAGTCCACCGCAGCCTTGTGTGAGATACTCTAAAGAGAGACAAACTAGGCAGGCAGGCTCCATTGTATATAGTGGAGCGGACTACCTTTTTCTCCGTAAAAATCATTTTATATTTTGTGTACGTGCCATTGAGCAATATAACTTTATTTAAAAATAATGCGCCAACGCATCAAGTCAAACTTTGTTTCATGCACGCGTGGTACACGACCTCCGTAGGTAAACAACCGCTACACGCGTTCAAATTAGCACGTGGGCTGCCATTTCGTACAAAAATGATCTCCACCGTGTACCCGCGCGGTTCTGGCTGGGCACGAAGCGTGAGTACATGCATGGTGCACCTATTCTCTTCTTGTATACGTACACCACCTACATGGGGTTGTGTGAGAGAGATACAAACGTAGAGAGATATAGTGTGTGGGTTCGTGAGAGTTTTGGGGGGG